>NC_140088.1:11852151-12207151 GCF_964237585.1 Gallinula chloropus
TCTAATTTTAATAATTGTATACATTGCTTAAGAGTGTTTTGCAAGATGTTTTAATTTGTCCCGAGAAGTCTTCATTCATGTTATACCATAGATGCTTAAAAGCACTGTACACTTCTATTTTATCATGATGTTGTCAATTCACCATTTGTAAAAAGGGCTTTAAGACAGCACAGGGCAACAACATCTAGATGGCAAATTTTAGGACAAAAAAAGTCATTGATAAACATCTGGGCAATTATTCCGTACTCTGAATAGCACATCAAGATTGTATTTTTCCTGCCAAAGTCTTGGACACTCCAGCAATAGATATAAGACCGTATTTTGCAAATTGTCATTCATTAGGTATAGTTTCTGTCTGACAAAAACATGGAATCAAAACACTTTTTTACACTTTAAATTTCCTTTAAATCTCTAAGGTTTCAAGAAGTAATGGTTGTTGTCAAAGAACAAAGAAATAAAAACCTCCACAGGATGGTGAGCCCACAGGATATTAAGACATATGGGCATCCATTTCCATCTGCTTTTAATCATCTAGAATTAAACTAAAGAGCAGGAATAGTCTTTCAGGCATTGACTTTGTTGATTCTGAATTATTGTACACATTAATTTTTACTGTCAGTTGATTCTTCACTGTGCTATTCATAGTAGCTCTTTGGGTCAACATTAAACTGTTTAATAGGTTAGGAATTCATGAAGATTTGTTATAAAAATAATGCTAAACTTACTGTTATGTTGGAAGGATAAAAATATTCATAAATGCAGTGACAGGTTTATAGATTTGCCGCTGGTAGACAAATAGCCTCTAATGTATCAGTTGCTTTGCTAGGGTTATTGCCTACAGTTGGATGTGACCTCAGAACATCCAGAGAAAGGAATGAGAAAATAGGGATGTGGAACAGCTTTTATGGTTAATTTAGTAGTGTGCAGTATTTGCCTGTATTATGTAGGTAGTAGAAATGTTATTCAGGTTCACATGGTATGTCTTCACAAGTTAATTTCAGCTGCACATACCTGATATAAATAAATATGAAATTTATTTAAGAAAATTGAGTGACTCAACAGCATAAACATTGAGTGCAGGTTTACACACATTTGAACAAGCGGTTCTGTGTAGAAGAACTTTTCTATAAACCCTCTTTAAGACATGATCCCTCATCAAAAATGAATTGAAGGCTTTCTATGGGAAATGAAGAGCTTCCATCTTGTTGAGGTGGGTGTGGTCCAGGAGCATCTCAAGGGGATCAATGCACATAAATCGATGGGCCCAGATGGGATGTATTCATGTGTGCTGAGGGAGCTGGAGGAAGTGATTGCTGGGCTGCTCTCTATCATCTTTGGCATGTCTTGGAGAACAGGACAAGTGCCTGAAGACTGGAGGATAGCCAATGTCACTCTGGTCTTTAAAAAGGGCAAGAAGTAGGATCCCAGCAACTATAGGCGAGTCAGACTCACTTCTGTCACTGGAAAGGTGATGGAACAGCTTGTTCTGGATGCCATCTCAAAGCAATTGGAAGAGAAGAAGGTCATGAGGAGTATTCAACATGAATTCACCAAGGGGAGATCGTGCTTGACCAATTTCATAGCCCTCTATGATGTCATCACCAACTGGGTAGATGGAGGGAGAGCAGTGGATGTCGTCTACTTTGACTTCAGCAAGGCTTTTGATACTGTCTCCCATGGCATCCTGATAGCAAAGCTGAGAAAGCATGGGATAGATGAGTGGACAGTGAGGTGGGTTGAGAACTGGCTGCCGGACCGAGCTTAGAGAGTGTCGATCAGTGGAGCAGAATCTGACAGGAGACCTGTGACTAGCAGTGTTCCCCAGGGCTCGGTGTTGGGTCCAGTCTTGTTTAATAACTTCATCGACGACCTTGATGAGGGAATAGCATCCACCCTCAGCAAGTACACTGATGATACAAAGCTGGGAGGAGTGGCTGACATGCAGGAACACTGCGCTGCCATCCAGCGAGACCTGGACATGCTGGAGAGCTGGGCAGGGAGAAACCAAATGAGGTTTAATAAAAGCAAGTGTAGAGTCTTGCACCTGGGAAAAAATAACTGCTTGAATCAGTACAGGCTGGGGGATGAGCTGCTGGAGAAGAGCTCAGTGGAGAAGGACCTGGGGATCCTGGTTGATGACAGGTTGGCCATGAGCCAGCAGTGTGCCCTGGTGGCTAAGAGAGCCAATGGGATCTTGGGATGCATCAAAAGGTGTGTCCAGCAGGTTGAAGGAGGTGATCCTCCCCCACTACTCTGCCCTGGTCAGGCCCCCCCTGGAGTATTGTGTCCAGTTCTGTGCTCCCTGGTATAAAAAAGACAGGAATCTCCTGGAGAGAGTCCAAAGAAGGGCTACAAAGATGATTATGGGCCTGAAGCATCTCCCCAGTGAGGAAAGGCTGAGTGAGCTGGGGCTGTTCAGCCTAGAGAAAAGAAGACTAAGGGGGTACCTTATTAATGTTTATAAATATCTGAAGTATGGGATGTAGGAGGAAATGGCCAGCCCCTTTTCAGTGGTCTGTGGAGACAGGACAAGAGGCAATGGCTGCAAGTTAGAGCACAGGAAGTTCCACACCAACATGTGGAAGAACTTTTACACAGTGAGGGTGACAGAGCACTGGATTAGGCTGCCCAGGGAGGTTGTGGAGTCTCCTTCTCTGTAAATATTCAGGACCCATCTGGATGCCTATCTGTGCAATATGAGCTAGGGAGCTGCTTTGGCAGGGGGGTTGCACCCCATGATCTCTCGAGGTTCCTTCCCCCCCCTGTGATTCTGTGATTCTATGATTCTACGAAATCAAGGTGACATTGGGTCATTAGACTCAGACAAAGATTTTAGCCTTTAGTGAAAAGGCTTTAATAAAACAAATTAAATGCAAAATATCTCCATCTTCATGTGTTTTATGCCTTGCATTTCCTTCGACAGGACAAACTCCAAAGGAGTTTACCCACTGCAAAAGATAAAGCAAATTCTGTTCATGCAGGGCTAAGAGAGATCAGAGGAAACAGTGGGAAACATGAAGAATTTAGAAACTGCAGGTAGGAAATGGTTGGGTTGGTTTATTTATGTGATTGATAAGGAAGGTAAGTGGTGAAGCTAAGTTTAGAGGAGAAAGCATTTTGCGTGGAAAGGTCACAACTACCACTTTCTAAGGAAAAAAAATCCGCTTTTTTCCCCTCAGATTCTTTGTGACTATTCTTACAATACAAAGTCCCAGAATTCTGAATTTCAAACATGTTTATGTTTTTATTTTTATTTCTAATGTGAGGAGAAATATTGTTTATTATCATATTTCTAAGTTTCTAAAATCTGCTTTTTTTCCTAGCCAGAAAATAGCAGTAGTTCATGATTGTGGGTGGGAGGGCTCAGGGAAGAGGAAGTTGTTGCTTTTTTCCATTCCTTAAGTTTAATATCAGGCCAACAGGGAGAAAAGAAAAGCCAGGTTCAGATGTTTTTGGAGTGTTGTGAGTCATTTCATGTGAATCAATTATTATTTGTAGGGAAATGAAATGGAGGGGAAAAAAGCATTGTACCTTGCAGTGGCATTTTGCTCATATGTCAAAATGTGGAGTCAGCTCTGGTCCTGGTGATAAAACAGAAAGAACCAAGAAGTATTGAGACTGATATTAAGTTTGTCTCACTTGTGGTTCCTATTAGATAAGTGATTTGGCATTGTGAGAGATAAGAAGTATAATTTTTTCCCCTAAAGAAAATGAAAAATGATAAATTATGTCAGCTGTTTTTTGAACATAAGTAATCTCATAATCTGTAAACTTTCAATGAAGAACTTTTAGCCAACAACCGCTTAGAAATTTTTTGTTACAAGCCTTACAGAGATTAGAGTAGCTGAAACCTAAATGGATTGTGACTGAGAGACACAGCCCATTCTTTTAACTGAGGAGACATACCAGCTTTGTCTTGCCTTTTCTGTATGGGCCATATGGAGGTGTTGCTGGGCCCTCCGTAGGAGGCATACATCCCCATCCATCCATCTCTCCGCCCACGTGGAGGAAGCCGTGGCAGCTCTTCTGAGGAAAAGGCAGCTGGCCAAGCAGAATCATCCCCTGGGCTTCATCCAGCTCGCAGGATCTAGAGACCATCCTGGCCAAAGCTGCTCATGGCTGCATTAGTTTCAGCTCTGAGAATACCATGAACCTTGGCTAAGCCTAGGAATTTGCATTTTACAGAAGAATGTTCTAGTCCTACCTGATGCTTGTTGGGGGTGGGAGGGAGGAATGTGGGTCTGTGTGTGAAGGAAATTGCGTGTTATATCTTCTGAATTTCTTTAATTTGTCATTTAAGACTGTGCAGCTCCTGTGAAAAATTGACTAAGATGAGTGCATTTTGGAGGGATTTTTTTCTACAATTATTACTAAGCATGTGTCTATTGCTTTTTGGTTAATTGAGCAAACAATGCCCTTGATAGCCATTTCCTTTCACCATAGTCAAAGGCAAGGTAATTAGTTAATTGCTAGAAGGGGTTGTTAACTGCTGGTAATGAACCACTATTGAGGAGATTACTGTTACAGTACCATTAGATACTGCAAGCATGCATGAAGGGGAGAAATACCATTTCTGTTTTTTCCATTCTTTTTCCTGTGAGGGAGTTGTAGCACATATATTGCTGGAGATATAAAGGGGTGGGGAAGAGGGGGGAAAAATTACTACTTAGAGAAGAAAAATTATCCTACTGTTAAAAATTATTCTTCACATGGCTCATAATGACCTGAATTTTCAAGACAATATTCCAAATTCATCCATAACCTTCCATTTTGAGATATTAATCTTTTGATACAGCAGTATATAGAATAACAATATTTGCCAATATTTACATGATGAAGTATAATGTAATGTATTTTTTTGGCATTTACACAGAAGGCTTAAAACCCTGATGTTAATTTATGTATAATTTTGCAAAACGATTTGGACCAGACCTAAAGGATAGATGTTTCTATCACAAATATTGTCACAATTACTGCCTGATATTCTTTGTTGTCAGATTCAGATTGTCCTGGTATGTATCTCGAAACAAAAAGAGAGGGCTAGGTTATGTTTATATCAACTACATAAAGGTCAAAACCATTTTTAGCAGGTTAAATTATAGTGTAACTCCAACAAAAATAGGAATTAAACATTCAATATTTTTTCAAGTTTTTTTTAATTCTTGATAAAATGTTAATAAAACCTAATTTCTTTTTAGCCTAAATAAAACTGTCCGTATGCAGCATATTTCAGATGTTCCCAAAATCGTACAAGAACTATCAGTGCAGAGCAAGCCCAGCACAACATACATTATAATTAATGAAAATCAAGTTTTCAGGTGTGCTGTGAGTTCAGAGAATCACAAAATTACGGAATGGCCTAAGCAGGGATTCCTAGAGCTGGTTCCCCAGGACCATGTCCATATGGCTTTGAATGTCTCCAACGCTGGAGACTGCAAGTTCTCTGGGCAAAATGTGCCAGTGCTCAGTGATCCCTGATGTTCACATGGACCGTCCTGTGTTGCAGGTTGTGCTCATTGCCTCATGTCCTGTCACTGGGCAGCTCTGAAAAGAGTCTGACTCTCTCTTCTGGTACTTATATACATTAATAAGATCTCCCTACACCTTCTTCAGGCTGAGCTGTCCAAGCTCACTCAGCCTATCCTTAAAAGAGATATACTCCAGTCCCTCAGCCATCCAAGTGGCCCTTCACTGCAGTGTCTCCAGTATGTTCATCTATCCCTTGTACTTTTTGCTGCAAGGGCACAGTGCTGGTTCATGTTCAACTTGGTGTCCACCAGGATCCCCAGGTCCTTCTCTGCAGAGCTGCTTTTCAATTATATATCATAACGGTATATATATAGGATAAGCTCTTAAAAGGCAATCACAGTTGTGGTGTGTCTGGGAATGAGAAATAGAAAACAACAAGCTGTATGGCAGCCTCTGCTTCATTGGAACGATTCTGTCTGTATGCAAGCAATCCACAGATGTCTCTTCTTGTCTGAACAGGCCTTTGAGGTGACGTATATGAATAGAGTCATCCACTAGCTATCCATCTCTGCTGTGTAATGGATTATCCTGGCTTTTTACAAGAAGAAAAGCCCCTCTTGCAAAAAAAAAAAAATAGTGTTCAAAGAATTGACAAAAACTGCATCACGACACCAGAAAAAAGATTAGCAGAAAATTCAACAACATAGTACTCTTAGTTATGCAGTTCCTAGCAAGATGCAACAATATAAATACTATGAGTTTCTACGAATTAGGATATATTGTCAAAAAATTGTAGCTATTGTATCCTATTTATGGTTTAATCAGAAATATATTTCTATTTATTACTAGACAGATAATATATTACTAATAATAGGGTTTTTTAATGTATTACATCATAGATAAACTTGTGGGAATATTTTCATTAGAATTAATATTTACAGTTACTAGCTAACTGCAATTTACGAATGTTCTCTCAGGATTAAAATGTAACACACAAGTTCTCCAAATAAAAGCATTTGTCACAGAAAAAAAAATGTACTTTAAGATATTATTCGTCATTGTTTTCTTTGCAGAATAATTCTGAAGCAGATTTTAGCAAATAAGTATGGAGTTGAAGTCAACTCGTGTTGATATTTGAGCATGGAATGCGTAAGAGAAGGCACAAAAAGAAAGGTACTATATCTTATATAGGTAGCAGATTACATATTATTTATTTTACTACGTGTCTTTAAAGAAAAGGAAGGAGACACTGGGATGCAGAAACTGATGTATAGAAATTCGGAAACTAAACTGACTGTAACCAGATCTCCCATTTGTGATCTATTTCAGGCTGCACTGACAACACCTATTAAGGTATCTCAGTTCAAGTACCACAGTTCCAAGTGCGCCATTAAGTATGGAAGAGATTCAGAACAGCTAAACAGAGACCTTGGACTGGCAGAGAGTATTTTCCTGTATTTCCATACAGGAAATTCCCTGTGTTTCTTTACAAGAATCAGAATTGTTTCACATTACTAGCTCAGCATAGTCCCAAGACAGCAAGGGACACAAACAAGTACTGAAATCTCAGTGTGTCAGTAGTTGCGTTGACACATGCCTTCCTTAGCTATCCTCCCCTGATAGAAGATTAGCTCCCTACCTCTCCCACATAGCTTCACAAAGGAATTTAGATAGCACTTTAGCTCCCTAAATTTAGACTGCCACTTCAGTTCTCCAAATCCAGCTGTGAGACCCTCAGAAAGCCCTGCTTAGCTGCTACTTAACCTGAAAGGCTCTGAAATTATCTCAGTGCTGAAATACTCCACCAATAAATTCTTCTAGGTGCCCAAATTTCTGATGCTGGATAATGATATCCTGTGCATATCCTGAAGATGCTGAGCAGCTGTGAATGTGAGCATGGCAGATGCTCAAATTAGGCATTCTGCTGATTGGCTTGTCTGTTGGGGCTAATCTCATAGACATCCTTATATGTCAACAAATCAGATTTCAGACGTCCTATTGCCAGTGGAAGGGATGTTAGGTTATCACTGAATAATTCACTTCTAGTTCACTTCTAGTTTTTTTGGGGAGGTGAGAGAACTGTTTTCAAATTCCTCTTCCAAATCAAGCACACAAGGTAGGTAAGAACCTGATCTTTTCACTAGGACGTGGTATGAAGAGGAAACATAATTACTCCTTTTTTTCTCAGAGAAAGGCCATTAGAAATTAGGATTAATAATCTAAATCCATATTTCCCCATACTGCAGAAAGTCATTTACTTCTGAATAATTTAGCAACATTGCTATTCAGCAGCCTTTTCTTTTTCTTAATTGGTCTTTCTTACAAACTGGTTTGGGTGACTTTTTATTCCTCTAGTGCCTGTTATGAGTTCTATTTTTAGGACACTGATGCTTTCCATGTGCAAGAAATTCCTAAATCTGCACTAAGAGGTTCACTAGAGAACAAGTACCTACCAGTCAGCATTACTAAGGCTAATCCCACTTGGAAATTTAAGTTCTTGCTCCTTCATGTACCTCAAGTCTGCATTCTCAGTTCAGCACTGCCTAGTCTCAGTTTTATATTGCTCTCTCACTGCGATAAATCCAGCCCCTGACACAGATAGGAGTTCTGTTCCTCTCCAATTTGAATGCAATACCAAATTCTTGTTGCTTTAAATGGTACAGAAACAGACATTTTTCAGGATCATGGTTCTTTTGGGATTCGTCACAGAGAAACTGGGCAGATGCAGAACTGTTTGCAAGGAGTTATAAACTCTTCAGACAAGTACTGTCATTTGATTTCAATGCCCCATGTGCACCTGCAGCACTGAAAAAAATTGTATTCATAAGAGGATGGAGAAAACTATTAGAGGATGAAAAGAGCTTGTTAGGAGTGACCATAGCTAGCGAATTAAAAAAATATTCTGCTGGGTTTAACATGCCATACAGAAAATAGATTTAGCCTAGAAAATCAGCTTTTCTTAGGATTGTCCGAAAAATTGGCATCCAGTTTAAGTGGAGTCTAATATACAACCTCTATTAAAATATCAAATGAAGGATAAACCTCATCTGAGATTTCAACTTGCTAGTGATATAGCAAAAGGTTACTTTACAGAACAATTTTGTACTCAGTTGCATCTGAGAATAGAAAAGAAAAAAATAAGATAACCCTATTTGTTAACCTTAGAGGTGTTGTGATAATCTACAGATTTTCTATTTTAAAATGAATTTCGGAGAAAAATGTACATGTTTTATTTCCATAGCTGCTAGGGCAAGCCCATGGTTAAGAAAAGTAATAATTTCTGTTTCAGATTATCAAGTTATGCACTTCAAGTGGGTGATCACGCTGTGGAGCACGAAAAACTGAAAGTCAAATAAGACATTTGCATAACATTAGTTCATAACAACAAATAATGTATTTTCAAGTGTAATTACTGCAAGCGAATTTAATTGAAGAGTCTGGGGCGTGGGGAGGAAAACATTTTAGAATAACTTTTGGATTTAGCAGTTTGTAATATTTAAAACTTGCTGGAATCTTATTTTATTTAAACTAACAAACCCACATAATAAAGAGAATAGCTGAACTTGTTTCGGTGTACATTTAAAGATTTATCAATCTAAATAGTTTTATTCTATTATTTTTCAGAATGTATATGATTAGTTTCAGAGCAGAAATTAGACTGGGGTTTAAGTTTTTATTAAAGTAGTTCTACCAATCTTTAGATACACGAACTGGGAACTGGTGCTATCATATAGCTTTGTAGTTCCCAGTGAGATAGAATAGACAAAACATATTTTGAGATGAAATAATGTATAGTAATATTTTGAGAGGTTTTAATGCTCTTGCTGCAGAGTATTTGTTTTCATCCAGGGTTTGACAGATCATTTTCGTGTTGATTGCATCCTGCATCAAAGTGACTTAAATATTTTCTATACTGTGTCAGGGGAGAGCTTTGCAGCCCAACCCCAGATTGGTAAGCAGTGTAGCTGACCTTTGTGCCATACTGTAACTGAGACAAATCAGGCTACCTTACAGGTCCAACCTAGTAGGCTGGATGCAGAACTGTATCACCACAGATGTATTGCTTTCAAATATTAGTAGATAGCTCTGTAGTTGCTATATCCATGCATTGGGCTGAAGGACTGTATGAGCAGCCTGGAGCTGTCTCAGAAGTCTTCAGAACAAAACCACTCATTACTTTGATTTGCCCTAGTCAGAACACAACAGGTTTTGTGATAATGTGGGAGTTAATCTAGCCAAGGTCTCTAATTTTCCTGGAGAACTGATAGCTATAGGGAAAATCTGTAGCATACATTATTAAAGATACATAAATTGATGCTTTTATTTTCTGTATTTTCCTTGTATAGTTTCAGCAGCATTCTACAAGCCATTTACTGACAACATAAACTGATCAGCCAAACAATAGGATCATTTTAAGCAGAAAGTAATTTTATTTGATCTTGAGATACATAATGTTCACAAAAATAATATACTGTGAGTTACGAATGTGTTTACTATTTCATCCAGGGGTCATTCCCGCTCTAGTTCAGTTTAATAACAAGGTGCTATTAAATTCGAAAGGATGAGAAAGACACCAGCATAAGCAGTGATGGTCTATTCAAAACCCTAAAGGCAAGCAAATTATTTCTATGGGAAATTTTTACTCCTCATTACAAAATTATATTAGGCCTGTGGAGAATGTCCTATACATTATTCTGTATTTTATGTTGAGGAAAGAAAAATCTTCCAATAAGTGACTGCCATTATACAAGTAAAACTTCCATGGCATGTGCTGGAAATACTTCTGATATTATGATGCATGACATTTGAATAAGACAATTTTTGCACTATAAGTATCACTATCATACAAAGCTTGTGAAATTTAGAGGAAAAAGTAATTTAAAAAAAATGCCAGATTAATGTTCTAAAGATGGAGTTGCCTTGTCCAGTTTATATTACCTAAATTTTAAGTAGGATTGAGGTTCTTCAATGATAAGTGGCTATTATTCAATTCTTCAGAAGTGTCAAGATCAATATCTAGTACTCCATGACAGTGCAGAGCAAGAGATGCAAGCTGTGTGCTGCTGGAAATGGGAGGGAACCCAGCTTTTAACCCTGGGGCGTTATGTAAGAACTGCATCACTGTGCCTGTCAGAGTTCTGCTGGCGTCAGCCAAAATGCTGCAGGAGGAGTTATCCTCCACCTTGATATCCCCATGTGAATCCACAGCTAACAACAACGACCTCCTGAGTACACAGGTCCACTCTGCAACAAAGAAAATATCAAAGCAGCCAACATCTGAAGTGGGACAAATGTATTTGATAGTTTATACTTAATAAACTGTAAATACTGTCTCTTTCCCTTAAAATGTAGCTGGTCTTAGTTCCATCACTTCCGTATTTAATTTTTCTCAGGTTTTGACCTTCTAGAAAATGTCAGTAACTTTACAGTTGAAAATATTAATAGCCTAGATGTTTTCATTAGAATAATTGCATATAGTACGTTAAGGGAAGTCTTTCTTTCTGTTTTCTAATGTCCCTATTATAAGGTTGCTGTTATTATAGGTCAACTGTCAGATCATAGAGGAATGTTAATATTAATTTATTGACTGTTTAATATATCAGTATATTTTTAAGAAAACATCTCTGTCAGTTTATGCGAATATGAAAAATATTTTTTCCAAAGTCCCATTGCCTGTTATTATTTTTATGTTTTGTTCTCTCATTCACTCCCTAACTTGTAAGAAGCAAAATAGGTGGGCATACAAAATTACATATTAACATTTTCATTCTATTTGAATCTTGGAACAAATACAGTACTGAGAGAAGTTTATTTGCATATTAAAGGAAGGGGTTATTAAAACTGTACATAGAAAGACAGGAAGACTTCTTTTTTTTCTTCTAACATATAGGAAAAGAGGGCACAATGAAGAAGAAAAATGTCCTGGTGAAAATATCTTTCATGTTGGAAGAAGAACTGCAAATGGTATTTGGTTACAACCAGGAACTCACCAGCCATACTAACAGATCTCAAAAGCTAAAAACTGGTATAGTGAAATGGGTATTAGCTGTGATGTTAGCAAATCATGTTGATGTTAAGAACATCCTAACTAAACTAATGTAAATAGAAAGTATTTTGTAGGCACAGCTATATGATTGAGATTTAACTATGTGTTTTTTGTCTACAATTTGCAAGTTCTGCTGAGGAAATGGCCCTCCAAAGTCACAAACTGTGTCTGAAAAACATGTGTCAGGCTCGGTATTTAACATATATCACTGAAGCCAGTGATAAATGATAATCAGGAGAAGGTGTTCAACCAGAAATCCAAGAATACCACATGTCATTACATCATTTATATTCCCAGAGAACTGAGATTACTAAACTGGAAATCCAAAAGTAGGCCTAATCATATATAGCATTCAAATGTTGTAAAACCAGTATCTGTCCCCTCAACTAGCACCATGCAGGAGAAAAGAAACAAGTATTTTTAAATTGAGATGGAAAGTAAATCATCAGATTGAGCAGTAAACTAGAAGCTGGAGTAATTCATGACAGTACAGGCTCTTCTTCATTGTAATAGGAACTGCATTGATCATTGATCTTTGATGTTTGGATTAGAATAAATATTCAAATTCAAGGGCGGGAGAGTGTTAATTTCTACTGTTCCAAACTCCCCCCTTGGTGTCCGAGACCTGAAATGTATCAGCCTACTCCATACTGATTTGTTACAAGGAGGAAAGCACAATTTGAATTGTTGCCCAAACAAAAGGTGAAACAGTGAATCTTCTAATCTTGCCAGTGCTGTTCCTGAGGAACTGCAGTATAAAATTTATCACAAACTCAGCGGCTGCCAAGGCTAAAGAAGATGGAAACTTTTCTGGTAATCCAGAATATTAGATGAATAACGGGCAGCCCTTGGATATGATCTAGTATACTGGCCAGAGGCTATAGCATCAATTTTATTTAAATTTTGAGAGTGATTAATATACAGAAAGGCAGTTTACTAATGCTTTACCCATTTGTAGATTAAACAAAGGCTCATTAGCTCACATGAGACAGTTCAGTTTTATTTTTAGCTACAGTATGGCTGGTGCAATGCCTCTTCTTTTAGCATTTTCATTTTGCATTGCCTTCAGTCCTGACATGAAAGTTAACATTAATCTGCCAACTCATTCTGATTGGATTGCTTTGGAAGTCACTCCAAAGTCACAATGGCTAAATGGGATGAAGCTGTAAGACAGAAATGCATTGCAGTTAATACCTCTGCAGTACTGAAGCTAAGCCAGGGCCAGCCCTAATTCCTGAAAGAAAACAAATCCACGATAATCCATGCCTTAATTCTGAACAGTGGCACAATGCCAAATAATATAAAACATGTATTCCTTACTAAAACACTGCATCTTATTCCTCCATGGTTTGTCTTGGCCTTTTATTCATGTAGTTTGAGGTCAGCGAGCAGCATACATGTGAAGGTGTTATCTGTTCTGACACTTACAGCATTCCAATCTTCTCCTGAAGTAAGAGGACTTGGGGAGAGAATGGTTGCTGAAACGAATAATTTTGGTTTCTGTTGCAACAATTAGAAGGCAAAAATTAAGACACCTCCTAACCCCACACCCACCCCCACTCAGAAATCTTCTAAGAATATTTTCAGCCATTTAATCCATCTAATGTCCAGTAAGGTAGAACTAAAACTGGGGTTTTTTTTTCATACTCTGGGTCTGCAAAAAGCAAGGATGGTCCCATTCATGTCTAATTAGTCGCAGTTTGGACATTTTGATTAGGAGCATGCTGATTTTAGCCCAAACCTAGACTGTGTTATTTAGAATCTATTCTCCCTAAAGTCCTTTTGTGATGATAACTTAGTGTGACAAAATGAACCAGTTTAGACATTTCTATCTTCATCCAAAAATGTGTCCTCGTGTATAAATAAGCCTTAAAAATATCTTACAAACACAAAATGTCCCACAGAAATAGATAAGTAGTAATTTGGGATGTGTTATATGGCTAGCAAGTACTTCTAGAGGTCATGCCTAATTTAGACTCCCCTTAGGAATTCTTTCTGATAGCCTTTTTGTAATGTAAGCCTCATACACTATCAAAGCATATTTTTGAAGTTTTATATTAAATTAAACTATGAAAAGAGAATTGTTCATTACCTGGCCAGAGTTGACAAACAAGAACAAAGTGGCAATGTGCCCCAGTTGCTTCAGGGCTGGTAAGTCTTACTGTAAATGAAATCCTGGGAACTACTCCGAGGCATGGAAGTTATACTTCTCTACAAAGCATAGGGTATTTCAAGAAAATAACTTTAAGGTGCTTAATAGAATATTGAAAACAATGTTGCTTTCCAGAACTATATGTATCATTGAATGTACTGAGTTGGAAGGGACCCATAAGGATCATCAAGTCTGATCAGACAAGTCAGAGCATGTGACTGAATGCATCATCCAGATGCTTTTTGAACTCAGCCAAGCTTGGTCCTGTGACCAGTTCCCTGGGGAGCTTGTTCCAGTGCCTGACCACTCTCTCAGTAAAGAACCTCTTCTTAATATTCAACCTAAACCTCCCCTGGTGTAACTTTGTACCGTTGCCTCAGATTCTAATATATCTATATAAAAATACTTATTTCTGCATTTTTATTTATGAATCTGATTCGAAGCCATATTCTGTCTCTTTGTCAATGTTTCAGAAGTCCAGATGAGATGAGGAGGCAAAATCCTCTGACATATTTTCTCAAACACCAGTGCAACAGGCTGTACAAAGACAAAGATAAGCTTTCCCCTTCCACCACATTTTAACCACTGCGATACACCTGACTTTGGTGCCATTGTCATATACGGTGAGATTGCTGGAGAGTGGTGCTTGATGGTGAGTAACCATGAGCGGGTTACCCATAGCCTGGCAGATATATGCATTCCATGCTGTGTGATGAAATGGCATAACTGAAGAGCAGGCCAGCTTCATGCACAATCCTATGTCTGAAAGAGGTCCAATCAGCTCATTGGTGCTATGCTGATGCAGCTATTTGCTTCTGTTCGGATGGCTAGCTGTAGCTCTATAGTAGGCACTCACATATGTATGTAAGATAATATTCATGCCTATTGTTAACATCTATTTTTAAAGGTTGAAAACCCTACTTACCTCCAGCAAATGCTGCAAACAATTGACTCACAAGTGAACTATAAATAATGTTCACAGCACATAGCCCATGCAGCATACTGCTCTAGCATTACTGAATATTCAGAACCTGCTGCCTCTGGTAGCTATATACGTCACGTTCATGACAGGTTTAGGCTTCAGTAGCCCAGAGCCTAAGATCTGGCATGTGTTTTGGAACTAGAGCATTTGCAGATTAGTGAATACCAGCCACAGGGCCAGGTATGATGTGGAAACTTGAAAATACAAAGTGTCTGTACTGACATTCTGAATATTAGCACAAAATAATGTAAAATATAAAGGTTGGGAGGAGATGAGGGAATGACTGACAAATGCTGCCAAGCATAAAGCAATTTAGACAGCATTAGGCCTAGCCTCCATGGTGTGCAAGGCTTCTGTTGTAAGTAGATTTTTGCAGGAAAACTGCAAGCGTGGAAAAAAGGATGAAACTGGGTTTAGCAAGGATAGAACTTAGCAGATGAAGCTTCTTAATGGTTGACTAACATCAAAGCAAGTGAGTGTCTCTGGAAGGGCAGCTTTGTGTTTCCACCATGCTGATTTGTTTCCCTTGGAGCAAATGAATCAGCCCCTGTGGTGCTTGCTGATACCCCAGGCAAGGGCAAGGATCGCTGGCAGCACCAGGGCAGACAGGAAGGAATGTATCTTCCATGTATTGCCAGCCAGACTCATGTAGTAAGTCTCCAGCATCACCATCACAACAGGACAACCCTTAGTTGACTAAGTTAATGTATATATCTGTGCATATCAAAGACTTGACTGCAGTGTTAAAATGTCAACAAATAAATCAAAATACAGATTAAATATTTGAGTTCTGAGCATTTGTTCTGAGAGATTAAACAAACGAAAGAGATATCCTACTCCTGATTATTCTATTCTTACAATATTTGCCCAGGCAAAACTATCTTGACATTCAGACACTGCTGTCAAAACCCAAGGTAAGTTTCTCGTCTCATGTGATAAATGATGTCTTTGCTTTATGGGAAAGGATAATTGCATATAAAATCACTGTAATCTTGAGTTACAATTGGTCAAAAAATCAGCTGTGGGAATTTGTACCAAATCTTTAAAATGCTTTACTTTCTCATTGTGCTGTGAAAATCCTTCCATAGGTACTTGTAGGAAAATGCTACAGTTGATTAAATAGAAATACTATCAAATGTATAGAGGGCTGAATTGCATTACTTTGATCAAAATCCCAAATAAGTATAAGTGCATTCTTTGGCTGTCCTGACATAGCACCAGTAATTGAAATTCAAGGTCTGTATGCTGGACTGTTTTCCAACTCTGCAGAGGGAGGTTTGAATGAAGATAGGGCTCTGACTTGACCCTTTTCCCTCTATCTTATCACATTCTACAGATTATTCTACTTCAATCTGCTATTAAAGGATTCTTCTATCAGCTTTCAGATATCTGAACATTACACATAAAATTGCATAAGTTCAAATAAAATTAATCTCCAATGTGTCACTTTGTTTTTGATGTACCAGTTGCTTGCAGAAAAAAATATTTTTGAGTGAAAGGCATCAAAGATTTTCCACTGAGATTTGTCAGTTGTGGGGTTGACATTTACAGAAGATTTAAAATCTCTGGCTAGCACTTATTAGGATACAGGGTTTTTTCCAGAAATACAGTAGATTTTTCATGTTCTTTTGGCATTTCTATGGCATGGTTGAGGAGTCCTAAAACTGTGGGTTTTTACAGGACATTGACTTTTGTTTAATTGTGGCTTCACCAAAGTCTTTTGAGATATTTTTAGCAGAAATGAAAAGAGGTTATTAAAAGGACAACCAGCAGATGAGTTGGGAGCTTTACATAGAAAGCATAAATACCATCTTCTTCCACCATCACTTCTTGCTTTCCATGTTTC
Organism: Gallinula chloropus; assembly: GCF_964237585.1. Lineage (NCBI taxonomy): Eukaryota > Metazoa > Chordata > Aves > Gruiformes > Rallidae > Gallinula > Gallinula chloropus. The sequence goes on from NC_140088.1 coordinate 11,868,647, forward strand.
TCTAACATAAATATCTGGCATTTACCACTGAAAAGGAAAAGGGGGAAAGTGGAAATTTTTCCTAATACACAATCTAAATATTCCCTGGTGCAACATTTTCCTCTTGTCCTAGATGTACAGAAGAGACAAACACTAATATTGTCTAAACTTTTCATATAGAATAATGGGGCTAAACAAAGGCTCTTAATATTACTTACCACAAGAAGACAAAACTGTCATTCTCTTCTATTATCAAATTCAAAAATAATTCGTCCTTCAGTGTTACAGAAATGTGTGTTACAAATTCAGGTTCTCCCCATGCCAGAAAATTTTAAGGATAATAGGAGAAACAGTGACAAAAGTAAGAAAACAATGGGAGACAAAGCTGAGAAAAGGGGTAGTTATTAAGGCTGCTTCAAGTGTTGCTTTTTGTTGTTACTAAGAATTATTATAAAATGCCTATTAGATATTTGTTAATAACTGATCACTGAATGTTCATAATTTTCCCTGTACATAATTTTATACTGTTTAACTCTACATAGAAATAAAAAGGGGAGCAAAATAGTCGACATTCCTAAAGTTTCCAATGGCAAAATCCATTGGTAAAAAAAACCCCAAGCTTCTTCACATATGCTAATGATGTACCACAAAAAAAAAAAAAAAAAAAGATAAATTACCTCTGTTGTTTGGTTTCTTTTTTCTTTGGAAGACTTTTATTTATGAACAGGAATCACAGTGAACATTCATACTTATTTTCTCCCCTTTGTTTCTTGATATATCCCACATGGTGGAAAACCATTTCATTCCTGACACCTTAAAATCACTGATAAATCTTTTTGCAGCAGCATCAGATGCCAACTAGCTTTGCTGGAAATAGCATCCCAGCATCTTGTGCAGCTGTCTAACCCTGGAGAGGGCCAGGATTTTCAGAAGTGACTAATGATTCTGTTACCCAAATGAAATCTCTTCATGTGTTAGACAGTGGGTAGAGCCATTATCTTAAAAATCAATTTCTAAACATGTCTGAAGTAACACACAACATCTTGGAAAGTCTTACCTTATAGTTTAGGAAAAGGAGTGAGCTGTTAGGCAATGGTAAATCAGGTGAGCATTGTCTTTTGATTATATTGTGTTTGCCCTATAGAACCTATCCTGTGACAAATGTTTGCCAATTTCCCCTATCAGATATTATACTTCTAGTACCACAAAATTAACTGAAAATACATTGTGGTGTTTCATACCTTGGAAAAGGCTCCAAACAGCCAACTTTACAAATTCAGTTAATTGTAAGCATGATTCATTTATTTTAAGTGAAGAGTTTTAAAAATGTATTTTTTTTCCTTCTGACAATATGATACTGGTGGAAAAAAATGATAAACAGAAGTATATGAATGGATGAAAAAAATAGGCTTATGACTGCTCAGTCATAACTGTACATCTGATTTCCACTCAAAAAAAAAAAAGAAAAACAAAAAAATATTTTGTGGTTCTGTGAAAAACTGAATTAAGTTTTTCAGGAACAATGTTACATTGTGCTATGCATGTCATTAAACATTTGCACAGAGTATTTTGGAAAATGTGGCAATTCAGCATGAGCAAATATGGAATCACTCATCACTCACTACTTCTTCCAAGCCAATCTAACAGACAACACATGCCAAATGATCCTTATGTGTAATGTAAAAAAACCTCACACTAAACGCACTTTGTAATATGAAACATTACAATTCAGACATTTTTAGACAGGAAAAATGCTTTTGGAGAAAAACAACAGCAACAATAAATAATTGCATGTGCTCTAATGTAATTTTTTCCTGTGCAAATTCAGCATGCCAGCTAGGGAAGAAAAACTTGTAGGAAAGGCACAGGCCTTCACACATACAAAGGTTGTACTTTTAACCTGCAGAAGAAAATTTAATTTCAGAAATGAAAATTTTATACCTTAAAGAATTAGGAATGGATTCAGGAAGGAGCTCATTCAGGACATGCAGAACTGGACTAGGAAATGTGAAAGGCAGAACAACCCATTAGGTACTTCTCATATCCAGTTGTTCATTAGTTGTGGTAAAAATTCTCTGATGCTCCACAGCCTTTAGCCTCTTTGTAAGACTATATATTTTGAAACAGCATTGAGAATCTCAGGGGGTTTTTAAGGAAAAATAACAATCCAGGGTAGCAAGTCAGCAATTCACTAGTGTTTCTGGTCAGCAGCAAGACATATGTAATGTTATGCCTAATCTTTCATGTAGGTATGTACACTTCTGTAGGCATAATATACTAGGACATTGATGTATTTTCCAAAGTGGATCTTGTAAAGTACTTTCTGATTATTAATGAGCACAGATCATAGGAGCAAATGCATGAAGCTATTGCACTATTAGTGATACATATTCTTAATCAGTTTATTTGGAAAAATGAGCACAAGTTTAGTTTTACAAAAACTGTTTAGAAAAGCTGAGAATGACAATGGTCTTTTCCACATGATCTAAATGCATATGATTACTGAAGAGATGGAGTTTATATGCCTTAATTTTTAGTCAAAAGAGTGGTTACTGAGGGTGCAATTGTGTCCCTGAGGAATGCCTCCAGAGTGTGCAAAGTAGAAGGTCCCCTATTTGCAGGACCTGTTTTATTCTCACCACTCTTTGAACAACATTTGTTTATGACTAAGTTTGCACTCCACGTTTTAGGATTGGATTAGATTAAAGCAGGGTTTAGAAAGGGATAGAGCTTTACAGCCTCTTTACACTCCAAAAAGTAATTGTTTCTTCTAGCATAGAGGACTGAAAATCTAACCAGACTCCTCAGCTGTGTAGATAGTGGATTTGCTGTCCAGTAAATTGACTGTTGCTTTACTTGCTCCAGACCGGCCATTTGTCTTCTCATTTGATGAGACTGGAGGAAAGAAACACTGGAAACTTCCTGCTAGGAATCACTTGGCGTCAAAGCTAGTGAGGGAGGCACTAAAACGTAGCCTGTTTTACAGAGAAAAGAAATGGAGAATAATCTGTCATGCAGCTGCCTAAGAATCATGATGGTATTGTGCCACCCCCAGTAACAAGCAGCAGCCCCTAATGTCTGTGTGAGGCATCAGGAAATCACTGAATACTTAAGGAATTTACTGACCTTCATATTGAAGAGAATCCCCAAGGAACAGCAAGATGAGGAAGGTGGGTCAGCAGCACTGAACTCTTTATTATGCTATAACAGCTGTTGCCATCAGACCAAAACCATTTCCGTTCCTCTTATTCCCACTTTGAGCCTGAACCTAATCCTACAGGCTGACTGAAGTAAATAGTGCAGCAAATAGTGCAGCAAATCAGGCAGATTTCTTCACAGCACTTTTAGTAGAGGGCAGTTGTGTGAAATGCATTGCTAAAAATGTCCACAAAAATAATGTATCCTCTTAATTTACTGTAATGATCTACTGGTTTGACTAATGATTTTTTGGTGAGGAAAATCTCTTGCTTTACACCATAAAATCACCATTAAAATGTCCTCAGCTTAGAAATTACACTATATATCTTGCAAAAATATTCTCCACCAGTATAAATAAAGGCTTTAAACATGTCACTCCTTATTAATATCACAGCATTAGAAACCAGAGACAAAAGGGAGGAGGGCAAAATTGTTGTTGCTTTATTTAGAAACAAAGTACATAGGGAAAAAAATGTCTCACCAGTTACAAGGCACATGGAGATGTCACATTCCACAAAGATTTTGGTGCAAGTAATATAGCAGTCTATGTCTGCTAATTTTTATAATACTTAACACTAACTGGAGCAGAAGGAAAATACAGTATGTTCCTTTACTGCCATTTTTTATGGCTAAATATAGGAATCCCATGGAGCCTGTAGGTAAATTCTTGTTATCTAAGGGGTCATTCCTTACCCAATCGTTACCTGCACAGGAAGACAAGGCCATTACACACCACTGAGATACCTGATAGGGGCTCAAGTGTGTTTAGAAAAGTGTGACCTGAATTCATTCATAAGTTGTCTTCTTCCATGGGTCCACAGCCAAATCACTGCCTGCATATCAGAGATATGACAAATGGCTCCATAAGAGAATGGTATCTGCATGCACACCATGCCTTCACACATCATCCTTTCCTTTAAAATGAAATTTGAATGTTCATGAAGGAAAGGAGCTTCTCTGTAGTCCAATGTTTTCCACGTTCTGGATGGCTGGGGACCAAAGCTGCTGAAGTAGCCAGTCACCCTGATATGTAATTGCAGCCAAAGAATGACATGGGTATCTCAGTGTGCTGAATTGCTGTGCGCACAATGGTGTGTAATCTTACATGACATGATTACTCAGAGGAGAGGGTGTGTTATTGATTTGAATTACCAACACCTTCTGGCATATCATGATGTTGAAGAAATAGGCAATTCTGTACATACACCCATTATATGCACTTTTTTATTAACACTGTCTATTTTTTGCATAATAGAAAGTTTGAAATAATTTAATAAAAGTTAATTTGATGCTCACAGCTGTAGCGCCTGTAAGAACAGAAGAATTAACACATTTAGGTGCTGATATTTAAATTACTGGAGCTTTAAAAAAATTATTTATTCTGACAGCTCATAAAAAAGTATGATAGCAGCTACTTATACTAGGAAGCAGGATGATATCCAATGCATGCACACAAACAAAATATGCAAGGCAGAAAATTCTGTCCAGGTGGAATCTATTTCGGCTGTTTTGAAACATGAGTATGAAGTGGTAAACAGAGTGTAGAGTAGAATCTACTTCACCGTTTGCAGTTCATTACTGATAAATACTGCATAATAATGATAAAAGCTGTTGGACACTTGAAACATAACACACAATTTTCACTGTGCTTTCTCTAATTTATGAAGATTGTCCAATTAGCCAAGATTCAGTCTTGCATTTCAAAGCATACAGTATCCAGCATCTTCAAAACTATCCAAACTCCATGTGGGTGCAGTTATTATCTCCTGGATAACATCACTTACAGGTTATTCAAAGTGTTTCATGAAGTGTTCTGTTCTTGTGGAGTTTCTAGAAGGGTACCATGCCAAGCCTGACGATCTTCAAGGTTAGATGCTGTAAGCTGTAACAGTTAGGTGCTGTTAGATGTATTGTACGAACATTTTGGAGATCAAACTATGCAAAAATCTTATCCTGAAAGGTGTGTCAAGGAGGGACCTCTAGCTTTTTGGGGAATATTTCTGTGGTGGGTTGACCATGGCTGGATGCCAGGTGCCCACCAAAGCCACTCTATCACTCCCTCTCCTCAGCTGCATGGGAGAAAAAAAATATAACAAAAGGCTTGTGGGTTGAGACAAGGACAGGGAGAGATAATTGACCAGTTAATGTCACAGGCAACACAGATTCAGCTTGGGACAATTAATTTCAGTTTATTGCCAACCAATAATGGGTAATGAGAAATAAGATAAGATAAAATCAAATCTTAAAAACACCATTCCCTCCACCCCTCCCCTATTTCCAGGCTTAACTTTACTCCTGACTTCTCTCCCTCCTCCCCCTGAGTGGTGCAAGGGAATGGAGATTAGAGTCAATTCATCACAGGTGGTCTCTGTTGCTCAGGGGAAGACTCCTCACACTCTTCCCCTGCTCCAGCACAGGGTCCCTCCCACAGGAGACAGTCCTCCATGAATTTTTCCAACATCAGTCCTTCCCACAGGCTACAATTCTTCACAAACTGCTCCTGCATGAGTCCCTTCATGGTGTGCAGTCCTTCAGGACCAGACTACTCCGGCATGGGTCTCCCACAGGGTCACAAGTCCAGCCAGAAAACCTGCTCCAAAATGGACTCTTCTCTGCACAAGCCTACGGGTTTTTCCAGGAGCCTGCTCCAGCATGGGCTTCCCACGGGGTCACAGCATCCTTTGGGCATCCATCTGCTCCAGCACGGGGTTCTCCACAAGCTGTAGGTGGATATCTACTCCACCATCCTCCATAGGCTTCAGGTGAATCTCTGCTCTGGCACGTGGACCACCTCCTACTGCTCCTTCTTTACTGGCCTTGGTCTCTGAAGTTTCTCTCAAATATTCTCACTCCACTCCCTGGTTCCTGGTTTGTTTGTTGTTGGATTTTTCCTCTTCCTAACTACATTATCCCAGAGGCACTACCACTGCTGCTGATGGGCTCACCTTTGGCCAGTGGCAGGTCTGTCTTGGGTATTGGCTCTCTCAGATCTAGGGGAAGCTTCTAGCAGCTTTTCCTAGAAGCCACCCTTGTAGCACCCTCCAGTACCGAAACCTTGCAATGCAAACCCAATACAGTTTCTCAGATGGAGGATAACAGTTGTCTAAACACTGGCATAGTGCGGTGATGGATTGTGCTGAGTGTAGCAAGACAGTGAAGCATAGTGGCAGGGAGCTTAAGACACTATAAACTGAAGCACAAAGCAGAACACTATAAAAAGTTTGGTCTGTGGCCAGTGAAAGCAAAGAAGAAAACAATGATTTCTAAGCTGTCACATTAGTCCAGAGGATTTGGGGTTTTGATGCATCTTAAATCTGTGTTCAAGTGCATAAACACCTATAGAAATGTTTAATATAATATGGATGCTATTGATATGTTTATGATTTTGACAAATACATACCTTTGTTTCCCACTTCTACATCAGAAACTGGACACAAATGTTGACTGGCAAAACTTCTGACAACAGTTCATAGACTGCACATGCTAGGATTTAAATTTCCCAAGTAGGAAAAATTTCCCAGTCCTTGAAAGATCTATATAAGTTAAGAATTTATCATTCCACAATGCCTCCAAGGACTGAAATGTCCAGGCTCTGTTTTCCCCAGCTGCATGCACTCCTGCGTGAGTGATGATGGGGTCAGCATCTGTGCAATGCAGAGGGAGAGAATGGTCATGTTACTGTGCCACAAATGTGTTGTATCCTCATGCCTTGTGGAAGGAGAGGAATGTGGTAACTGAAGCTCCTCATAGCTAGAAGCTGACTGTGATACAGACTACTGGTTATGCACTTTGGTTTCTTCAGATGTGCTGAAGTCTTGATGGGAATACTGATTCTACTGATTCTGCTGGTTTTGGGGAAGCTGCTGGGAAAGAAAGTGCCCAGCTCTTCCCAACATAAGTGCTGTGTTGAATCGATCTTGCCTTTTGACGGGGGAGGTCCAAATGTCCCACCTTAGTGAATGCTACACATGCACTAAAAGCATTGCTGATATGGGGATGACTAGTGTCAGTTAATTTACTGATTTGACAATGAAGAATTGTGGAAAAATCCTGGCTGAAGAAGTGAGAAGAATAAGTTCTATTTTTATCTCTTCACATTAGTTTAAATTTCTCTCTTCCATTTATACGGAAAAATAGGTAATTTTTCATTTACATACATCCCAAGAATTAGAGCACTGATTATTTAGAAAAGAGGGTATTTTGGTCTTTGTATAAACGGTGCTATGAAAACAGTTTAACAAGTTATTTTCATTATGAATTCTTACTGTTCAGCCAATCCCCATTTATTTACAAATTCTGCAGATTTTTTTTCCTCTTACTTTTTAAAGGAACATGAAAAAGCCTTCTAAACTTCATTGATGCCCTAACCTCTCCAGGTAGAGAAAAATCATGCAAAAAACATGGTACTTGGGATTGTTGCACCCTGCTACAAGATTTTTGCATATAAAAGTTATACAAAGACTGAGAACATTGAGCCACTTAGAAACATGGAGACATATAAACATCATATGTCTTGGCTAAAGTAATTACCTGCAGTTCGTGGAGAGAGGAAGGAACCTCCATTGAACCATTCATTACACATTAAAAGGTTAGTTCTTTAAGACTTGCAGAATTAATTCTCTTTCCATTTCTCTTTATCAGACATATTACAAATGACTAGTTCAGAGAGTACACTTAATTTTTAGCAGATTAAATTAAAAATTAGAAATTAAGCAGAATTCTGTTCAGTTAATTTTTTCTGCAATCTTATAAAAACTTGGGAGATCAAAATGATCAAAGTTGGTGAGGTTTCATTCCTATTTGATCATCTCTTTCATTATTACTCTGTCTGTAATACTATTTCTGTCATCTTGTCCCAGGTTTCTTCAGATTGGCTGTGAGTTTTTGGCTGCATGTGAATACAGCTAGAAATTAGGTCCCATATGGTTCTGGACACAACCCAATACTAAAATCAGAAGGGTTACTTCTAATCTAGGAATGCAAATCCACATCATACTCTGAAATCTGAAAGCCCTCAAATTCAAAATTCTTTTCTGGCTGGGATCTACTTAACATCAAAGTTCTCAATGTAACGTACATGACAAGAGGAAGGCAATGCTGAGGGAGGAAAGAGTGAGTAGGCAGAATTCCACTCTCTAAGGCCAGGAATAGATTTGCCATTGTTAGCAGTTCTGCCACTAAACACAGTGCACAATGCTGTAAATATCACAGCATGGCACTATCTCCATCTCATGAAAGATCACACCAGGGCAATAGTGATGTGGTCTCCTCTACTATATACAGCTCCAGCGTTAAAAGGCAGGAGGGTTGCCATCATGCCCATACACTTTATGCTGTGAAAAGAATGCAAGATATTTTTATAACTGTCTGGGTTCCCTCTTTTGCTATATTCATTTTTCCTCAGGCAGCCTTCCAAATGCAAGGCCATCACACAAGCAAAATAAATAAATAAAATAATTGGATTAGCATCATGCACACAAACCCTAGGAATTTTAAAGGAACAGGTTAGAAATATGAGGTTTGCAAAGCTTGCAGCTTGAAAGGTCAGAGAGCAGATAAAACCTGACAGCAGCTTTTTAATGCTTCACATTTTAAAGGCATATAAAATAGTCAATAATTTTGGAAATCTAAAATTATTTGCTTACTTTCTTTTTTTCTTTAGTGATGCTTCATTCAGGATCAAGTTATTCTAATCCATATGTTTTGCAGGTACAAGCTCTCCAAAGCAAACTAGATATGAATGAAATGATAGACATCATTAACTGTGGTGGAAGCCCATTGGCATTAACCAGATTATTTTTAACAGAACTAGATTCAAGGGAGAATTTCAGAGGTTAATATCAGCATTTATTCAAGCACAGATCTAGTGGGAAGTATGCATTAATGAGTCTTCTACAGCGCTGCCAGCATTTAAGACACCTGGAAACTCTTTCTGACAGGTAAGAAGAGAAACTACAGAGAAAGAATGTTAAGTGTAATTAGGAATGAAAAGCCAGGAAAGCTAAATATTTCTAGAAAGCCTTTACTATTGTTCAAGATACCTGAGTTGCAGGCACTAATGTTACATAGTTAATCCTATTTTGCATCTTTCTTTGCTTTTCATCTCTCATCATGTGGAACCTTTCTGGTACTCAATACTTCAGTCTGGGAAACAACAGACACAGTTTGCTGGTGATTCCAATCCCTTCAGTTATACTGAACATTGCCAGTTTTTGGTTTTATGCACTGTTTTTGAGCATTGCTGTACCGCCTTACCAGAAACCTCGTGGTAAACTAAACATGCAGAAGATCTGGTAATATCTCTTATCTGAGGTATCATTCATTTGATGAAAGAGACTTGTTATTCTCTTTCCTGCCATAGAACTCTACATCATATGTACCCTGAAAGCTCAAGCCTTGCATGTTTCTCCATGCACGTGTCTAACAAGGCCTGACTGAGCGAGGAAAGGAAGGCAATGAGAATCCAAAGAAAATCCATTTGAGTCCTGACAGACGCTGGCAGTTCTACAAGAATGATTGACTTGTTTCTTGTAGGGCAGAAGGTCATGAAGAAGCAGAAGATGGATGTAGAAAAAGGGGAGAAGACAGAGTCAGCAGTATAAGACATGGACATACATCAGAGGAATTACACAAATAGTATTGCTTCATTGGGGGAGAGGGAAACAGGTAAATTCAAGACTTTCTGCAGAGGCATTCATCAAGCTGGAAACAGAAAAAGAGAAAGCGGATGGTCTTGCAGGGTGCACACACAACTAAAGGCGACAATAGGAGGAATAATGTGGGTTGGTAGATTAAATAGCACAAAAATGATTAATTAAGTGGGATTTGTAATATTGCATGATGGCGTTACTGCGGGCAAAATAAAAAGGAGAGAACCATTTCTTGAAGGGTGTGATCAGCAAGTTGGGATTTTCTTGGGTTTTTAAATTAAAAAGTGTTATATTTTTTGGTGTGCCAGGGAAGACAGCACAGAGCAGAGTTGCACCATCCTCAGTAAAACAGTGAAAGACACTGTACCAGTCAACCCCACACAGCGACTTGCTCAGTCACCCCAGTGGGATGGGGGAGAGAATTGCAAGGGTAAAAGTGAAAAAACTTGTGAGTTGAGATAAAGACATTTTAGTAGGTAAAGCAAAAGCTATGCACACAAGCAAAGTGAGGAACTCATTGACCACTTCCCACTGGCAGGCAGGGGTTTATCCATATCTAAGAAAGCAAGAATTCATCATGCATACGAGTTAGTTGGGAAGACAAACTCCATAAATGAGCATGAAAGCATGACATGGTCATTTGGGGTCAGATGTCCTGGCTGTGTCCCCTTTCAAGTTCTTGTGCACCCCCAGACTACTACTGACTGGAGGGATGAGCATGAGAAACAGAGAAGACCTTGACACTGTGGAAGTACCATTCAGCAATAGCTAAACCAGCATTTTCATCAGAAATCCAAACCATATCACCATACTAGCTGCTGTGAAGAACGTTAACTCTATCCCAGCCAAAATTAGTCTACTGAGGAAATGTTTGGAATGAATTCACGTGGATGAAATGCAGTAACTTCATGTCTTTATTGAACTTGATAAACTCTTTGTTGCACTGCCTCAGTGCTACAGGAAAAAAACCCACCAAGTCTCTCAATGTTATCTTACTGTGAAATACACTGTCATTTAACCAAGCAAACAAAGGATGAGAAATGCAAACGAAAGTATCTACATGTGTATGCAAGGACTGACAACAGCCTGCCCTTATTTTCTGAGTGTGCAGTTTGGAGATCTGTGGGGAACTCTGTTGCACAAATGGAGATTCCTTTTTGATATGGGTCTGAAACTGCCACCATCAATACTGCCAGCTTGTGGGGCAGCGATTGTCATGCAATGGGGGAAATGACTGAAGTAAAACTAACCCCTGAGCAATTCTCCCCTGTGTGCTTGCCTCCAGGGCCGCCTTGGATGAGTGCTCAAAGATTATATAACCTGACAGCAGCTCTTTAGGCAGGTTTGTGCCACTATATCTGCTATAGCTGGGTCTGGATAAAATGGATGTGCTTGTTCAGAGCTATTTAAATACTGCTGTCATGAAGGTAGCTTCTCTCAGAAGTCACGCACCATCAAAAGTTCACATTTTTTTCTAATTAAAACATTTTGCAATAATTAAATTGTATGTGGCTGTGCTTCTACTTCAAAAAGGCTAAATAGTTGGCAAGCCTCCTAAAGTAGGATTAGACTGCAGACCAGCTCAGACAATGCTTCCAGGCATCGGGGATGTACTGCAGAATCAGTTTAATAAAGTCTGATTAGATTACTTTCTTTGGTCAATTTGAAGCACACTGGCCATGGGATAAATCATGTTTTTATCTCAATGCACTGCTCTTTTTCTTTGCTGAATCATATTTTAAAAGCATTAAACATATTTTTAAAATATCTATTTATTTACAAATGCAATGAAGCACAGCCTCATAAATTCCCTGTTGTCTCAATGTAGTTTGATATTATATCCCAGTCTAAAGGATCGACTCATTGTTCGGGAAGTCTGTACTCCATGGTTTCCCTACTTAATATAAGTATCTCCCTTTTTCTCTATTTGAATGGCCTTCTTAGTATTACAAGAAAACATCATAGAATCATAGAATGGCATGGGTTGGAAGGGACCCCAAGGATCATAGAGCTCCAACCCCCCTGCCACAGGCAGGGACACCAACGTCAGCAACACAAAGTTGCCCAGAGCCCCATCCAAACTGGCCTTGAACACTTCCAGGGATGGGGCATCCACTACTTCTCTGGGCAGCCTGTTCCAGCACCTCGCCATTCTCTCTGTAAAAAACTTCCCCCAATATCTAATCTAAACCTTCCTTCCTTTAGTTTTAATCCATTCCCCCTTGTCCTGCCATTGTCTATGCTTTTAAAAAGTTGAATCCCCTCTTGCTTAGAAGTTCCCTTCAGGTACTGGAAGGCTGTAATGAGGTCTCCCCGCAGCCTTCTCTTCTCCAGGCTGAACAAGCCCAGCTTCCTCAGCCTCTCTTTGTAGGGCAGGTGCTCCAGCCCTCTAATCATCTTCGTAGCCCATCCTTGCATTGCTTATCTTGATCTGTCAGGATAATGGCTTAAGTATTGAAAACAGGGATAAAGTTTGATGTTTCTGACATTGTTAGTTTAAGAAAGGTGTTAAATTCTAGTCGTTTGGGTTAGCATGCACATGTATCTTAATATCTTTAAACTTGATTTATGGCATGCTGTGTGGAACAAATAAAGAGTTATTCAGAATGTCTGAGTCAAGAAGTCCTTTGTTTAATTTTCAGTGCTTATAGCAATATTGTGCTAGTTTCCTACTGATGCCATAACTAGTAGAAGTATTTAAGTATTTACATCAACATAAAATATGCCTTCCTGTAGCCTCTTTTTATGATGCTGACTTATGTCAACAGACTTCAGCAGCCAGCTCAATACCTTGAAAATACATCACTCCAATCTGGTTTGCCTTTCAACTGCCCATGCTCATCACTTCTTCCAGCTCTTATCTGGTCTAGCTTCTCTGCTCATACACAAATTCTGTTGCATTTTGTACATTTGCATTCCATTTCTCATTGGAATAACATTTCACCTTCTTCCAAGGTTATTATTTCTATATGGGACCATGTTATGAAATTAATGGGTGCAGGCAATCCCTGTGAACTCTGGAATGACATTCAGTACAACTATCTGTAGTACGTGGAGATGATAAGACTGTACAGTGACCAACCAGAGACCATCTTCTATATTAAGGACCAAGTCTATTAAATGCTGCTCAAATTTCTGCTTCATTGTCTTCTGTTCTGAGCAAGGGTTTTGAGTGATTGCAGGATTATTTGAGTGAAACAGCCAAGGATGAGTTTGAAGCAAAAAAAAATTCAAAGAAAAACCCAGACTGCAGTACTCATGTAGTGGGTTTAACCTTTCTGCAAATTTCTCAATTGACACCAGCTGCCATTAGTAGCTGGTGCACAGGAAATGCAAGATATATCTCTAGGTTCTACATAGAGCCCATAACAGCCCAGGCGTATGTACAGTTTGAAAGCCTGAGATACCTTCTCTGGCAAAACGTGCTTCCTTGGTTTTCTCTGGCAAAATCAGTCCTCTGTGAAATCTTACCAAAAATGAAAACTGATGCACTTCAGAGGCTGGATCAGTGGGGTCTGTCTACTTACTAGTAAATGTCACTAGATGCTGTTAAAACTTGGTTAAACCTTACAGACCAACTCACTCAGCAAAACATGTTAAAATAAACTGGATAGGAGCCAGAAGAGATGAGACAGGATTATTTAAATCTAGTATGTGTTAGAATACAGCTTAAGTCCTCTGACCCTAATCACTTTCCACTGGAGTACATCAAATTAGGATCCTGGGACAATTTACGTAGGAGTTTTGCCCTATGGAAGAATTCATGCTCTTCAATAATACGTGAAAAAACATGGATGGCCTCATATTAATTCCAGAGGCTATCTAGATTGATGAGAAAGCCCAGCATGCAAACTGCAGAACTGCTGCTGGTCCTTAAGTACAAATGCAGTGAAAGATGAGGCACACTGCACCTTCTTCAGCCTCTCTTGCTGCTCTTTTTTACGATAGCTAATAATGTCAATTATGTATAACAATTACTGTACAGTTAGCAAGCTTCCATTTTGTTTAGGCATTCTCTTAGATTTCTGTTTGCCTTCAAATCTGCCTTTCTTAGTTAATGCCCTGGAAAAAAGCTGAAGTGGGCTAGGAGAACATGATCCTGTCTGCAGTGCTGTGCATTGTTAGAGAAATTTCAATCAAGCCTGTGAGCAGGTCATGGTAATGACATTGCTTTAATGAGGAAACTGAAATTCTTTGGAGAGCTGTGACATGGCGATACCCAGAGATGCTTTGGACTTCTCCCATTGCCTCTGCTACTGTGAATACTCGGGATGCCTTGAAGTAACCAGAGAAGATCATCAGTACTGACACCTGGGGTTGTTTATTTGGCATGGATGTGTTCGTTTCTGTTTCTCTCAGGGTATTAGGTGATTTGGGGGGCAAAGAAGAATATATGTGGGGTTTTTTCCTCTTTCTTTTACTTGATTTCCCAGCTTTTCATGATTCTGTTATTTTTTTCTTCAAGTATTTAGAATAATCCAGTTCTCCAGACGAAACTGTGTACAGTTTGCCATCAAATCACTTGCAAAGCACCACATTTCTGATCATTTCCACCTTCAGCTACCTCCTTCTCTCTAAAGTCAATTCTTATTTCCATAAGTCTCCGAGCAGCAGCACCAAGTATAGGTTATGAGTTTCCTATGGAAATTTCATGCAGAAGTATCAATCAGTATCATATAGGTACAAATAAACAGTATTTTACCATGTTAAGAGACAGTCAAGGAAAACTAGTCAAATTGGTAAGAAATTAGATATTATGGAATAGATCTTTAGGCACCTCCTAGCTTCTTTGCCTGTTCTGCATCCCAGGAGTCAATGTAATGTAGTAGTAACTTCTGTATAGGTAGAAATAGTTAATGAAGCACACTGAAAACACCCAAACAGTTGAAATAGCCATTACCTGTATGTAATCTATCTAGGTAAGATTTACAAGTGTATATTCACACACACACACCAAAAAAAAATAAAGTACATACATAAGGAGATATGTTGACTATTATGATACTAATAGAAAGAATTCAAGATGATTTTCAGTGCAATGAAGTCAACAAGAAGAAATGTTAACAGAGTAACCTGTACATGACATTTTACAGTGGTGCTATTTTAAACTAGTAGCAGCCAAATATTTTTGCAGTCTTTGACTCTTTCTGAATTAGATCAAGTTGTTGATCACTGACATGGTTTTTAAAAACAACTGCAGCTGTGACAGTCTGTTCTGTAAGTTCACATTTTCGATTATTTTGTCTGAGTGAAGTCTCTTGCAGGGTAGCAGCACTGTGGAAGCATTTCTGCACTCAAAGCAAAAAGCTAAGAAACTGCTGGCTTTTCACCAGAAATGAAGCATTCTAGAAAGATTTTTCCCTGCGATACTGCAGTGTAGCATTGGTTTTTGTGAATGAAAGCTACTACTTCTACCTAGGAAGCAATCCCCATCATCCTGTACATTAAAGACTTCTTAAAATTATCCCCATTCACTGCCCTCACAAATCCTTCCATTTCTCAATAATTGAAGTAACACATTTCTCAGTGGTCTAAATAATGTACTAGCAATAAATAAATCATCTGACCATAAGCCCACATTCATGATTTTATTTATAGTCTCACAAGAGGGAAAAATGTTTACCCTAATCGGTATCTCCTATTGTTCAGCTGTTCGCACTGGGCATAACTGAGGCTGTGACTTTAAACTGGCTCTAGATCCAAGCTCGTATTTATTTTGGAACTTAGACTGGAATCTCCACCAGAATCAACCACAGCATCATGAGACTGAATGTAATGTCAATTATCTTTTATAGAATTCTGCCTCATTGCAATGCACCTCCCCTTCTGAAAGCAAGAAATCCTTCACAGTCAATGAAATTAAACTTTGGCCAAATGCAATCCAGACCTGTGAATAACTACAGGAAGCTGCTGCATTTTCTGCTTCAGTGTCTGCTACATTGCAGTTCATTGCCAGGCATTCAGAGTAACTCTTTGCAACTGCAAAAAATAATACAAGTATTGTTGTGGCTCCTTTACAGAGCTGAGTAAAGGCTCTTTCCAGGCCTGGACATCTTCTGTTCATCTAGGTTCATATCTACATCAAGTTATGAATCTTATGACAAAAAAGGTTTCATAGGAAATAATTCTCATGTTGTAGAGTTTCAAGGGTTAAAAGGGACATTCTCAGATCTAGTACGATCAAACCCAAGAGATATCCTTAATAGTCAAGATTCTGTGGCATTGCTTGATCTGAGCTGTGAAATTTATCTCAGTCCACTATAACCCTAGCAGATACCCCAACCAAGAGTTTATAGCTTTCTTTTTAACTCCCTATCCCTCACAAAATTCTTAGTTATTAATTCCAAACACAACAGGTCTGGAGTGGATTAGGCTTGCTGACTGTATTGTGGCAGTCTTTTTTATCTGTCTTCTGTTTCAAAACTTCAGCATCCTCCTTCTCCCTCTTCCTTCCTCTTCCCATCTCTGTGGCCAGCTTTCTGAAAACTTGACTATTTGTCAGATATGTGCAGAAATTACTCTTGTTTCTTACAAGTTTTACACAGTTCTTGCTGACCATTGCTATGGGTTTCCACTGAAGTTCTGCTTTAAGGTAGTTTAAAGGTTTTAAGGGCATCTTGGGAATTTAAGGTCCTGGTTACATTGGACAAGCAGAACTGGGGCCCAGTCCTACCTGACAATCATATAAGGCAGCACTGAAAAGAAACATCTATAGCTGGGTTGAGGATGTGCCCCTACTTTCATTATTGTCCTATATTTTAAAAGCATAATTTCTTTCTAAAAAAATATGTTTGCTGAATAACTTCATTACAGTTATTTAAATAAAGCAAAGTACAACATTTTAATGTAAGGAAAAAAACCTTTTTTTTTTCCTACTCTGTAGTTGCTTGTAGTTTTCTAGTAGACGAGATGTTCAAAAACTTCCAAACTCCCTATTGTCCATAAAGTCAAATTGGATGTATAAAGAGAGCAAAACAGAAATTTTATCTTGAAATAGCAAACAATCATTACAGCACAGCTGGAAAATGTTTGTGATTTCTCCTTATCAGCGTAAAAAGAGAGAGAAGCAGAGAGAGAAACACCAGTTTGTTTGTTCAAGCTGCTAGCAATCACAACCCTGCTGCTTTCAGTCTGTCCCTTCCTTCAGTCATGGTGACTGGCAGTTGTAAACACATATTCTTCCCTTTCAAAAGTGGGATATGGGCCCCTAGCTCACACTGCTTACTGACATTCAGAAATTATCCAAGAATGTGATGTTATTTATCACAATATGTACTTTGTGCTAAAAATGTGAACACTCTCAAGCCAAAAGAATGGAATAACTTTGTCCTAGGAGACCTATTACATGTCAGAAACCAAATCTTAATTTTTAGTCTTTGGATTTTTGCTTCTTGAATTTTTTTTCATAATTTTTCAAGGTCTTCAAAAATCAAAGAAGTCAGTTGCAATTATACTGCATTTGTAAATGAAGATGTGATTATTAACACATTACATCATAAATTGATCTTCATTGTCCCTTAGAACTATAAGCATGGATTAGAAAAAAAAAAGTGTGTGGTCGATATGAACAAAGATTGCCACAAAGGCTCCTGCAGGACCATAGTACTCCAGTGAGACAGAGCTGCTCAAAAGTTGACACACCATAATAGCACTTGTCTTCCTTAACTGCAACTCTCATGTTTTCAACGGTACACACTGTGGCAGAGAAGGATAGGAGGGGAAATTCTTTCCCCTATTTCTAATATTTTTTGTACCTTGCAATGCATTAGAACCTATCACTAAGAATTTGTGTATCTGAAAAGCTCATCTGCCTGCTTTGGAGATGCCAGAAAAACAATGCTGCTTACCAGCCAAGGACTTGCAGGAAGTGGAGAAGCAGGCACCAGGTAGGAAGTTCACACCTTTTTAGCCAATCACTTTCACTAATGCATGGTATGTTTAAGAAATCCTTTTACCATAAGCTTGCTTGACACAACCTTAGGACTTAATACTAATCTCTCAGAAGGATTTTTTCTTTGACTGTCTAATGAAAGAACTCAAGTAAGTGTACTGAGCAAATTAAACAGTGAGGCAGGCTGAGGGAAGCAGGCCAGAAAATCACTGATGAAATACAGGGGCTCAAGAGACTTTCGAGTGGAATGATTCACAAGGGTAGTGGAAATGGTTGTTTAAAGCATAAGAATAAAGATGGGTTATGAAACACCATGTTTTATTACTCAAATGGAGCTATAGCACCATCTGCTCATAATATTCTTTCTGCATTTTGGAAGAGGAGTAGCTGTGGCTCCCAATGAATTGGCCTGTGTCCTCCTGTTCCAAATGTAAATTTCCACTTCTTTTTTCAGTTGAGCTATGCTGATTTGGCTGTCTGAGAAGTTTCTACAGAGAGCTGAGAATCACATTCCTTCATACATAGAAACTTAGTATTGCCAACTAATAAATTCCAGTACCTTTTCCAGAATCATAAATACATTAATTGACCTTTAAAAATGTTGTTCCTTTGTAATTAAGGAACACTCAGGTTGTGAAATGTGAGCAAATTATTAACAATTGTTAAAGGTTGTGGGTTTGTCATACCTGATATCAAGGTAAAGGAGATTGCTAAAGAAAGGAAGTCACAGTTATGATCCAAGTGATAGAAACGATCAAACCAGGGGAGTAAAACTTCACAGCTCCAGGCTTTAATGTTCACTTTCATTGAATTGAAGGTAAATAAGGCTGAGCCACTACTAGATGAAATAGTAGCGCTATCTTAGAAAAATGTCAAGACAAATTCATAAAGGCTTGGGTGACCTGAAAAACGTCCCACACAAATTATTGTTAGTAGGGAACAATATTCAAATAAGAGACACTCAAATAGTGACTTCAATATTTGTTGTGGACTCAACAAAACACTCATAATGGCTTTCTGCTTGATGTTAGTCAATGCCAAAGATGAAAACATGTACTTAAGTGTGGGTAACAAAAGCAAAGAAAATTACTTTACTGAAAACGTTGAAGACTTGAAGACTACCTAGAGTATGACACTTCAGAACTACCAAAAATGTAATTCCAGAAATGAGAGACACTTAAAGGATGGGCATAACTAGTCCTAGTTCAAAACTTAAGGATTACAGTCTTTGTGTGTCAGGCCTAGACCCATTTGCCATTTGCAACTTGCCTTTCTCTCCAAACCGTATCAGAAGTGATAGGGATGTCAGGGGTATGGTCACAGACTTTGTGAGGCTGTTTTTTCAACAGAGGGGGACATTTTTTTAAAAAAAAGTCTTTATTTCCTTCCTTTTCTCCGCTTCTATTGATATTTCCTATTGACATTTTGAACCAGGAAAAGTATAGATTTTTAAGGACACAGACCTTGAGAAAAGCTGTAATATTGCATGGATACCATAAAAAAATGTGGAGTTTTTCAGGATTTGGGTTTTTTAAATAAAAAATGGAAAATGCGTAAGACACCTTCTGGAGAGACTGTAACTGACATGCTGGTTAAATCTAAATGTAGAAAAGGGCAATAGTGGGCAATGAGGTTAAGCAGAGATCTAAAGATTAGTGGAAGCTTTTAAAAATGAAAAAAATATTGAGACTCTGTGAAGGAGAAAGAATTAAGAACCATAAAGTACAGAGAATAAAAAGCTTTGTTGCAACTTGAGCTACACATAATGCTTCAGTACATCAGAATACCCATTTCAAAATAAATATCAATAAAAGGCTCAAGAACTAGTAGCTGACTAGAAGTAGGAACAATAAACATAGCCAGTTTCATAAAATGATGCCTTTGCTGAAGTAATTGTCATGTTTTAAAAAGTATATGTAATACTAAAAAGCCAGAGATCAGCTTAAAGAGAGATAGTCAACACAGAATGACAATACAGAATTTATAACAGAAAAATATTATTTAAAAAAGAGTTTAATGAGGTTTAAGTAAAGTTCAGAAGTTTGATATATCACAGAACATTTAAGTGGAAGAAAATGAGGTCCAAAACATTTTAGAGCTTTAGTCTCTGGTTCATTTTGGGGATTTTCTCTTTTAGATTATCATGATTGTGAGCAGTTTTTAATTCAGGGATGTAAGCTCTGAAAAACACAGCTCATTCGAAATTTTAAAAATGTATAAAAGATTATGGTTTTTGCTTCAGAGTGGATTTCCTTAAGATTACAGAAACAAATTCACAGTTACATGAATTTATAATCTCTTCTATTGTTGTAACATACCGTCTCATACTGATATGCAAATGGTTTTGCTCATAGAGAGAAATGTAAGGAGTTAAGAATACAGAAGAATAGGAGAGATCTGTTCTCAAATTGTTAAGCGAATATTGATATTGAATTAGTGAGCTGATTAAATGGGTTCATTGTACTCTTTTAAGAAAGCAAAGGAACCTGTCTTTAGAACATATAAACAGCAATGTTGTTTTTACACCAGTTCTCTTTTGGTTTTGAAAATAAGTACAAGATATTTTCACTAGTGTGAATAGAAAGCATGCATCTGAATTTGCCACAGAAAAAAAAAAAAAGGTTAGGAAAAGCAGTCTTGCTGAGCATCATGCACTGTTGCCAATGCTGTTCCAAATCTATGACCTTGAATGATCAGCTTATGGCCTACTTTAAACATGTCCCTTCCTAATACAAATAAGAGTGTCTAGACTCTAAGAGCTTGATGACCTGTCATTTTCTGTGCATGCATGTGCACGTGCACACACACACACACAGAGTGGATAATGTTTTGCTGTTATGTAGAGGGATGTATTTAACTGACCTAAATTGTCTTCAAAGGTTAATAGGGAATGTGGCCACAATTTTCTTCTATAAAAATAGCTACTAAAGTAAAAGGGTCTTTTTTAACTTTTTTTTACAATAAAGGCTAGTGCTTACTTTAAATCATAGTCAGTAGCTAGAAGAATACCTTTAATATACTGCTGCATTATCTTTTTATTATTTCAAAATTTAAAGTAATTTTCATCTTGCTAAGATGAAAATGAACATTCAAACGTAGTGTATAAGAAAAAATAGTTCATGGAAATTTAGCTATTTGTGCAGCTTATGAAGGGAAATCCTTCTGTTTGACTCAAGCTGAGGACCAGCTTCAAGTGAAATTCCCATGCAGTTCCACATTTGCTTCACAAAGGTGCAATTACACATACTCCAACAGAACCAAGTTGTCTGTGTCCCTGCTTGAGCAAAGATGGCACAAAAGATACTCAGTTCTTTACCATTTTACATTCTGTGGAGTTGTGCAAGGGTTCACAAGAACCCGTGGCTTACAAACCTGACGTGGCAGCTATGGACTCCTCTCTTTTATCCAGTTGTCCTACTTATACTTTAATATCTTTTCACACCAGCTCTCAGAGGGCCATGCAAAATTTCTAAAATTGCCTGGGTTTGTGCTGGCCCTGAAAGCACAGTATCAATATTTAATTTCCCCAAATCAATTCATTTTTCTGCTTTGGACAGAACAGTGGTTGACAGTCCTTCATTCATATATAAAAGACAATTCTTGTATCATTTTTTCACTGCAAGGAAGGTTATATAAGAGGGTAAAAAAATTACATGACGAGAACAGATTCGGTCAAAAGTGAAAACCAGAAAACCAGGGGCTCAGATGTGGCAGAAAGAGATGTCAAAGGTGCCAAGAATGGGTATCTAAAGGACAGAGGGAGAAGGAACGTGGTGAAACACTGTTCCGACAGAAGCATCAGACATAGGAAGAATCCCAGCAGAGCAGGCATAAGGACTTCAGAGGCATTAAGCAATCAGCTTCATCAGATTCAATGACTGAACTGAGATGTTTGAGACATCTTAATGTTTATGCAGAAATCTAGTTAACAGCATTGGTGATGTCAGTTTCATTGGCGTGACAGGAGATAGCAAAAACAATTTTGCTTCTCCAACTTCTTAACCTATGTTTCCCTGACATCATTTTGTGCAGGTAATATTGATGCTGTGAGCACATTTTAGACAAGAGAGATAAACGCCTCTCAACAACAATAGAACGGAATGCTCTAGTACAAAGATTTCAATAACTTATAAATGATTTACCAGATTAAACTGTAAAATTATAAAAAATATCTAAGGGTAAAAATTATGTAATGGACAGTCAATTACATATTTCATTTTCTTCTTACCTTATTTGTTCACCAAGGAAAACAGGTTTGTCCTCCTTTGAAAGACAAAAGAGTTAGAGAGAACAAATGTAATTTTTCTGCATTTCTCTGTTAATGTATAGCTTCTATCTGCATTAATGCAATGGGAAGAACTCAAATTCAGCACATGCTTCTAAACAAAATAGCTATACACTTTCATTTGCTTAGTTTTTTAAGTATACTGAGAAGAGACAAAAATTGACTGATTTTGAGTTGGAAGGGGAAGAAACACTGAACAACTTCCTTTGATAGTAGCCAAACCTGTACTATCCAAAGGGGAAAAGGACCTAACACAGAATTATATGGAAAATTGAATTCCTGAATAATGTCAAAGAAGACTCTGACATCAACCTCAAACAATCCCCCCAGAAGTTGGAGAACATAAACAACAATTACCTGCTTTCCAGGTCTAGATAGTGGTGTCCATTGAAAAGAATTTAAATGTTCCAGGTGTCCGTTGTACAATGCAGCATCCCACAAGGATTTTACTAGGAGCTATTCAGAAAACATCTGCAAACCTCTCATGACTTGAGCATAGAGGATTCAATACATTGATTTGTTCATCTCTGGAATTATTCTTTTTGTGAAATTACTGTGCAAAAGCATACAAAACTTCTGATTTCAGCTAAACAGTGAGGATCTTCCGAGGATCCTCTAAGGTGCAAAAGAAAAAAACCCAAACTTGTGTGAGCAGTTTTTCTAACATTAAAGTGTGAAGTTAATGCAAGAAGCTGACAAATAAGACTTGTTAGAGACAATCTTAACATGGTATGTGTGTGTGGGTGCCTAAGCATGTGCACATACACATACACACAAGAGGTCATAAAGCATTTAAACATGTCCCTGCATGTACCTCTCTAATAGTTGCTAGATTTATTTTTTCCAGTTTAAGTAAGCTTTTTACATAATGTGTCTCTCTGCATAACCCTCTGAGTTTGCCAACATACAAAAGCTTTGAATTACGCATAACTGGAAACAAATTACTCGTTAGCTTGAGTGTAGTTATTGATTTACAGAAATATTTGACTTCAACTTTACTGAAATAGTACAGGTATCTGTCACCTATGTTGCAGTGCAAAGCCTTTCCAAAGACTTTGATAGATCATCTAGTGTAGTTAAAGGTCTGCCCGCGCCTGAAAAAACAGTTTAAAAGCAGGTAAGAAAGAATAATCACTTCAGAAATAAATTTTTAGTCTTTAGTTACATTAAAGCAATTTATATTTACATAGAGCTTGACTTTAACATGTGATTTTTAATATAGTTTAATATTTTTGTCAGGGTATTGTAGCAAAATTATCTAATAATATTCTTTTTTATAAGGAATTACTATTTTCAGATAAAAAAGAATAGCAAAAATAAATTCATTTCAAGGACTTGACTTTTTAGGTCATTACTTAAGCTTTTGGATGTTAAAAAAAATAAACTCCATGTGGCATTGCATATAAACAAAAAAAAACCCAAAACAAAATAAAAAGCAACAAAAACCCAACAGCAACAAAACAGAAAAACCCATACTTGCTTTCTTTCAATCCCCAAATTTTCCATTCATGCTTAGGTAGGGAGACCAACTCATAAGGTAAAGAATTTTATTTTTTTTTAATTTTAGATATTCCTAGTTATTTAGATTGTCATTTTGGAGCAATGATCAGTTCTTTCAGGCAACTCTCTCAGCATTTCACTGTTTATAAAAAAAAAATAATCTGCATTTAAAAATAGTAAGAAAAGATGGCTGCATCTATGCATGCAGTTAATATATAAATTCTGTAAAATTTGCTTCAGTCTAGTTGTTTCAGTTTTATCCTGACTTTTTTATCCTAACTGCTTTAGGATTCCTTTGCCGGTCCTGAACTGACAAGATACCAACACTGAAAAATAGTTTGCAAAAGGAATGCAGAGAGCAATCCTGGAATTCTTTTTTTTATGTCATTGAAAAAACAGCGCTGATTTCAATGTTGTGAAAATAATGCCAAAGTCAACATTATTTGAAAATGAAATGGTATTTTGAATTAGAATAGGCAGTATCATTCTTATAAATTTGTGAATTTAAATCCATTTAAAGCAGAATATAGTTAAAAGTTATCTTCGTCTGATGACTTTATCCCATAATAATCCATTCATAGGTGTACCAATGCAAAAGATGGCACTAAACCCAAATACTAAAGAAAAAAATCAGGAAATATTAAAGTACAACAGGGTTCATTTTCTTCAAAAGTGGTTCTTCTATGTATACTAATGTCCCAAGGCTAAACAAACGTTAGTAATACTCTCAAGGACATTGAGACAGGAAAGCTTCAGAAAGGTGACTCAAAAAAGGGAGGATTTAAATAATATCTAATCTGAAAAACTAGGATAAATTGAGCTTATCCCAATTTGTAAAATCATTTTCAATCTGGTGTACTGGAAGAGGATAATTTAATTTCAAGAGGTCAGGAGTTTTCCTAGATGTGTACGCTCTGGGTGCATTTAATAGATGAAAAAGTTTTCATCAAAGGAAGTTTGCCCTTAATTGTATTATACGATATCGTGGAATACTCCTGGTACAGCCCAGGGCTGAACACACCATTTTAGTTTTCCTAGACTCACACAGATGGCAAATTAATGGTATGAGAGTTATGTTATCTAAAAATTAATTATTTAGCCTCATCTGGAATGGTTTAGATCAATTCAAAATATCTTAACCTTATTTTGCAGTTACATTTAATTGAGGCACAGTGGGTTTCTTGCAAGAAGCATTTGAGTGAAAGGTTTGGAGTCCTGAGCGTGAGCTGTTCTTAGGGATGACTTTTCCTATGCTAGAGTTACGGTCAAGGTCTTTGGCAAGATGTTATATAATCTCTTTCTTGGCATGTTCAAAATGCATTAATCCTTTAAAGAAATATAACAGCTGGTGTTTTGAAGGAGCCAGCAAAAACTAAGATTCAGAGAGTCAGTCTATAATTGAGCTAGACACATTTTATTTACTGCCCCTGCAGTGAAACAGAGAGGAACCCAAGTGAATTGAGAAGGTTGAATAACTGACAATGCACATGAAATTTCTACTGGATTCAAGACTGACTGTCTCAAATTTGTTCATGATTATTTTTGATTAATATCTGCTAACTTTCATAAATTTTTAGGGTACAGATGAAAGGAAGACAGGTTTGAATTTTGAGACGGTTCTCTGTTTTGCTTTAGTTTTATTTATATAGTTTTTCTTCTTAAATATTTATTTTCCATAAAAAAGGGGAGGCAGGGGGGACGGGGGGACACACTAGGCCATAGTTCTACTCAGGCAGAAGCTTTCTTAGAATTCCCAAGGAAACATAGATCTGATCTTGTCCTGTATATTCCTATGTAAATCACCAACTAGGTTGCCAGGTTTATATTTTGTAGTTGTTTTTCCTGGTGATACTTAATCCTTTTAACTTAAGACAGAAATTGAAGATCTGAACACAGGTCTTAAGAAATTAAAATCCCAATATGTAGTTTTCTTCAATTTGTTGTTCAGACAGACCCTACAATATGTGAGAGACAAAACACTTACCATATTGCACTACATTTTTTTTCCTCAAATGCCCCTTCTTTTGCCTACAACATATAGCAGGTTCTCTGCTCACGGCAGCTTCTACCACACCAAAAGTTAATCAGAACAAATATGCTACCTGTGCTTTTGTAAGGAACAGAAAAACTATGTGGGCCTTTCTACTGTTGCTGTCAGGCATAGGCTTAGATGAGATAGATTTGAAGTTGCTTAAACGTGCTACAGGCATTTTATCCGAACAGCTAGCATCTGTTTCCAGTGAACCATTCTATCAAGGTATTATTTCACTGGAGTGTGAAGTGGCAAAAGTTATCCTCATAGAAGCTGTTCAGTTGTAAATATTAGGTATGCTTAGGCTTTTGTGGTTGTCTTATTATATACATGATTACAAGTTTAAATATGTAATATTTACATCACAGGCTGTTTACAATTTGTTCCTTACAGAGTTATAAACAACTTCATCATGCTGGAAGAAGTTTGGCTTGGTGGAATGATCCAGAGTTGAAATTCTGAGATATTCCTCCAAGAGTGCCTGCATGAAAGCTGCCTACTAAAGAAAGGACTGCATTTTCAGGAAATAATTGATTTGTTGGATAATACATACAGAAGAGATTTCTTTTTTTAAAAAACAAAGACCAGAAGTTTTGCTATTGTTTGCTAGACTAAAACACATTCTGAGAAGAAGGCAACTTCTTAATTTGAAAAGTTTCTCTTTGAACATAAAGAAATACAAATCTGAAAGGATTAGAAGCAAGCAACACAACCATGGAAACTCATTTTCCTAGACCATACAAACCCCCAGTGTTCTAGTTTACATGCATAATGTTTCGTTTTCAATTACAGTGCAGTCAAGTAAAGCCAGTCATAGCTATATTCACACACACAATACTATGTTTTTCTCACCAAGAGGAAAAAACACACACTGTTCATCTGACAAAGCTGTCTTATGAAATGCCCTGTTCTGAGAATGAAAAAAAATCCCAAACCCACTGTTATGAATGGACAGAAAATTGTCTATGACACATTTTAAAATTTTCCTGATGTCTTAAAAGCAGAAAATCATAATTTCTGGTTCTCTCAGCTGTCTGGAAATCTTGTGTTTAATATTCAGCTATTATTTTGCCTTTAAGCTTGAATTGTATCAGACACAACAAGGCCTGGGATTTTTTTCCTAGTGCTTGTCCTATTAAAGTGTGCACAGTCGCAGTGGATTACACCACACAGATGGCATTCCAGCAAGTAGATGTTCACTGTGCATGAGCTGATGGTTCAGACTGCTAAAAGTCTAGGTCAAGTCACATTAAAACCTGCATTATGGGGAGACAGGGCTGCTTGATAATAACACATCAGGAATGCTCCTTGGAAAGAGGGGGGAAAAATAAAACACCTATCTTAAGTACCTAGGGATGCTGTGGACACGTTAATGTCCCTAAATGCTGTATAAAAAAGTACACATGAGCTGTTATAGAGTGATCTGGAGTATGTTCCTAATGTTGAAATATGAGTCCAAAATAACTTGCCTGCAGGTTTAAACGTAACCAGCGTTCGTCAAAATGAATGACTATAAACCATGGGGAACTAAGTTTTATTCATAAATATAAAGCTAAGCAAAAGTTTTCTAAGTTATTTCTGCAAGTTCAGTTTCTTCAATGTTAGTCAAAAGTCCAGAAACCTTACCTGTGCCCCTGAAGAAATACTACTTTAAAGGAATATCTCTTTTTCATCCTATCATTTGCTTTCTAAGTGGAACAGCTAGTGAAATTTTGAAAGTGGAACACAGTGGAACTGAGCTGAATAATAAACTAAAATTTGCTTCTAGCCAAAAGAACTTTTAATTCTCTTTTTCTTCTTCTTTCTTCTAAGCTTCCATGTCTCTAGTTCCTTCCCAAAGGAATGAAGATAATGGTCTTCAACACAGACACTGCTGAACGGGTAAGAGATCTGTAATGTATAATTCAGCTTGACTTCTCCAGTCCATATTATAAGAAATGGTGCTGTTACCACCTTTTATAAAGAGCTAGTGTCATTTATTGGTTGCAGCTCGTTTTTTACCCTGTGTGTGCTAATCTGCATGGGAGAGAACATTGAAGGGAGCGATGAATAGACTGGGATCCCCAGGGTATGAGGATTATTTATGAAGTTACTCCAGTTCAGTGAACAGTGTAATTTGTGTCAAAGTGTGAGACTTAAACCCAATGAATTACAAACTTCACTCCAGGAGATGATTTGAAACCTGGAGATAAGAGGAAGGTTGTGACAAGCCTGTGGGTAAAGCATATTTTCTAACGAACCTTTTCCACCTCACACCTAATGAAAGCACAACTCCAAAACTCTCTGTGCAGCTTTCAGAGCACAGACAAAATCCACTTTTCCTACCATTGCACCATATCACACAACTATCTGTGCGCCAACAGGCAAGATCATTTTCGCTTATTAACAAAATACATTTCTCAGTCTTAAAACATTTGCAGTTTAAGTGTGTGTGTGTGTGTATGAAACTACTAAAGAAAACTTGTTCTGCATAGGATGTAAATCATCTGACCTGTGCAATATTAATGATCAAAGATATCAGTAGCATTTTATGGAAAAACTTACCAATTTGGAACATCACCCAGGTTATCACTTGTTTGTTTTCACACCGCAGCTGTCAAGTCCACAAAAGGGTGCTAGTGGAAACTCTTTTGGTTGCAACTCTTATCATTCAGTGGTATTTCTCTTTCTCAGTCACGTCCTACTCTAGACCAAGACATGTTCCACTCCTCATGCTGCAAAGGCAGTTAAAGTATAGAAAATCAATATTATTTAAGCTTGTCATTAAGTATTTCCATATATTCAGATGATTGCATTTTAATAAGCAGGTGACAGATACACAACAAAGACAGTACTTCTTCATAAAATGAGCAACTATGAGTAACTCTGACTTGCCTCATGGATTTATTTACCTGGAATAAAAAGGCATATGGGCAAGTTAACAGAAGAGATATGGGACATTGAAGACTGTCAGTTTGCTCATTTTCTTCAGGTCTTATGTTAGAAAGCATGTAACAATTAAGTACCTCCTGTTTGCCAGCTAACAAACCAGGAAGGATTTTCAAGGGAGATAATTCAATACTGATAATTCCACACACAGAAGCCTGGTGCAGATGCAAGTTGAACCCCATGATTCCTCAGGAAAACATTTAGGAACACTAAAAATTTGACATTTCCCTTCCCAGACAGTTCCCTTCCTTTGGATCTTTCCCTTTGATTCTTTATTTATTTGTTTATTTATTTATTTATGGGGGTGGGGGGGGTAGTAGTGGTGCAATTTTTTCACCTGTACTTTGTATTTTCAGGCTTCTCTCTTTTACCCTCACTCAGACACCTGTAGTGAGGGCACATGCAGGCCTCTGAGCATCCATCCTCAAGCATTAGAAGGGCTGAGAGCTTGCAGCTCACTCCGGTGCATGTGAGTTCTTTCTTGGCTGACTGCATTAGGGTGGCTGTCAGAGCACAGACAGAAGGTGGGAGGTTTTAAAGGATCTCTTCTACACACAAACATGGCTGCAGGAACAGTCACCCTGAGGATTGGTGGATCTGGGACAAACAACACTTTTATTAACTTTTTTTTTTTTAGTATGGACCAGCAAGAAGCTGATGAAAAATTATACAACTGAGAAAAATAAATAAACCCTTGGCACAATTTAAGACAAACCTACAGCTGTAAAAGTCATAAAATAATGCACTGGTGTCCTCATTCTTAACAAGTGTCTACAGGCCAGCATGCATCTTTTAAATTCACTGTGTAAAAGTACAATTTTTTAATGCTTCTTAACTCCTCTCCAAATTCCTTTCTACTCTAGGACACTCAGGAAGCAGAAAGACTAGATCTGTTGTTACGCCTCTTACTTGACCAGGAATTGTCAATTCCAGCACTTCTGTTGCTGATTTATTTCCGTTGTTCCTTTCTCTGTCCTGGTTGTTTGTTGTGATGTCTTGGAAAGCCGGAGTCAAGACTCAATAGCCTTGGTGAATATTAAGCAGGCATTCTTTATTGCAGCACTGGCACACAGGGATTGATCCTCTGATGTGTGCATCGATTAAAGCCAAATTTCTCATATTTATTCGGATTAACTATACATACTCATTATAATTTCTAAGAAAAGGCATGGTTATGCACATTATTTCCAGGAAGTCATTTACATTAACTCCTCCCAGATAGAATATGCTCAGTGATATGCAGGGGGTCTTCTGGTGGTCTTCAGGGATGAAGGCTGGTTGTCTTCCTCTCTGTCAGTGCATGCTCTTTACGTTTCTTCTCCACAGTTACCAAAACACATTCCTGAGCTCAAAACCAAATTCCTGCACAAACTAGTTAGGAACACCTTTTAGCTGAAAACAAGATATACTCTAACTCTTAATAGGCTGTTGGTCTCATTATTTATGACTCCTCTATATTCACTTTCTTTATCTTCAAGGCTGTTCCACTGTTATGCCTAAATTTTGTAGCTGCTCTCATGAAACATTTTACACAGGTGCAGCCATATTCTACTAAAATCCAAACCAAATCTATTCTTAAAACATGCAACTTAAAGTTATATTAATTAATTGTCTCTTAAGCTACATCTATATCAATCAGCATTATTACATTTCATTGAATCACTTGCATCCCTCTGTTTAGGGCTTGCAATCTCATTGGCATTCTATTAGATTTTTCATAGTGCTGTAGATTCCACACACTGAATATCATTACGTTTTCTCAACATTGTACAAGGAAATAGAGGAACTCTCGGATTATGCATGAAACTCCAGCATGTTACTAAAAATCTGTATAGGTAAAGTTAAGAAATTCTTCACTAGGAGGGATTTTATCTGGAATGAATTTATATAGTTTCACAGAACTGATATATAAGTAGCATACAAAAAATAGCAACATCTTAATTTTTTGTTGGAAATACAAACTTCTATTAATGAAGATAGAGGAATTCATCCTTGCATTGAAAGAGAATGATTGTTAGGAATCCCTCATAATGAAAAAAAACCCCAGAAATCATAAGCTTTATTTACTCTTTTCTAAATAAGAAAATGCTGACAGAAATATTGCATGCATATCTAGTAAGAACTGCTCTAATTTTGTTATTGTTTCTATAACTGCTAGAAATGCAAAAATAAATCTGAAGATTTTCAATGTCTTTGGGCTGACAGGCACAATAAACACTTTTTTTCAAATGTTTAACTTTACTGCAATCTCTGTGTTGAATAATGAAATAAATGCTTAATATTTAAGCATTTTTCCGGCTGCTTACAGGGCATTATAAAAAAAGCGTTAAGCCATGAGGTAAAATTCAAATTTTCATTAACACAAGGACCACCAAAGCTCTCTGATTTCTTGTCAATTTAACGTTAGCACCCTGTTCTCTCATCTGAAGTGTCTACACTGAGGATGCTCCAGGTCCTTCACTGGGGCACTGTCTTCCATCAGTGCTGAACTCAGGGATTTTTAGTGTCAACAAATTAAACTAAATGTCAGGCAGCTGTCTTCCCTAACAGCTTTGCTCAACAGGGAGCCTTGCAAGCTCACTTCAGCTGAAATAGCCCCCCTAAGATCAACGCACAGTTTCAGACATGCAAACAGGCAGAAAAGTAAGGTCAAAGAACAAAACACTGAACGATTCACAGTCTAGAGACAAAATTTCATGCCTAATGATAATGACAGATATTTTTTTTCTTCTGTATTACCAGTCATAATTGTAATTCACCTAATTCAGGCCACATGTATCGGTATCTATGTTCATTAAATGAAGAGTTGATAAATCTAAGTAGTGGGGTAATAGGAGAGAACTGTTCTTTTTTTCTCTCTTTTTCCTTTTAAAATGGGCTGCAGGAACATTGTGCCTGATGGGCACAAAGAACCTAATTCCATCTTTGAGACTCTTCTGTTCATTACTATCTAGATAAACATTTAAAAAGATACGGGTTTTGCACACTTTAGCTCCAATGGCTATACTATTGCATGATTTACTATTCCAACCATTAATGGCTTTTAGAGTATGAGTTAGCAGGATCTGTTCAGATGTTTGCTGCAGTCATTCAAGGGTTTGTTGCTATTCAAACTGGTTGCAAGGATTTTATAATTACTGATTCTAAGAACAGGGACAAGTTAGAGTATGTGGTACTCTATAAAAGATAGTAGCCTGCATCCTCTGTGCATATAAAGCTAGGAACATGTTACTGAGAATAAAAATAGCTGATACTTAAATTTTGTCATTGTGGTCCTAGGAGTCCTTAAAAAAAATCATTTAGGGTGGTATTTTCAAAATATTGCATATATAGTTAAAATTTTCAAAGGATTTTATGTATTTTTGAAATGTAATTTACATTTGAAAACTTACACGGAAGTTAGAATTTCATTGCAATTCAATAACACATAGTCCTCAGTGAATTGTACCTAAAAAGGAAATATGGGGTCTTAATCTAAGAAGATAATTTTGGAAATTTTACTTTTAATATAAAACAAAATCTAAACACTAAAACTTTTTTATTTAGACAGATAACATAGAAGATCACATCTGGCGACTATTTTTGAAAATATGAACCTGAATGAAAGGAAAGCATCCAAAGGTCTGTATGTTTACTTCATCCATGTATTATATGCAGTCACACTTTATAAAGCAAAGATTTGCCTTTATAAAGCAAAGTCTTACCCTGTAATTACTGTGACATGATCTTTAAATCACTGATAAAGCATTAGCAATTCATTATTCATTAAAAATGTAAAGCTTTAACTTCTATTTGTAGCCTACTGGAATGATTACTTAGTATTTCTTTTTCTAGATAGTCAATTAACATATTCTTATCAGTACGCAAGTTATTTTATCTCTGCCACATTTTTGTGAAAGAAAGCATGTTTCTGCTGGTGTTTTAAACAGTGATTTTTTTTCTTTTATACTCAAATGTCCAATTATGGTGTTTGACAAATTTCAAAATATTACAAATGAGAAGTAGTACCTCCACCGTTTTTTTAGGTAAACAATTTTCAAAATAATCTAAGTAATATCCAGCTCTTAAGCCATTTCTGCTCAAGGGAAAATAAGAGATTCAGCGGTTGGTTCCAGTATTTTTTGCCTATGGTGGAAAAATTCTTGTCTGACAAGTTAATATTTCTTGTCCATTTCCCTAGAATGATCAAACTTAAAAGCCCATATAAGACAGCACATCTGTTTATCCTTAAAAACCCTTCCCCATTCATCCATGCAGGCTGCATGAATATTGGTTCTGAGTTTTCCTTCACCAAGAAGGAACCGTGAAAAGTCATTGATGTTTACATGCCCTTCTTGGGAGACATTTCAGAGAAATACAAACTGCAGAGCTCGGTGCATGAGTGACTTTCTAGACCCACTGCAAAGCAGATTTCTGTGCTGAGTACTCTTTTCTTGCGCCGGTATCTACTGTCACCATAAATAGTAACTTTGGGGAAAATGCAGTCGTATACAACACTGGAGAGAAGTACAATTGAAGGAGAGTATAAATACTGACTGAATATGATATTCTTAGCAGCAGCTGCATGCCAGATATTATGATTTTTATTCATTAGTAACAGTATTAAATTTGTCTAAATAGAGCCTTGCCTAATTAGCTTTAATGACAAAAGGGAGTCTTCTGAACTGCATCATCTGAGTTGGCTGCAGGGAGGGATCCCAAACTAGACTCGAGGTACAGTGCAGAATATTGTACTGTAACTCATCTTCTATTGTAATTCAGGTTCCTCTTAAGCTTATTAATGTGGAAGGAATCCTAATGATATTATAATCCTCTTATGTTTGTAGTGTTTTTCTTCTTCAAGAAGTAGGGTAGGACTGCCACTGTGCTGTCTAATGAGTCATTAAACTCATTTAAAAATGGTGAGAAAAGAGGTCACATAGGCATTTTACTTCAACAGTTTAACAGGATTTCTTCCCTGTTCAGATATAGCCAAATAGCCTTTGAGGATCTTGATATCTGAAAGATCAAGTAATTTTGCATCCGTGGAGCTTTAACTGGGATTATATTCCTGAAATAAATTTGTTTTATGGAACACACTACAACAAATACAAAAAATCTTAGTCATGGCTGACATGTAGGGTGATGTACCAGTAACTGCTGCCCTCGGAAACATTAAGTAATTAGTCATAATTCAACACTTTATCACTTTCATATTTAATAAAGGACTTACGTTTGTGCATAAAATCTACCTAAGTCAAGTTAAGCATTTATGAAAGGTGAAGATGTTTCTTTACTTTATAGTCAGAACACAATTATTAAGATGGAGATGTATAGCTGGGTAGACTTGTTTTCTTACCTCTTATACTTCACCTCTACAAAACCAAAATAATGGTCACTGCTGTTGTTACACTTTTTCTTTATTCTCTGTGCATATAAAATGACCACTATTAAGAGCTACATTTTATTATGTTTTTCTAGCATGCAATTTTTTAATAGAAAAGGATGCAAAATTTAAATTTGAGAACTGCATTTATTATACCATGTGTGTTCTATCAAATCACTGGGAACAGTAAAGATAGACAAGTCTGTGTAGTATCATAAAGAATTTTTTCATGCTAGAATTAGTTTTATGAGCAAGACTATGTTCTTAAATTGGTATATTTTTGTTTGTTTGTTTTATTGTGGGCTACCATTCAGTTTCAAACAGTTTTGAGGCCTGAATTTCTAAATAACACATGTAATACATATAGAACCTGGCACATCATTAAACACCTAAAGACCTTTTGAATCAAAATCTTTAATCATGTAACCATCTATAAAAGAAGAAAACTGTGAGAATTCCTGGTTCACTAGTCACTAGATAGTTTCTGTATATGTTCTACCTTTGTCACAGCAATGGAGATGAATTGCAGATGACACCAAGCTGAGTGGTTTGGTTGACAAAGGAAGACATACAGAGGGATCTTGACAGGCTGGAAAGGTGGGCCTGGGGGAACCTAATGAGGTTCAACACTGCCAAGTGTAAGGTGTTGCACTTGGGCCGGAAGAATCCCAGACATATGTACAGACTGGGAGAAGAGCTCCTTGAGAGTAGCCCTGCTGAGAAGGAGCTGGGTGTCATGGTGGATGAGAAACAACATGAGCCAGCAGTATGCTCTTGCAGCTCAGAAGGCCAATGGTATCCTGGGCTCCATCAGAAGAGGGGTGGCCAGCAGGGACAGGGAGGTGATTGTCCCTCTCTACTCTGCCCTCGTGAGGCCCCATCTGGAGTCCTGTGTCCAGATCTGGATCCTGCAATACAAGAAAGATGTGAAACTGTTGGAGAGGGTTCAGAGGAGGGCCATGAAGATAATTAGAGAGATGGAGCACCTGCCCTATGAAGAGAGGCTGAAGGAGCTGGGCTTGTTCAGCCTAGAGTAGTGAGGGCTGTGGTGGGACCTCATTGCAGCCTTCCAGTACCTGAAGGGAGCTTATAAACAGAAAGGGAATCAACTTCTTAAAAGAGTAGATAATGGTAGGACAAGAGGGAATGGACTAAAGCTAAAGGGGATAAGTTTTAGATTAGATATTAGGGGGAAGTTTTTTACAGAAAGAGTGGTGAGGTGCTGGAACAGGCTGCCCAGAGAAGTGGTGGACACCCCACCCCTGGCAGTGTTCAAGGTCAGGTTGGATGGGGCCCTGGGCAACCTTGTGTAGATAGGCCCCGGCTGCCCTGCCTGTGGCAGGGTGTTGGAGCTCTATGATCCTTGGGGTCCCTTTCAACCCAGATTATTGTGTGCTTATATTATTCTATGATTTGGGCAAAGCTTCCAAATGGTTAATTCTATAGGAATATATACTTTAATAGATTGAGTCTCTTAAGCATGAAAGTCCCATATGAAAACTGATGCATTTGGTGTATCAGCTATTTTTAACCCATCAGCCACTCAGATCTCCGGTTTCTGCAACATTCTTACTTGACTAGAAAGCTAAACTTTGGAGTAGCTGTCTTCACACTGCTACCAACTGCTTACCACAAATTAGATGCTTTTGGGAGAAAAGCCAATAATGGTCGCTGAACATTTAAAGTGAAAACAGTTCCAATGGTCACCTTAGGATTTCAGGTGGCTGAAAGAAAGGCGTTTCTCTAGCGAGTTAAGGAAATTAAATATTAAGTATTCAGATGTTAATTGGAATCTTTGTGCTAATTCTGAAAAGTTAGTTGAAGAAAAGACGTCTTTCAATGTATTCTTTGCAGCATGCATCATAAAAGTTAAAGCTCTGCAGGTTGTCTAAAAG
The DNA here is from genome assembly GCF_964237585.1 of Gallinula chloropus. Lineage (NCBI taxonomy): Eukaryota > Metazoa > Chordata > Aves > Gruiformes > Rallidae > Gallinula > Gallinula chloropus. The sequence continues at coordinate 11,904,370 of NC_140088.1, forward strand.
AGATAGTAAAAGGTTCAATATCTCTTAGAGATAAGTAAGTTTCATCATCTCATTTGCATTAAAGAATGGTAACTTGCTTCATGTTACCTTGAAAATATGGATGTGAATAAGGAAGGAGACAAGATCTTACACTGGTCACACCTGGATAATTCAGTGCATTTTAAACTGGCCTATTTAAAACCTAAATACCTTCAGACTTAAACTATTTTTCTTCATTTTTATGTTGATCAGGATCAGGCATATGTGAGTAAGACATATCTCTTCTATATCTGTACACAACAGTTCATGATAACTACCCTCAGAAAGTGTCAACATAATATAAAAACTATTATTTAGGTTTTTATTGAAAACGTTTTGCCCTGACATAAGGAAAGCGTAAACTGCGTATCTCCATTAAAACAACTCCATTCTCAACTGCAAGATTTGGTTGGCAAACAAACCTTACAGTCTTCACAATATGAAATTAAACCTTAAGACCGTAAATGCAGCTGGGAAACTCACCAGACAGTATTTTGTATGTAATTGCTTGCTAGCTGAAAGTAATTGCAATTCAAAACCACGAGTTTTACTTAAGAGGCTAAATTGCAAAATATGCACAAACAGATACCGTGGGAAATATTCCAACACAGCATAAATCTTGAAAATTGTAAATTGTCAGTAAATGAATGTATTTGTTATGGTGGTACAGTACAAGCAGAGACAAGTAGCAAAGGGAGGTCCATCTGGTGACATGAGATGTGTTTCAGTTACAATAATAAGGGACTCTGAGGATCAGTACCATTTGGGTGGTAGAGATAGATGCATATTCCCAACACTCTTCCTATAGATCTTTTACATCTTCACACAAATGTCATTCACAACTTGTGATCCCTATTTACTGAATTTCTAAAATAAAGCCATAAGACTTAATGAAAAGAACAACATAAAATAGAGAACACTGTCTGAACATCTGCACTTGAGAACTATCTAGCCATCAGACTGATGTTCTATACAAATTTTCTGAATGATCTGGACACATAGTCTACAAACTGAGTTGAAATCGAACATGGTTGTTATGTGTTTCTCTAAATCCCTTGAGACAGGCCTTTTAGACATGGACATAACTTTTGGTAACATTTAAGTCCTAGTTTTAACATGGGACTGAATTCAAAAGGGGGCATAGGGGACATACACCAGGCACTGCAGTGATTCCTGGACCAAGACATAAGGCTCATTATTTGTTAAATTCAGTGCCACACATCTGCCCTTAGACTGTATCTGGTTCCACAGAGCGGATGAGTTCCGAGTCATTCTATACAGACATGACTACGGATACATAATTAACAACTTAAGGGAAACTTAGCTCTCAAGTTCAAAACTGTATTCTTCCAAGAGCCTAATTCAGCTGCCACAAAAATTTTAAGTGCTCAGCCTGTAGACAACCTACATTTTCATTGTTTAAATTCACCTTGTGCTCGAAGTTCAACTGCTGCATTAAAAATCCTCAGTCTTTATAGAGACAGGAAGGTTAATGTTTATCTCAAATACAAATCCTCTAAAGATCCAGAATTTATACATTCCCCCTTTGTCTTCAGGGTGGACTTGGATTCTGTCAGCATCCCTTCACATACCCAAGAGACAACTTGTGTTAGGTACCTTATAAAATACATTGTCAACAAGCATTTTCTTTTATAAAAGGGCCTCATCTTCTCCCAAAGAACACGCTCCAGCTGTGAAATAGATTTAAATTCTGAGATTATTCAGACTCACACCAGCCCCCATTCTAAGCCCTAACTAGCAAATTGTAAGCTTTTCTTGGACTTAGGGACTTTGAACTCTTTCTTTGAAGCTAAGCCACAGTTCACGATTTATTACATAAGCAAAAGGTGTTCCATCGTCTGTGAAGTATGAAACCAAACTCCCCATCTCATGAAAAGGGCTTCAAATGTACTAAATATTTGTATGAATGGCATCAGCAATGGATTAACTACTACTATAAGTAGACAAACATTGCCCCATACTGTGCAGTTGGTACTATCATAGGAAATAAATCAATAGCTACCACCTAGTAGGCTTTCAAGCTATTCAGCTTTCAATTAGCATTAGTATTATTTTCTACAGATTCCACAGTTCATTAGCAAGACTTGACAGTCCTGACAGCTGGTGCTTTGGAGCACTCCTGTATAGTACTCTCCAGTGACCTTGATGAACCTTTTAAATCACTTTAGCTCTGTTTTGGGGACAGATTGTCTATGCTGAATTTATAATCTGCACTGCTACTGAGGCAGCTTTCTTGGCCAGCTTCTGTCTCCCAATTTCTGAACATCTGCTCCTGAGAAAATCTAAGTCATCACCTGGATATTGGATGAAATTAAAGGTAACCAAATTTTTAAGAACATAATTTGCCTCATTTACCATATAATATATTGAGGGTAATATTCATTTTTAAGATTCCTACATAGCAAGCGTTGCAAAATGAAACCACTGAAAGTGAGGGGTTTTGACATGTATATGTATCAGCACGGTCAGCAATGTCTGAAACTGTTACAGAAACATTTGCTGTCATGCCCTACAGAAAGTAAATTTTGGTTCCTCTACAATCTTATGTTTATGCTTAATTTCACTATTGCTTTTTCCATGCCAACTAGCAACATCCCACCCCATAATCCTGCACTCCTTCCTGTGGATCAGGTCCCACTTTGTCTGTCACCATATGATTTTTGGACTACTGCCCAGACCCTCATCAGAGTTGCATCTCTCCTTTGTCTTTCCAGTGCGCACTAAGTGCTCATAAGTCACATTAACTGGAGTTGAGGCAAAGGAACAAACTGAGCAAATAACTATAATGACCTGCAAAAAGAGCAAGGACCTGTTTATAATTGTTTGGTTTGCTGAGTACATGGATGTTAACATGGCTCACTCTGGGGCAATTATGTTGTAGCTTCTGACAGGTGTGATATGGCAGTGTTGATTCTGGCAGATATTGCTAGTACAACTATTCTGGTTGACCTTCAAAAGTCTGATGTCAGCATTCACTACTGTGGGCCTGATACTGACCCTTCTCTTCTTTGAGAAACTGAACTTTGGTACTTTTGCTCAATATTCAAAATAAATCTCCTGTTTACCAGATTTCATTGATATTTTTTGTTTGCATCTTCCCCAGAATGATTGTTGATACAAGCCGTTGCAGGCAATGTTGCTTTACAGTCCCTTTTCTGTCTAAAGGAGACATGTGGTATGCCTGAAAAGTGATTGGCATGCAACAGTCAATCATCCATCCAAAGTATCTCCCACTTCCTTATCCCCAAGGGTAAAGGAACAAAATTTAAGCATAGTTTACTGATTTATACCATCCTCAAAGTCTGAGCTACCTCCACGTGAGCCTATTCGGACTGAAAGTCCCACAGGCTTTACACCCCAGCTTTCAGCAGGACTTACTCCTTCAATCTAATCTGCGTAAGCAGGATCACATACCTTCAGGGTCAAAGTTCACTTTTGTCCAGCTTGAAAGCTTTTCTGGCACACAAAACTTGGATCTATGAGCAGCCAACTCAGATTTACAGACAGATTTGGGTTCTCATTGTGTTTATGTATTTTTGACAAATATTCTAGATCGTTCCACTCCCATTTTGTGCTAAAGTCCAAAATGGAAAATAAAAAAAGTTTAACAATTCAATTAATGTATAATTAAAAAACACATCACTTCCAACACCTTTTAGTTACCCACACTTATTGCAGGAAATGGTGGATTTTTTTCACAGGCTTTTCTCACTTCTGTTCACAAATGTTAATAAATCAGTTTCCTCAAGAATCGTCTTTATTTGTAGTAACTCAGGACCATAGGGGTGACATTTTCATTTCTCTTAAGCAATGTCTAATTGTCCCAAATTCTCAATTTTTTTTTTTTTTTGTGAAGCTCCTATACAATACCTGGTAGCACTGGTTAGTAATGGTTATTGAACAATTCCATTTCCGTTCTCTGACAAAGTATCAAGTTCTGGCAGCTTAAACATTTTGTAATAAATAAAGTGCTGCTGAATTGCACACGAGGATAGTGATTTGGACAGCATTTCAAAATGAGCTGGTTTGAAAAAGATCAGTGTTTAGCACTTTAAATGTATCTCTATTTGGCACTAAAGCTAAGGGACAGAAAAGAGTACACTTCCTGAAGTTTATAATTTGGCTTCTACACACACTCATTTCAGGAAAATTCAATTAATTGACTGTCAATGAAAAGCTCATTCAAATGGAGACATAAACTCAACTGAAAGAAATTAATTTCTCTTACTGGGAAATGTTTGAGGAATACTCTTTTTTCTTTGCCAAGTCCTGATAGTTACTGACCTTCAGGTGAGTGGTATAGTAGATCACAGTTAGCACTGCAGTCTTGTCATAAACTTCAGACTCGCAGAATTTAAAAAAAAAACAAGTGATACAAAATGACCAAACACATTTTGTGCTCTAAATTATGAACACACACTGATTCAAACTCCTAGGCAAAAGCAAAGACTGTTTTCTTCCCTAGTTTTTAACATTTGCCAGGAGTAAGAACATTCTAATACATAATTAAAAAAATAAATTAAAATACACATTGGACACTTTAGCAAAGACAACGACATTATTCCCCATGCTGCTAGCAGATGCACAAGAAACTTCTACCTTCCAGAGAATGTGGTGACTTAAGTGAAATACTTGCCTTACACAGCAGTCTTTCATAGCATGCTATAACTAGTAATCTACCCAGGATCAGAGCCAAAGAGGGATTAACCCATCACAGAAAGACATTCTATTTTAGGCAGCAGGCACAAATGCCTAGTGACTGAACACACTGAGCTTTGTGCAATATGCCACTGCAGTTTGCTGCTTGATGAAAAAGAATACTATAATTTATCATAAGCTCATAATACTGTGTTCATGCATCACACCTGTCAAATTGATGTTAGCATAGTAAACTAGTAAACATAGTAAATCAGATGTATCTTCCAAAAACCTTCTTTAGTGACACTTGCAGTTTAAAAACATGGATGTAGCTTAACGGTAGTAGACTGTCAGTGTGGAAAGAATCAGATTCTTCCTACCGTCTCAGAAGGTCCCAACATTTAGAAAAGAGAATCTAGGTTTGATCACTGATCAAACTCTGTATCTCTTTACTAAACTGACTGCAAAGCTATTCATATTCTTTATTTCCCAGAGAAATACGGTTTAGTCCTTGCACTAGAATTTATTAATCTGGTACAGGGATTGGAAGATATTTGTGTGCAAAAGGTATATGTGCACACTTTTGAGCCATTTTCTGTAGCAACGACCAGGTATTTCTATCTAGTCATACTCTACTACCTTTGAAAGAATGGTAGAGCTTACAGCTGCTGCCCAGAAGAGCTTCCGTTTCCAAAGTAGGTTTAAAAATTGAAAAGGTTTAACTTTGCCACAAGTATCACCCACCCCTCCAGCTTAAGGGTTTATTTAATCAGCTGTAGTTTTCCCTTTTGTTCATCAGTAGCATGGCTGATTGAAAACTATGAATTCCAGGATCACAATAAATGCCCACGTTTTGTAAGACTGCAGTCATTTCCTTGGAATGCTTCGTACCTGCTTGTGCCAAGGGGTCTGACATAACACTGCAGAGGTTCAAAAAAGCTTCTCAACTATTGAGGGAAATGTTCTTGGTGGGTGGGGAACTATATAACTCTAAAATTATAGGCATGTTATCTTAAAAGCATTTTTGATCAGCGTTCTCCAGATGGTAGACCAAGGAATACAATTCATAGACCCCAAAGTTAGCTTGAGAATAATTGTTACTTTGTATAGTGCGCATTAAGCCCTTTTAATTTATTCTGGTTGTACTTTTTTATTATTGATTCTAAAGCATAATGAGGAGTGTTCCCTGGCATCTGAGTGATCAGTCAAGAACTCTGCTTGATATGTTATGTGAAAGAGGCTGACAATTTAAAGAAGTCAAAACCTTGAACCTTTATCTAACTTTGTACATCATTAAAATATGTATGAAGATCAATAGGCCCATTTCCATATACTTTTAATTAGTCTTTAACAGAGTATATGTATTTAATTAGAAGCATTTCTCATTTTGTGCAGCAGAGGAATGAGCAACTATTTTCTATTTTGCTTTGTCTTCATGAATGCATGTGTGGTACTCTCTTTGTGCACATATCTGTTCTGAACACAGTTACTTACCTCCTTGTATATTTCTAATTGTTCAGCATTTGTAACTCTTCACAAACATTATTGAGCTTTGTACCACTATGATGAGCTGGTATTCTTATTGCCAGATACATAAATATTAGAATTTTGCACTAATTTGGATACCCAATCTCAAACACTTCTGCAATTTATCATTCTGTGTCATCATTTGTGGCCAAAACACAGGTTTTTGCTTTTAATTGCAGCTTTAAATGCTTGGCATTTCCAAGAAAGTGCTCAGCAACTCAATTTGCATCTTCAAAAATACATAATTGCATGTGGAAACTCAGTCTAAATTTACACTACACAAAAGCAATGTCTCAGAGTCAAGGCTAAAATCCAGTTCTCTAGAATGATTGCCTTTTTTTGGTCTTTTTTTAATTAATCTTACCCATTCCACCCTATATCTCTTACAAATTCTCCAACAAATTGAACAGTTATCCCTGAGACAGCAAACTAATTCAGCCACAGTACAGATCTACCTGGTGCACTGAAGTAGGCATGGCTAAGGGGACAATGGTGTGCAATCATGTCATTTTAGATCAGAATTCCGTAGGCTACAAAACTAAAAGGGTCCATCTTGATCATCTAGTCTGACAACCTTTATAGGAACAGGCCACAGGATCGGCCTAGAATGAATTCTCCTTTCATAATGCATAAGCAGAGAGGAACAGAATTAAAACTGTGCGGGCAACTTTCATTCTGACAGTCCATGATTTTGAATGCCTCGTTTTGCACTGCAGATCTTTCTCAAGAGATGAAGAAGGGTGCAACTGTTTTATGCTTAATTCCTAGTTGCCGTTTTTCCAAAGCAATCAGAAACTCCATCAGAATAATCTATAAATATCTTCTTGATCCAATTCCCTTCCTTCTGGGGTGTGTAAAGTACTGGCTTTGTAGTGTGCCAGTGAAGTGACTACATTGTCTTACTGCAGTAGATACTGGGGGAGGGCGGCTATGGAAGCACTGCCAACATAGATGAAGATACGTCATTTGTAGGACGGTGGAGGAATTTGGGGGATGGGATACAGGGCCATGCTAGGGAAGAGAGAGCTGGAAGAGTAGAGAGGGGTATTTATTATGCCTTATTCTCTATACACTGTAGTCACTGTGTTCTCAGTCAGTGGCATATGTTCCTTGGAACAATGCCCACCTCCGTAACTATTTTGCTATTTTATTTATTTACAGACTGTGTCACCCATTTTAGTGGCAAACACCCACGCCACTGTATCATTTACAAGTGCCCTGCCTCAGCTTCACCTAAGGAGGCATCTGATAGACAGATTGTTTCCCTGTTTGTAACTAACAAGCAGTAAAGCTTGGCAACCTCTCTGTATATATTAAATATCAAAACTCCATGTCAGTGTCTGGTCAGAATAGGATGGATTGAGCACTGGGCAAATGGCAGAAGGAATCCCTTCTGCTCAGCACATCAGCTGAAACAGTAGGTCTGTTAAGGTTGCTTCAACTGAAGGCAACGCTTGGGGAATGCAAAGAGAGGCGGAGCACCTGCCTCCCTGCCTTCTCGCATCATCACCACCCTCCTGGCACCAGGCTTTACTGCGCTGAGCCCCAGGTTCAGTCAGTCACACAGCCACTCCTAAGGGGACTGGTTGCCACAGGCAATGTTTCTACCTCTAGGTGTATGACTTTTGATAAAGTCATACATGGAATGTACGGTACGATATTAAAAGCTGTTGTGGGCCAAATCCTGTTCTCATGCATACTTGAATACGGGTGGAATTGAAGAGTTAGACATTTTTCAGGTCAGAGAATGTGCATAATCTATTTCCCTCATCCAAATATCTCATCTTTTAATACAATCAGCTGAGAATATTGATCCCAACTGCATAGATTTGATTTGCAAAATCAAATCAAAATGGGAAATGGTCAGCATAAACCCCATAGTACTTCAACTATTATTTTACTCACGGTCATCATGCAGATAATGCTGTGAAGTAGCAGTGCTGTATTTGGTGGATGGGCTGAAGCCTTGCCTGAATGTGTCTTACCTAAGAAGAGAAGAGATCTTTCTTATTGCTGCTATTAATCTGACAGCAATGCTGGAGGGACCAATTCAAATTTAAGACCTAAATTTAATCTGAAATGATCAATACCCTGGAACTTGCTATGTCCCAAAAGATTAGTCCAAATAGCTGCATCATATATTCTGAGCTCATGTTGCAAACCACTGTGTAGTTACTAATTCTATTAGTGAAAGCATATTTCCTCCTCCTCACCCGTTTCCAGTGGTAAGTCCATACTAATGAATTTGACATTCAGTGTTCAGAAAAATCAATAGTTGGCAATGTACAGAAAAACCCTCTTTGGAACCAAGTAAAAATGCATTTTCTATCTCTGTCATAAGAGAAAACATTTATTTTTTAATCCAAATGTTTAATGCCTTTACCATCAGTAAGTGAATTTCTAAAGCTAATATTTTTTCCTGACTTACAAATCCTTTAATGGCACAGTGTGCATGAAGCTGTGTACCACAAGCTTAGGGGGCCATCCATCCACACACAGCTTAATTCAAGACCAGGGTCTTAGCTATTTTCCCATGCATATAAAAGTCACTGTCACTGGTGCTGGCAGCTCATCCTAGCACAATAAGCAAAAATGAGCTTTGGATTCTGAGCAATGTGACAACCAGTTCAGATGAGGGTTTTTCTATGGGTCAGGTTATTTTTTTAATATATACAGGGGGTTTTTTTGTAACCCTGGATTCTTCCTGTATGGCATCTGGTATGGAATGGCTGAATTATGTAAGGAGGGGCTGACTTTTTTTTTTTTTTTTTTTTTTTTGTATTAGTGGCCTGCTAAAGCTAGAAGCTAAAAGCAAGCTTGTTACTATGATGTTTCATGATATTATTACACTTTTGGTCCCACAGAATCAGATAATTTTTTACAGTGTTGATATTTTTTCATGCCTTTTCATCTCATCTGGGCACTTGCCTTGTCTCAGGTGCTTCACTAGATAACCGTTTTCACCATAACTTTACTCAATACAGAAGAAAACTGAATTGTATCCCAAGAGTAAATGAAACTTGAATGCCTGCTTGTAGAATTAAAAAGACAAAGGAATAAAGCTGAAACTTAGCTCTCAGGCCTAGGATTTCAAAAATGGAATGGAAATACAGCTCTCTGTACAGTTGGGACTGTGTTTTAGTAAATTCATGGAACATTTAAATTCTAAAGGGACATAGGCTGTAACGCTGATATTGTGTACAGAGCTATCAGACCTCAGGAGGATCACACATCACAAGTTATCACAGTCTGATGGCCTATTATTCATTTTCTTGATCGGTTAGAACCAGTGGACAAGACATCTGGCCAGATAAAGAAACACTGGCATCAGCTGTATTTAAAGACAGATTATGATGAAAAGGGATAGATTTAACTATGGACCTTTCTGGATCAGAGCCATGGGCATACACTCTTCCCCTGCTGAAATCACATACTTAATTTTACTTAATTTCAATGAGAGAAAAATGAGTGTGCACTCTAAACTGAGATAAAGCAAATTTTACTACACTGAATTCCATCAAGTTTCAGCACTTTCAGCATACTGGGACCTTTTGAAAATTTCAGAGTCAGTGTACATAAATTTATATATACCTATCAAAAATATTTATAAATGAAATGGGTGAAATATCCACATGTATCTCTAGCCACAGAAAAAGTAATATTAGTTGTCTGACTGTACACTGACTGCAAAGCAGAGTAAATATGTCTAAATACACTTACAGTGTAAATACATAAAATATATTAAAGCTAGGTCCAGATTATCACATTTTAATGTAAGTCTGCATTGGAAGAAGCAAGTTTAGAATGAAAACAAGCTTGAATGTGTGTCAGAATGTTAAGCTCCAGCCCTGATTTTATCTTCATCCAGTTGCTGGGCCAACTGCAGTAGCAAGTGGTTGGCTTGGAGCCCTCCTTTGCTTCTCTTTGTTTTGATATGACTGACATGGCACTCTGCTAAATGTTCTTCCTCTTTGAATAGCTGGTTTGGAAACTGTGTAAAAGTCTTTAAAGTCACCCTAAAAAAGAGAGGGAGAAAGCCTGAATACAAGGACCACCTGTCACACTGTGAGCAACCCTTCTCTCTGCGCCCCCCCCTCCCCCCCCCCCCCCACTTTCCTCAAAACAGTTGCCTCACTACATACAGGTTTATTTAACTAAAGGGTGTCCAGTTCTGAACATTGTCACCCCTCACAAATGGAAGCCATTTAAATATTCCATAGAACAAGAAAAACAAACTTCTGCTCTGCATTGTCACTGACATTATCACCAGGCTGCCAAGTGGTGAGCGTTGAGCGAGAGAGAAATTGTCCTTTCTGATTTACAGACAAACAAGCCCTTCCACTACAAGACGTTACTTTGATATCACGTTCATTAATCAGAGCATCCAATTCCCTGCCTCTTCTTGCTTCATTAAAGGCAATACCAGAATTGTCTTAGTGTGAAATGCCATAGTGAAATTTGTCCAGCTCAGCTATTAATACCTCAAAAAATCCCTGCTTGGCTTTTTACATTTGCAGCACAGATGAGAGCAAGAAGACAGGTACAAAGCGACCTCCTTTTGTGGCATCTCACAAAACCTTCAACAGCAATGCAAACCCAACCTGCCCTCTTGCTGGACAATTCTGAGGGATATTCTGCCTTTCTGATTCATGGACCGTCCTTGAGTTTTCAACTGAGTAACATTCTGTACTTGGTCTTGTATTGCTATCCTAATCTGACTGAACACCTGTATTTCTGTAAATCTGTATTTTTACATCATATAATGCAGAACTGTTCAGAGATTCTATGGTTTATCCCAAAAAGCAGCAGAGTTCATACCCAGCTAGCATTCAGTTAGCTGATAGAGCTACACTATGTCACATAGACATAACACGATCAAGCCATCAAAAATCATTCTGTTGCCTTCAATGGCAAAAAGCACCCTACCAAACTAAACAAGGCCAGGATCCAATCATAACTATATTTCAACCGTTTAAGTGTGAGGCAAGCACACAGAGCTCTTTTTTAAAGCAAAACCATTATGTCATAGTGATACTTCATGATTTTTCAGTGTCAGCAAGAGAACTGTAGTCCTTAGGCCTCTCAGAAATACCATAGATAAATGCAAGTGTAAGCATAAAGCATTAAGGAAGCTTTAACTACCATATGAATCAGTATCTTGCACACAGGAGAGTTTCCTGTGGAGCAATTACATCCCTGAATACAAGTAGACATTACTGATAAAACTGGGTTAGTCTGGAAAAGTGTTTGAAATCCGAGTACTTTTTCTTGAGGTCTGTGGTGTGCCACTCATTGCTCTCAGCCCCACGCAAAACTGGAAGTCTGTTTCCACGAAGAATGCAGAGAGCTTGCTACAACTTTCATCTGTGGCTGCCAGAAAATTCTGACTGAGAGATTTAATGGCTGACGGTTCCGCATATGTTTCTGTCAATGTGATCCGGGACTCCAACTGCGTCCTACAGAGAAATGCTTGAACACATGAGAGCTACAGCTGAGCCACACAATGACAAAGGCAAAGCTGACACAGTGATCCGGTTTTAGAACAGAGACAATATCTTAATTCATCAACAAGAATAGAAAATGTGCTGCTTGAAGAGAATGCCGTGATAAATAGTTGGACTGCTGTCATGTATGTTTTCTACAAAAGGCAGCGAATAGATTTGATAGAACTCTCTTAATTATTATCTGTTAATTTATTTTAAGGATTCTATTCCATGACTTCACAACTTGAAATCTGATATAATCAGGTTCTTTCATTGTTGGCTTACCTGCTGCACCCCTCAGCCAAAAATTGCTCTATTTTACTATGTACAGAAGATTCTCATCTCATTAATAGGTACACACACATGAAGGATTACCTACAGTATTCTGTAAGGCTTCAAGAAAGATACACCTCACATTGCTTTTGTTCACTCATTCCTTCCAAAGGTGTGGGCTGATAAACTCAGACCTCAGCTCAAGAGGCTTCGTGCTTTAATAAGCCATTCAACAAAGCTAAGCTAGTCCATAAAATCTGAGTAAAAAATCCTGAAAACTTGACCTTTTCAGCTGAGATTTTGTGTTTCAAATCCAAACCTGGGTCATAAACTCCCAGTACATAAATTCAGCTGTCATGCCATTCTAATCTCATTGCCTACTGATAATGCAAGGAGAAGCATCTCCTTGGGCAGAGCAGGTGTTAGAAAAAAAAAAAGCAGCCAGTCTGAGCCCCAAGCCCAGCACATGGTTGCATCCCACTGGGTTAAGTTACGAAGAAATCCAAATCATTCAGTGTGTGGGTGAAAGCAGGGAGAGGCCCGTGCCTTTCTCCTTAGGCTCCTTGTGAGTCTAACACTGCCCCTCCTCTTGGAATATGGTTATCAGCAAATCTGACTCTCAAGAGCAACTAAGGGATATTCATGACGACAGCAGCTGCAAAGTTGTTAAAAATACACAAAATTTCATTGTGTGGGTGGAAAGATTGGCATTGCTGAACAGATAGAAATCCTAGCGGCCCAACAGTTTTGGCTACAGCTTGCTATATTTTGACACAAATCTAGGAGCCCCAACCCTGTTGTTGTTCTTGTTGCCCTTGTTACCCTTGTCAAAGGTTTATAAATGCAATCTTTTAAAAATAAAAGTGTGAGGCCATTTTTTTCCCCCTTCTCAAACCAGGCTCTCATGCTCATGAGATGAGAAAAGAGAAATTATTTTTCCACCTGCTATCAATACACCAGGCCAAGCTGCCTGGGGTAGCTTAAAAAAGAAATAAATAAGAAAAGGCATTCCACAACTCTGCATGGATTCCAGTGGGTTGCTCAGCAGAGCCAAGGCTTGCAGCTTTCAGCTGCTCCTGTGGGTTTGTGTGGCAAAGTGCACAGAAAATGCCATGCCAACCATGCCTCCGGAGCAGATGGAGAGAGGCATATTAACTAATCATCACAGAAACTGTTATATGTGTTTAAATCCTCTCTATAAAAACAATTTGCTTTTCAGCCATTTATTAAACAGCTACTAAGCTGGCCCTTTGCTCATTAGTACGTGACTACACGTTCAAGTTTTCACTTCCTCTCCAAGATTTAGCTGGACAATGAACAGCAGTGACCACAATGTGCTCCCACTCCTAGCAGTCTTTCTGACAGCTAAAATTGTCTAGGATTTTATGGTTCTGAATTTCTGAAAATAAGGTTGCTGTTTACAACCAATGCAGAACGTTATATCTACAAGTGTAAATTTCTTGGCTTAACCTAGCTTTTTTCTGTAGCAATATGTTAGCTACAGAAATGCACTTAGATCAAATATGAACTCTGTGTAACTACCATGAGTCAAACCTGTACTTTGCTTTCTAGCCAGATACCAAAGTCTTTGACCTAATCTTGGAAAAGCTGTAAGTTCCTTGGCCTCTCTGAAAGCATCTAAAATGATTTTTTTAAAAAAATGTATTTTAGGACTGAAATCACCCTTTCTATAGCTAAAGGCATACAATACTTGGAAATATCTGTGCATTTGACAGTCATTTTCCCTTGCTCTAAGCCAAAGGGGATGACTGTATGATTTCTTCTGCATGTAGTGAAGAAACCGTAAATAAGCAGCCCAGCATCCTCTCAAAAATCACTGTTGCCCTCTGCAATTATCTTTATCCTCCATCATAAAATTAGTACACAGATGACTTATAATATCAAACCAGATAAAGGCAGCCCAGTTCTGCAGTTTCACAGTTGCCAGGGGTGGTGGCTGCAGGAGGCAGCACTGCAGAATGAACAAGCACTCGGGCACTTGTCTGGCATCTCCTTGTACATTATTCAGTCAACGTTGCGTTTTGCTGGGGATTTTTTCTACCTAGAAAACCCGCAGAAAACCCTCAGTGCCCCTGTCGGATTTTCACCTTCAGCTGAAATCACCGAAAGGGTTTGAGACAGCTACAGACTTCATTCCCTATGATTCAACATGATGTAAAACCTTAGGTCCCACTCCTGGCAAGGACTCCTTGCTGAAGCATTATTGTAACTATTAATAATTACTAATATCATTGCTTTTAGTACATTACAGATATTCTTTTATATATTCTTTTATATATTCTGCAATATTTGCTCCACTGAACTTTTTTTTTGGTATTTTGTCTCTGTCTCTAGCTTAAGGAAATTTTTTACTGAATGAACTTCTAACCATTAGTTCTTCTCGATTTTCTATAAACTCAATTGAATTCCTTCTTTATTTCAGTTATTTGTATTTTCATTCATTCATTGCAAGATGTTTTACACTGAAAAACTTCCTAAAGTATCTTAAAGATTCACTTTAAAGTCATAAAGAAAAATAACTTAAGACACCATCTTGTGTCCTCAAGAAGCAGTGTCATTTGTTTACAGCTAAGAATCATGACAGCAGCTGCATGGAGTGCAGGATCACACTGATTATTATGCCGTGGTATCATAAGAATGTTTCCTCTATTTGTAGTTGTGGATATATTAGAGCTATCATTCAGAATGAAAATGCCTCCCTGAAAACTCTGATGAGTGAAATAGATACTGACACCTCAAAATTTGATACCTAAAATTGTAAGAGAAACTGTGATAGAAGCAAGTCAGAAAAATAACCCATTTATTATGAAAGAACTTAAAAAGCAAGAAGATAACTCACACCAGGAGCAGCAAAACTGCTAAAGTATGGTCTCCAGTAGATTTGTAACCTTTATCCCAATCTCTCTCCCTGCTGCTTACCTCATTATAATAATTATAGCTCCTTCTGTCTCCCTTTGAAACCTCCACTGGGAGAGAGACAGCATGAGCTGTAGCTTGTTAGCCGCTACATTTGCACTGAATGGCCACAGAGCTATTCTTAAACACATAGTAAGGCAGCTGAGCTCATCTTCAGTGAGACTTCTCCTCTGTTGATTTTCTTGAAACTTCTAGGACCTTAATTCTCTTTGAGATTTCCTTATCTTTCAGACTTAGTTGAAATCACTCTTAAGAGTTCAAAAGTAGTTTGGTGAAGAATAGTAAGCTCAACAGACAGACAGCTTGGCTGCATAAGCCTACTGTCTTTAGGAAACCAAACTTTCTCTTGGATAAAGAGCTTACAGCACTGTTAAACTGGAATGCTTCAGGAATTAAAGTTTTCAAGAACCATTTTTAGTAGTCACTTGTCATGTAGCTATTCTGGTTTTAAGAGTACAGAGATGCATACTGGTCTAAGAAAATTCATTTATTCATATAAGCAGAGCCAGAAAGTACCAGAATCTCAGTATGGATCTTAAAGAAATGGCAATCTTTTGTCTGAATATGGTGGCACAGGATAAAATAAAATGGATCAATACAGAAAATAGAAGTCACAAGTAGAAATGAAGGTTTCTTACCTTCCACCAAGAAGTGAGAGTGATTCAGCTTCTGATTTTTCAACAAGAAGAGCAGAGGACATGCATAAGATGGATGGAATGATGGTAGAGTCAAGCACAATCCATGCCTTTTCTTAAGGAAATGGCATGCATTGCTTCTCTGATGCAGCTTGATATTCATCATTCTTGTAGCCATAATGAACTCCACTTCTGTTGTCAAATTTGTGTCATGTTCTAGAAAGTTCCATTTTAAGTCCTAGTTGTGGCCCAGAAGCAGCCATGGTTGCGCACTGCCTCTAAAAAGTAGTTTACACTGTGTAAGGTTGAGATACGCACCTTGTATCAGCTCCATTCAATTATAGCAGAAATTTCCTTCAAAATTTGGTCAAAGACAGCAGGCAGTGATTTGACAGATCTAAGTAAATGAACAGTTAGGCTCAAACGTAATTCTAGGAGCAGATCACCATATGGACTGAAGACAGTTGTGGAAGTAAGTGTTGAAAGAGATGTAATCAAATACCTACTCGTGAAAGACTGACTGAAGCCAGGAAAGTATATGCCTTTGAAGAATGAGAAGGCATAGAACCTGAGGAGGAGAAGCTGAAACAGCAGGAAAGCATAAAGAGTAGTCTAAAAGATTTTGAATTAGAGTGACATGAAGATGACTGTAGTACCAAGGAGATAAAGATACTAAGTGCAAGTCTGATCATATAGTTTAGTTTATAATTAGTTTATAATTAGTTTATAGCATAGGAGACTGCGTTTTGGACAAAGACCATGACAGAAATGGGGCGAGCATAAATTGTGGGAAATTATTGTTGATATTGTTTTGCTTCAAAAATACTTTATTGGAACCAGGTTTTTACATACATATATACATACACAAATACAAACACATCTATGTAAAGGATAACTCTTAATAGAATAAATATGGTTGTACTGCCTGAAATAAAACTTTGTTAACCTAAATACATGACCTTTACAAGATGTACAGCACATGAACACAAAAGCTACGCTTCTCCCGTGTCTCATCTCACTTCTGTGTCTCATCTCAGCTTCCAGCAGTCTGAAGTTTAAAGATGTTCTGAACCAGAGGTGAGACCCAGATTTTTGTATTCAAAGTCCCAAACAACTTTGGTTCATAAATCTGTCAAATTAAGGTTTTTTCCCTTAGGGTATAAAAATGTCTCTTAGGCAAAAATATCTACAATTTCATGGATAAAGGTGTAAACAATTACTTCATGTGATTAATTTAAATATTTGGGGGTTTATTTAATGCCCTTTGATGTGTTATTAATATAATTAAAAAAATATTTTAAATCTCTTTTCCTTATGTTCTGTTAGTGTTTCCTTTATTATTACACTTGCTATTCTTAGATTCTTGCTGGCTGCACTGGGGGAATTTTTCCATTTTCAATAACTCTTATGACTTTGAGAAAATATACTTCCAATAATATTTTTTATTAATTTTCATAATTACTTTATTTCAGTATAGGGAAAACTCCATTCTGAGAATAAAATTTTCTAGACATGTAAAAGTGTTTACAAAAAAAATATCTAAAACACGTAACATTCTGAAATGTTTAAAATACTCCGTCTTATATCTACAATGTAACTGTAGTAACTTAGAAGTGAGTAGAGCATAATAATATGGAAGGCAAAGAGGTGTTGGGAGTATACTCTCCTGCTTCATGGAATTCTTAGCTATGATGGAGAGGAAGAATATTAAAAAAAACCCAAACCAAAACAAAACAGTAGCTTCTTAAGGGATGCCCAAGAGACAGTTGCAGCTATAAAAGCAGAAGGAGGGCAGAATTTGAGAGTCATTTGCTTTGAAAAAGAAATTTAAGCATTGTGAACAGAAGGGGTCAATCAAGGCTATGGTGATTGTAAAGCACCAAATCTAACCCAAACACTTCACCTCAGTTCCAGCAAATTCCAGGAAAAAAGCACAAGTATGGAACAATGAAGAATAGACATAAAGCAATAATTTCTGTGTTATGACTGACCTCTCTAAACTCAGTAACAGAACTTCCTTTTACTTCATGACAATATCCTAAGCTCTACAAGGGATGAATTGACCCCTTTCACAGATAAATCAAGGCAAAATTGGGATGCACTCATTATTTCTTCTTCTGAAATACCCAGTAGTCTACACAAGAGGAAAAAATAATATTACCAAAGGGTTTTTATATTTAATTTTCAAAAGTATAGTCTAACATGAGAACAAAGGCCCAAATCATGTATTTTCTACATTTCTACTCTGTGTATACCTCTCATTTTTCTGGCAATGACAGGTTGACCCTTGGAGCCTTACAGACTAGAATACCAAGAATGGATATCTATATACTGTAGTTCAGTATCATGAAGAACATATCAGAACTGTGATTTAGCTAACTTTTAAATAGCTCACTCCCCAGCAGACCTGCTATGCCACTTTGCAGAAATAAGCATGAGCAGTTATGACAATGAAACTCTTGCTTTACCTGCTGCTGAGAAAAAGACTATTGTTAAGCAAGAGACTGCATCATAAGGCAGCATATATCCGTGTTCTGTTTACAAGGTACAAGTGCAAGGTGCATATCATTCACTGTGAGACCAGCTGCACCACTTCCAAACTAAAAGAAACCTGAAAATGGCACCATCAGCATATAAGAAATACAGACCCTTAGCACAGATGTTGTGTATGTAGCTGAAAGCAGGCTCAACCAGGTGGCAAAATTGTGAGCAAATGAACTTTTTACACCACCTACAACATTGTATTTTTTGCAAGAAAGATGTTGGTAAAAAATTCTGAATTGTTGTAACTTCTCTTTTAATAAGCTTAAGTCTCATGTCCTCTGAACAATGTTAAAGTTATTCTAGGCATGTGATTTCTGTATAAATGGCCATCTATAATACAAAAATCACTCAAACAGACTCAATCTCACACACCTAATACACAACTTTCTCCCTCTGCTAAGTAGTGGCTCTTTTTCCTTTTTTTTTTTGTCTGAGATATTCCAGGTCTCTCTCCAAGAAGTGAGAAACACAACTTAAAACAGATTGAAACATTTGAAGTGCTCTAGAAGTGCTAATTGCCCTAAAATATAGAAAACTATTAAAAGAACAACAAAAAAGTAAACTAATAGTCCTCCAATAAGCCAGTAATGAAAGTGATGACTCTCATTCCAACAAAAAAGAGGTCTAAAATATTTTCAGTGTTATTTTAAATCCTTTTCTTTCTGTTTTTCCTAAATTTTTTTGAACACACATGCATACAAAAAATTACAGTATTTTCAGAGTGCACTAATACAATTGTTCATTGCATTTGTATAAGTCAAAGCATAACAGTATCTTTTTTTAATCAACACAATCTCTTCATACACAATAAGCTTTCAAAATCTTAAGTTATACAAAGTAATTTCATGGGTATCATGTAACACAGGAATTCTAGAGACTTTCCACATCTCTCTATGAAGAGAACAAAATGTATAAACTCATTGGATTATGAATTCTAGTATCCTATCTCTTTGCAAAAGGAGCACTCTGAAGCACCTTTAACTGCAAATCCAGGTTACAGCTCTCTCTTGTTCTTCAATTCCACACCATTTTGACTGTAGCCACACACACTTCATGTTTATATTTACAAAG
This sequence comes from Gallinula chloropus, assembly GCF_964237585.1. Taxonomy (NCBI): domain Eukaryota; kingdom Metazoa; phylum Chordata; class Aves; order Gruiformes; family Rallidae; genus Gallinula; species Gallinula chloropus. The sequence continues at coordinate 11,923,517 of NC_140088.1, forward strand.
TCATCTAAACCAGAATAGAAATGATCGTGCTCCTCACTTTTTGAGCTGCTCTACAACAGGCAAGAAGTTTTCATTGAGCAACAAGCAAGCTGGAGTACATCCAACCCACCACGCAGCTTTATGAGGCTTTCTAGTTTATACCCCACAAGCTATATAAATTGCACCCTTGACAGAGCTTTTCAAGCCAAATGCAATCAGCATATCTTTCTTCTTGATGATTCCTGGTGAGTGTAATGTGTATGAACAGCACTGAGGCCCCTATCCAATCTTAGCAAGTTTGCTTCACTTGTTAACGAGGTATTTAAATCCTATGATACAGTTCACTAGAGTTTTGTCATTGATACCTTACTATGGATCTGGCACTCAGTCAAATGCTTTTACAAGGTTCTTACACTATTACCTGGTCCTGTCCCAAACATATTTCAGAGTGCGTGTTGACAAGCAGAGAGGAAGAGAAGTTCCTATGTAATGCTATGTAATACCTTTGATGAACACTGTACACACATCACTTGACAGGTCTTTAGATGATTTCATACTCAGTGCTACATATAAATTAAATATTTGCCATGAGTTCTCACCATTTAGAGGGTGTCGTTAATTGTTAATGAAATGAGCTTCCATTCCCCCACTGTCATTGGTTTCTCAGCAAAATACAATGTTACTAACATTCTTTGCATGGCATTCATGTTCAGACATCAAATGTCTCTGGGAAGAGAAAGTGTCACATTTAAAGATCAGACTAATAAGTACTGGGAACAATTTAATTGCAAATGTTGTCAGATACAATAGTTTTTAAACTACCAGTTTATGGTTTTAAAAATGCAGCAAGATACATATCCCACTGTTCCATTTTGGCTCCGACACTGTATAAGCAAGGTCATTTCAGGTGATCTATATATAAAGATCTTAGTCTCTTGAATACTATGCTAGAAAAAAAAACCATATAATTGGCTGCTACAGGGAGAGGATCCAGCTCATTATTTGAATTACACATCCATCTGTTTCAGTCAGGATGGTTTATAAAGAGGTTGCAAAAGTTAGTTGAAATTGTCAAATAGCACATAAGATAATTCTAAGCTATAGAGGATATTTAATATGTTCTTTCTTTTGTGAATCAGCATTTTTTAAAGGAAAAAAAAAAGTTTATCCTGTAATGCAGGGATTTTAGGAAGCTTTTACCATCCTCCATTTGGCCTTGAACTACCCTTTATGCTGACCCTGGATGTTATGCTTTGCTTGTCCCTTTACTTTCTGATTTATTTATGGTATTTAGTTTAGCCTCTTGTTATTTCTCAGTTTTAAACAATAAACCAGAAATAGTAAATCATAAATAATACAACAAATATATTAAAAATCTTTCCTTCCTCTAAAATGTTATGAAAAGAGAGAAAGAAAACATTTCTCTCTATAGACTCTTGTATTTCATCAGCATTCAGTTTCTTCATGTTTTGGCTACTAATATTAAGCAGATTTTGACTATGTGATTTTACACAATCTGTTAATGTGGCTCAAATGTAGAAACATCCATTTTCTATCTTCTTCTCCTTGATCTTTGTATTAGTTGGTCTAAAGCTGAGGTCCCCAGCATACCAGCTGCTGAGGTGTTCCTTGCCTCTGATCTTTCACTAAATCACAATTCCAGTTTGATTTTCATGACATGGAGTTTCTTAATTTCTCAAAAAGTATCATTATCAGCAATTTACTTTCTGCTTTATTTAATATTATATCCTATTTCAAACCTCTGGAAGCCATTGACTTCCTTAAGCTCTGGATCTCTATAAACAGCTTGCCATGGGGTTTTTAGTCCATATGATAAATTCAGAATGCAGACAGAATACATATTGCTTTGAAAACTTAAATTATCCACGTGATCTGGAAGGGTGTCTCAACTTCTACACAGTTCTGCACAGAAATATATACATCCAAAATGTTTAAAGTTATTAAAACTTTCAATGTTTTGAATATCTGACTGCTCTACACTGAAAAGGAAAACTCCTTTCACAGAAAATAATTTCTCCAGTTCTCAGTGTACTTCCTGTTTTCTTTTGATCAGAGGAATGTCTTCAATATATGCTTTTTTCTTCTCCCATAGACAGAAAAACTGGAATAAAAGGCAGTCAGGTAATTATTTTCATCTGAGCTTTTAGGATTACAGGAGAAAGGCTGATAAACCCAGAGAATTATAGAATCATAGAATGGTCTGGGTTGGAAGGGACCCCAAGGATCATAGAGCTCCAACCCCCCTGCCACAGGCAGGGACACCAACCTCCAGGCCTGGATCTACACAAGGTTGCCCAGGGCCCCATCCAACCTGGCCTTGAACATTGCGAGGGACGGGGCAGACACTACTTCTCTGGGCAGCCTGTTCCAGCACCTCACCACTCTTTCTGTAAAAAACTTCCCCCTAATATCTAATCTAAACCTTCCCTCCTTTAGCTTTAGTCCATTCCCCCTTGTCCTGCCATTATCTGCTCTTTTAAAAAGTTGAATCCCCTCCTGCTTATAAGCTCCCATAAGCTCCCTTCAGGTACTGGAAGGCTGCAATGAGGTCCCACCACAGCCTTCTCTTCTCCAGGCTGAACAAGCCCAGCTCCCTCAGCCTCTCTTTGTAGGGCAGGTGCTCCAGCTCTCTAATCATCCTTGTGGCCCTCCTCTGAACCCTCTCCAACAGTTCCACGTCCTTCTTGTATTGGGGGCCCCAGATCTGGACACAGTACTCCAGATGGGGCCTCAGGAGGGCAGAGTAGAGAGGGACAATCACCTCCCTGTCCCTGCTGGCCACCCCTCTTCTAATGGAGGCCAGGATACCATTGGCCTTCTGAGCTGCAAGAGCACACTGCTGGCTCATGTTAAGTTTCTCATCTACTACAATCCCCAAGTCCTTCTCAGCAGGGCTACTCTCAAGAAGCTCTTCTCCCAGTCTGTATCTGTGTCTGGGATTCTTCCGGCCCAAGTGCAACACCTTACACTTGGCAGTGTTGAACCTCATTAGGTTCCCCTGGGCCCATCTTTCCAGCCTGTCAAGATCCCTCTGGATGGCTTCCTTTCCTTCTATTGTGTCAACTACACCACTCAGCTTGGTGTCATCCGCAAACTTGCTGAGGGTGCACTCAATTCCATCATCGATGTCATTGATAAAGATGTTAAAGAGCACCAGTCCCAAAACAGACCCCTGGGGGACACCGCTTGTCACCAGCCTGCACCTGGACATAGACCCATTGGCCACCACCCTTTGGCTATGGTCTGTTAGCCAGTTTCTTACCCCCTGGATGGTCCACCCATCAAATCCACATCTCTCCAATTTAGAGATAAGGATGTGGTGGGGGACTGTGTCAAAGGCCTTGCACAAGTCCAGGCAGATGACATCGGTCGCCTTCCCTTTATCTACCGATGCTGTCATTCCATCATAGAAGGTCTAGAAACTTTCTGTGTCTCCAATTCAAAAAGAGCTGTTTAATTGATAACGTCATTCTTCATATGTGAGACTGTTAATTACAAAGTGTTATTCCAGTTCTGCTTCCACTATAACCTTTTTGATAATTTTTGTTTGTTTAGTTAGAGTATGATTCTTGTAGAAGAATAAATTCTCCAGTCCGACTCAATGGAAAGGATCTCTTAAAAGAGGTTGAGAGTGTAATAAGGACCACTAAACTCATACCTCTGCACTTAGCCTTGCAATTTTCATTACAAAGAAGAAGAATTTTCCCAGGCTTACTTTAGTGTACTGTATTTGGGGATATTTTTGTGTCTTTTTGATAATGTATGAGGTGGGAATTTCCCAGTAAATATGCACTTGTGTCATCAAATATTAACAATTCACAGACGCACCAGTTTATTTCTGTCCAGAAGAATAGAACAAGATAACAGTTAAGAATTTCTTTTTTTTTTTTTTAACCACAAGAGATGTGGAAATCCTAACCTACCAAACATGTATGTCATAGATTCATTCTTCAGCCTACTATGAGCACATTAGCTCAATAGTTAAGTGCAACATCCTTGCTATTTACACGGAGATTAAGTGGAAGGAAAGAGATTCCATTGTCCTCAAAAACTAGGCCAGAATTTATCTTTTTTCCCCACTGCATTTCATCTTTTCAAACATCCTCATGTAGACAAGTTGAAAATAACGAGTCTTTTATGATACCACTCTCATAGTATTTTTTTGTCCAGATAATAATAAAACACAGATGTTATGAATTCCAGACTATGTTCCTCCCCAAAGAGACATTTTCCCATGTGGATATTTTTCAGCTGAGGTTGCCCTCTTCAATTGCCCTCCTTCAATCACTTGTGGTCATCGGACCAGGTTCTGTTACATACCCTCAAGGTCACAAGTCTCCATGGTTCAGAGGGAACATGACAACTTGCAAAGTCAAATGAGGTTAGTACATTTCATGCTCTTCAAATGGGAGTGGAAACAGAGGTGCATTTGAGAGGTGTAAGGCACTAGCACTTCACTCTGGCAGGGCTCAGAATATTGCTTCTGAGGGTCCAATTTATATCATCTCAAAAAGGCAGCTCGCTTGACTAGGCAAGCAGCAATCCCTTCCTGAGACAGGAGGAAGATAACAGAGTAAGAGTCAGACTGCCTCTCTGTTTCCCACTGGGCTTTTACTGCCTGTCAAGAAAGCAAAGTAACTCAGTCTACTGACCTGTCCATGCCCTCATCCACCCTTCCCTCTTTTTGTTAATTATTTACATAACTTGCTTGAATAAGCAATGTTTTAAAATAGAGCCTTTAAAATGGCTCACAGAGAACTAACGTACATGATTCAGCAAGCCAGCATTCTGGCCCGCAAGTCCACCTGCCCCCATGAAACAGCAAGGTTAGACCAACCATAAACTTTTTCTGAGCAGAATGGCAGGTTTCCAGATTGACAGTGTGCTGCAGCTGACAATGCCTATTCTCCCAGCTGTGGTGAAGGACAGAAAATGCTCATGTCACTCCCTCTGCTTTTACATTACACTGAAACCAGACTAGAATTTAAATAGCTGCACTCAGCAGAACCAGGCTTCAGTCTGAACAGCCTTGATTTTCACCATAAAAATGTCAAGACTGTTATGGACTATTCTGCAGACTGGATTTGGGAGAATGTAGAAAGATTGTTCACATTGTGAATTTCTGCTATCCAATTTTACCTATAAATATAAAGGAAAAGGAAAGACTTCTGCTTCATTTAGAGTCTGAATCAGGGCAATGTTTCTGAATGCAACATTTTTCCCCATACTCATTGGGTTCTGTACTATTGTGATTCATTTGAGAATGATACATCATTTATTTATTGTAAATGTTCGATGGTCATTCTTAGAAACACAAATATTTCTATAATATCTGGAACAGGTGCCATCAACAAAACTGCTCAAGAAGTGTCAGTCCCCAGGAATACAAGGAAGAGGGAAAAACTTCTGCAATACAACTTTTACAAGTTTCATTATTGGGTATTCAGGAACTTTAAACCAAGCACTCGGTATCCTGTGGAATTGACCAGTCTGGTATAAAGATTCATGGCACTCTAAAAGTCCCAAATGATTCAAACACAACTCTATGTATACACATGGTTCCATAAGATTACTGAGTTACTGATACATACAGACTTATGCAGATCCAGTGTTGGGCTGGAACAATAATGTTGTATATGTCAGCCCTACTGAAAAGAAAAAGATACTGTAGGTTGTTGTTGGATTTCTTCTCTGACAGGCTCCCTTAGGAGATAGTACAAAAATATTTATTATTTATATACAAGCCAGCATGTCAACACATTTTTAGATAACATTCAGTGTACTTTTTTCTGTCTAGCAATGGAAACTACAGAATAAATTATATATGACATTTGTAGCTATTCTAAGAAAGTTGGTATTGCACAGCCAGCATTCTAAAAATTAGATATAAGATGCTGCATGGAAATAATTTTTCTTGGTATGCTGCTGAAGGTCCTAGCTAGTTCATGCTACTATCCATATAAAATTCACATGAAATCTGCTCGACATACCCTCCTGTAATCTGATAATATCTGTCCACTTTCTGCATTTTCAGATGTCCTGAGGTGGTATGCCAGATGTTAGGAAGGTTGTATTTTACTTCAAAACCCACAGGTATAAAGCAAACACATTTTGCTATGCAAACCATCTGGTACCTGCTTTTTTTTTTTTTTTTTTTTTAGCAGAGAACAGAGTGTGTTTAATCATTAAATCCCATCCTGCAGTACTTAAATTAATTCATACAGATATATGCATTTTTCTCCCTGTGGATTTCCTATCAAAATAATCTGGTTACTGTATGTGACAGCACATGACGTCACTGGACCAAATTCTACTGTAAGATATATACACACATAAGCAACAGAAAGTCAATAGGTTTCTACAAGTGTAAATGTTCACAGGATAATAGATATGAATGATAGCTGCATTTAATATAAGAGGTTTTTTACATACATGGCAGAGCACTGTCTTCTATTTTTCAATTTTATCCTCAGATGATTTGATTAGCAAATCAGAATTAACACATTAATGTCAAGGATATGCATCAATTATCTTCACCTTATTTGTCCTGCAATACAGGTATTCTCTCACACTAGTCAAAATTCAAACAAATTAAACTCTTACCTTGAGCTCTGGACAGTTTCAATGAACAAAGGTTTTTCCAGAGAACAAATTATTGTTAGAACTGTCACTTCACAACCTGCTTTGCCCATCTTTTTTTGTCTCTGTTCTCTTTTATTGCAATATATGATAGATAAAAGGTTATGTAAGCAGCTTAGATTTTTGTCAAACAGGTTATAAAGAACATTTCTAGAAGTTTCTTGGTAAAGAAGATGATTGTCTCCAATTAGCTCAAGAGGTAAGTTTTCCACAGTTTTTTTTTTTTTTCCTGGGTTGGCCATAGATGCCCATTTCATTGAGCTGTTAATGTTTGTGAATTAGTTTGCAGCTTTCATAAAATTATAGCTTCATAGCATCCCATGGCTATTTTCTAAGCAAGACACCTTATTTGAAAGTTCTGTGATGTTCTAATACCATTCACATTTCTTTCACAAGCAGACACAGTTAATTGTCAAAAAAAAACCCTCAAATAAAACCAGAGAAGCTAGACAGTGTAAAGACCAGGAATTGAACAGCAGTATGAAATGCCATGTACGACATGCAGACAGATGACAACAGAGGTAAGAGTAACATTTTACACAAGTAAGGGTGATTACACAGACTAAATAGAGTTGTTACGGTTAGCAAATATTACAAGATATTCTGTCAGGATAAGAGTCTGCTATGAATATTCACACTTGTGTCACACAGACAAGCCAGAAACATTTGCTTCACAGGTATGGTGTGGAAATGCAGCAACAGGAATGCTATAGCTGTGTTTGTATGTGATATCCAGTAAATAATCAAGAAAGTGACAAAAAGTGGCAGTTATTCAACAGTGTCTTTGCTGTTTCAAGCCATAGAGGCAAAGCTGGTCATTGAAATTAACCTTGCACCAGGGCACCATTCAACAATACCTTTCAATTAAGCTGAAGAATAAATACAAAGAGATCAGGTACAATGTTTTCACTTTCTAAATGCGAATTGATTAAGGAAACTGGTTACTAGAATGACCTAGGCTGAAGAGAATTTTTTAGAAGTGGAAGAAATCTTAGATTTCTTTCAAACAGATGCACAAAAAGTACCAGGAATTTGCATCCCAAGCAAACAAAAAAAAATTCAGTACCAGTTCATATGCACATCCATTCTTTATGGAAGTAAAAACATCAAGTTCAATATTAGAATCCGTTCTTCACTAAGATCAAAACTGTATTTGGTGGTTGGAAAAACTAGACCTGCAAAGCTGGTAAATGGTAATCCACTCAAGTTTGCAGAGGTTGCAAGGCTGCAATTAGATGCATATCTCACTTTTCCCCCTGATATCAGGTGTCACAGCACTACATATGGAGAATATTTTTGGAATCCCCAGTTCTTTCACTTTCAAGACTTTTGCATAATGAGATTCACTTCTATTAATTTGTTTTTGCTCAGGGGAACTGATGAATTACACGTTACTGTCTTGTAAGCATCCTCAGGTTTTATTTAAAGGATTAGAGCCAATTAATGAACTGGAATTCTAAATGTTATCTTGTCCAAGGTTTTAGATTGACCTTTCAGACTCACAAACTGGCATACTTCTCAGTTCTTGTCCATAAATTGTAGCTTCTTCAATGGCACCAAAGACCATAGGAAGTTTCATAGATTTCATCATGCAGGAAGACCATAAAAAAGGTTACATGTTTTTCAGGAATCTAACATCTCCCTCACCAGTCAAGATTTTCTGCTAATCTCCTGCATGTGGATAGCAGGACTTCTAGCTGGATGTCAGGCTTTGGGCTGACTGCAGACCAGAGAGGAGCTGACAGTACTGGATGATGGCTAATCCTCCACAAGAACTACCACCAGTGTCTTTCCCTTGCCTTTTGTACAGGCTTAATTCACTCTTAGACGTTGTTTTATTTTTTCCAGGGTGTCTGTAGAGTCATAAACACCTCTCTAGGCAAAAAGGATGGAGCACAAAGGTGAAAGAACTGCCACTATTTTGTTTTCAGTTTAGTACTTCTTCTGGAGCACTTTAGGACATGAGGGTGGGAGAAGTATGTATGGAATCCATTTAATTACAGCTCTTAAATTGGATAAACTAGTTCAGAGCAAGTTTTTAATGCAAGAGTTTAACTTGATAAACATGATGTATCCTTTTGGACCAAAATCTCTTTCAGACAGCTTTCAGACGCTCAGAAATGCCAAGGGTAGTGTTTTGGTCATTGTGTTTTGTTCCAGGGTTGTCAGATAGGAGGAGACTTTGAATTACATCAATGTGATTTAGTAGTGTAGCTCACCCACTGTTAAAAGCAAAACACTAGAAATGTTTAAGTGAGATACTGACCTTCTAAGTAACTACCATAGGTTTTCCTGTAAGGTTTATTCTAGACTCTGCCGATGATTTTACTGATGTGTTATCTTTGTCTTTTCTTTTTCCCAATTGGTTATCCAGACTGCTACTTGTACATAAGCTATCAAAGGATAGTCCTTGGAAAAAAAAAAAAAAAACGTTTAGAAAACACAACACTATATCAGCTACTAGAAAGAAAATTAACTCCGTGTCTGCTGAAACCAGGGCAAGGAGCATCAAAACTCAAAAGGTCCATGGAAAGCTCACAGATCACAGAGGAAGCACTCCCTTAATTGCTTCAGTGGAGTATAATGAAACCGAGTTCATTTTAACTGAGGCAGTTGAGCCTCAGGAGGATGGCACTCAGCATTAACAGCATGGTTGGAGTTCCCTGATGCCACACTCATAACAGTGTCTGAGCATACCTGTATGACTGTAGCATGGAAATACTCCTCACAGTGAGCAAGTGACAGCAAGGGGTAGGAGGAGATGGCTTACAGAGGTACATATGTTTCCTCAGTCAGGTCAGTGGAGTAACTGAAAATAAGTCCTAAATTCAGCAGAAGTGGTTGCAAAATATAACCCTTAAATAAAGGTGACCTCAAGAGATCATCAGGACCAAACCCCCAGAACAAGATGTTCTGCTGTGCCATGAGGCTGAGACACTCACTTTCTTAACATGTGTTTCTGTCATTAGCTTTTAGAGTCACCCAAGTGAAGTCAGAGGTACCCCATGGTTAAGCAGCTATCAAAGAGCACTCCAGGTGGAAGGGAAGGACTAAGATGTTTGTGCAACAAAAGGGGTCTTTCATAATGTTTCCTTTTGTAAGGATTGGAAGGGCAACTTAAACACAGAGGGAGTCAGTACAACCACAGATCTTCACAGTATATACAAACACTCTGACATATACCTGAGTATAATGAGGAACTAGCAAACTGACCAAAAATATGACTGGAATAAAAAAGACAGCTATCATATTAATTTTGAAGTGTCATGCAGTTCATATTTACATAAAGCTGTAACAATTGCACTGCAGAATAAATTCAATCTTAACTACATTTTATGACATTGTTTAGTTGTAAAAAACAGTGCCAGACTTGGTTCTCACTTGACATGGTGAAAATGTGAGTCTGCTCTGAGTCTACAAATTTCCATGGAGTTTTTCCCTCTGTACATGGGTGAAAGGTGTCCAGATGATGATAGACACCTTGTACTATAAACATTTCCGCACATTCTTTTTCATTCAAGTGTTTGTGTCCTCCTAGTTGTTTCCATGCATGCTGCATGCACAGCACTGTCTGTGCAAGAGGGTAGGCAGCCAAGCTGCTGTCTGTTTCACAGTAAACTCAGATCTGCCATCTGTAATAAAACAATGAAAAATGATTCGAGTAGACGATTGCTGGGATTCTAACAGAGCATTTATGAAAGGCTTTTTATATGCTCTCAAAGACTGTTTTCTGTGCCTGACAACAGCCGTCGAGCTGAAGAAGAAGAACCGAGTTACAAGAGTAAGAGCTGAGATACATTCTATGATTTGAACTAACCAGATTAATAAATTGCATGAAACCAGAACAAAAGCAACAAGACAGGCCTATCCGTCCCTTCTTGTTTTCATGGTTTTAAGATGGTGTAAATCAGAGATGGTAAAAATTTTCCTTATTTTAAGCTTTTGTTATGTGCTATCAATAAGACAGTCATCAATAAGAATAAATGAATAGAAACTACACTATAGATAAAAGGGTTGGTTCGGGGGTTTTTTCTCAAGATGAAAAACCCCTAGATGCAAATGACCTTAAATGTTCTGAAATCCTCCTGCCTTTACAGAAGCCAAGGCACTCATCCTGTTGATTTGGCTACAGTGCTTAATGTCTCAATCCAGGAAAGTAATTTAGCACATACCATTGAAGGACAGAAGCTGCTTTGCAGCCTGAGAATTAGATCTAAGGGTGCTGACAGGTATTGCAGAAGAACCAGCTGAGATGGTTTGAGAAGTCACCAGCCCCAGTTCTCAGTTCCTCTTCTGTGCAGGAGACTTGCCAGAACTGAATTCCATAACAAATGTGAAGCCAACTTTCACTCAAGTTACTGTGAAATACTTTCACTTAATTGAGGAAAGATATGACAAGAAGCAATTGAGCACTTTACAAAATAAGCAAAATTAATGTCTGTATTTGCACTGCTCAGTTTCTTCCTTACAAATCTTAACATGCTAGTTAAAACTCCTTCTTCAGCAGTTTCAAATCACTTGTAGGATCTCACACAGATATAGCCGAGGCAATTTTAAAAGATTTTTCTATCATTAATTTTTGCTATAAGTTCTATTAGAAGAGTGCTTAAGTTTCTAAAAGCCACATCTATATCTGATAAAAGATTTCTGTGTGGTTAAAGCTCATCTACGCAGCCACAGAGGATGAAGAGAAAATACCAGATAAGGAGGGAGTCTAAATAATAGCCTGCCCAGTTTCTGTCCCACCTATCACAGGAACCACTAGTCCACAAAAAGCCCACCTCTACAAGTCCAGGAGACAAAGGGACCATTCAGGCATGGTTGGCATACTTATTTGGCCAGGCCATACACATCAACAGATCAGTCTCTTCTATCTTTCTTTAATTCTTCTCTCTTTCCTAGGTGAGGGAGTTTCCTCACTCTGAGTGTGTCTGGGGGGGAAGAGGGTGTGGGTACCAGCAACTGGAGTCAGCCCATGGGTTGGGAGCCCGTGGGCCTAGGTGGGAGCAACTGGAGAGACCAGAGTGAGTGAAACCCAGTGTCAGGCACAGGAATGGGACCAGTGCTGAGAGTTCTGGCTGCTAGTGACTGGAGCACACACAGCTGTGTGAGCACAATTGAAGATGAAGACAGCCTAGCCGGGAAGTGGGTGTAGTAGCTGAGGAGTTGGGGGACACAGGCATGTGTCTTGCATACTGTTCACACCAGGAGCTGGCTGTTGGAGGGACTGGGGAGTCCCAGCCTGCCGCTAGCAAGACCATCATGGGGTTTGGAGGTCTCTAGGGATGAGACCTACTAGTGTGTGCCTAAGGACAGGAACACAGTGGGGTTGGCTGCTGGGGACCAGGGGAGACCTGGCCAGCTTTGGGTGTGTGTACACGTACATAACTGTGAGTGCAGGGTCTGCAGGCGAATCTCCAGCCCTTATTGGATGTGAGGGGAACATTAGTGACAAGGGATGAGGAAATAAAAGGAAACTTTACAGAAAATGTTGGATGTTTTGGTTTTTTTTTTTTTAATTCTTCACTCTAATTTGCATATGGAATTATGGTCTTTTTCAGATAAGTATGTAAGTCTAAGGATTCCTAATTGGCATGAACAGAAGTACCCTCCCACTTTCTTAGGTAAAACTCAACTTGAAATATGCAGTGCTTCTGTAATGAGTCAGCATTTCTGGATGAATGATCCAACATAAAGGATTTCGTTGTGTATATCTCTTAGCAACTGAGAAATTACAGCCTTAATTTCATAAAATAACTCTTGTGTTTATTAAACCCTTTTTTAGCACTGTGGATCGAATGCATGAATTATCAAGAGTTGCCTTGGGCATGATATTAAAGGCAGCTGTCTTGCACAAGAAAAATGCTGGGTGTCTTTCTGAAGAACAATGAAGCCATCCCTGGGCAAGCAAGAGCTACCAACTGCCAGGGTCTTTCAACGTTGGGCCCATTACAGCCCCTACAAAGGCACCAGCAGCCAGGAGAGAACAACAGGGGCAACCACAGCTGCTGAGCCCCACAAACAGCCACATATGTGAGGTGACTGCAGCCTCTGACAAGTGAGGACAGGGTGAAGGCAAGGACAGGCAGTAATCACAGCTTTCCTTCCCTACTTCTCCTTAGCAGCAGAAAACTGGCAAAGCCAGCGCTTCCTGTTCTCTCTCCGTCTCCCGTGGTTTTGCTTATGCTGCTGAACAGACTGGGGCCAGTTGTCTTGTTTCAGTTCCTGTGAGAAAATGATCCACTGTCCTAGGATAAACTTTGAGAAAACACCATTTCTCGAGTGAGAGCATTTTACCTTGTGGTGGGCAGTTGCATGAAGAGCAATGCTGGCCATAAAAAACTTAGGGGCTTAGTTGCTTAATAGGTAGACAAGCCCTACAGTATCTTCAAGACAGGCACTTGTCCATTGGCCACCCAGGTGCTAAATACATTTAAGTATTTGCTCCCAGGAGTGCAGAGGCCTTACAGTAGCTTGCCACAGCCCTGCAGTATCACTTAGTCTTATAGTAGAGTAGCAGGGAAAGTGTCCAAGCAGAAGTCTTTTTTGAGTAGGATTGACAGTCTAAACAGGGTTCCCTTTCTATATTTTTGGTTTAGATGCTCACACACTTGCTAAGCAGGCGGCATGGTCAGGGACTTTAGCACAACCAGACCTCCTGACCACGCTATTGACACGATTCCTTTTTTTTTTTTTTCTCCTATAAAAGCAGAAGGTCATTGAAAAGAAATGGGTAAGGAATTCACGGGCTTTTCAGGACTGAGAGGAATCGAATACCCAGTGCTGCATAGCTCTTTGGCACAGCATATCACCATAAACCCTGTAATACTGCAAAGTGTAAGCTGCTATTCTGATGGTGTGATTGTTTCAATGTATCAAATTTGACACCTTTTCAATAAAATAGGCTAAATTTAGATAGCCATATGCTCACGCTGACAAGATAGCTTCTCCCTGATATGTGTTTTCATGAAAGAGTGCAGGAGGGCTTCAAAGTTTAAAGTGAATTCAAAATATTGTATTAATTTACAGTAGAAAGGTCAAGTTCTTGAGTAAACAGCAGGGATGAATATTTTCTGCTTAACACACTAAGATTCAGCTGCACGACCCCCCAGTTAATGTTAATAAGAGTCACACTGACAAATTCATAAATTGTACCAGAAATATTTTATCTGTCTATGCTCTTACTGCAGTCAAATAAATCTTACACAATTAAAGGCCCTTCTCTCTTGATTGCCAGCTAGGCAAAGTTGAAGAATACGTACATACAAGCAAAACGGTGTTTTATTAACAGAGGTTATTTATCATTTGTGCTTGAGTAATTTCAGAAGATGGGCTGGTTCACAATTATGTTAACAGATTTTTAAGCACTATTTGAGAAATCTAAAAATTAATGACTATAAACCAAAAATCCCCCACTTGTCACTAACACTGCCTTTTTGTTAGCAACACTGCAAGTAATATGAAATGTTATCTATATATTTGTGTGTGATTAAACCATAAAGAATGATTTAATTTAGTATAGGTTATTTAGAAGATCGACATCACTCTAAAGTTCACTTCTCTTTTAGATGTGTCCCACTAAGCATTGTGATTCCCTTGGTTGCTCACACACCGTGATATTGCCTGTCTAAAAGTAAACTAAAATCAGAGATGCACAACACATAGCTAAAGGCAGAAAATAAAAATCTTCAGTCTTCACTTGCATGCAAATTATATGAATAAATGAAGAAGACATAATTTCTTAAAATAGACTGATAATTAAAGTGATAAATAAAAACCTTCTGATTTTTTTTGGTTGGTTGTTGGGTTGTTTGGAGTTTTTTTTAACACAATCCACAATTCTAATTGTCTGCCTCATGGAAATTTAGCAAAAAACACCCCTGACTTTCTTTGCTGACATAATGTATTACAATACATTAAAATATGTGCAGAATCTCAGTTAATTATGGTAATTATAAAAGAAAACCAGAAAAATTACACATTACTGGAGACACAATCTAAATAATAACCAGAATATTAAATTTAAGAATGCATCAAGAAAAATTGCACCACACAGGAAAGATAAAAGAAAAAAGCTATCTGTGAAATTAATATTAAAATGTTAAATCATTTTTAGAGATGTGTCTCCACCCCTTTTATAGATGGAGAAACTGCAATAGTTTCAGGAGAGATATATGAAGTGCCTCACTTTGGGGAAATTAGTACAAGTATATAGCAGATGCAAATTATTTCCTTGCTCTTAAAAATTGAATTCCCACTTGCATGTGAGAAAATGGTGGTAGAGTTGAAGGCATCATCACGATACATGTGTAAACTAAATATTGCTGAAATACACTTGCTTGCAGGCATTTAGCAATGTCAGATGTGGACTCTTCCCTTTGAGAAGCTGTAAAAGAATGCATGTAAAGAATGGCATGCATTTTTACACAAAGGACATTGCTAGAGCAGGTTTTGTGCTTTGGGATTTTTTTAAAGGAAAACCCCTTCAATTCTGCGATTCTGTGATTATCATTCTTCAGAACACCTGAACTTCTAGTACATCACATGTAGTACAAACATGAAAAACCCTTTATATTTAAGTGCCATGTGGTAACTGCATTCACAATACAGCACACCACAAATCACCCTTAAATGTGAAGCTTTAAGCTTGATCACTCCATCTATGCCTGCTAGATGCCCGCGTCAAGTATTGCCTGCTTTCTGCTTGAAGAGCAGTGATGAAGAATGTGGTGCATTTAAGTAAAACCCTCCATCTGCGTTAAAATCACTGAAGATAGTGGTGCTCACAGGGCGATTAGTATTCACTATGGCTTTGGACAGTGTAATATACCTCTGGCCACAAGCTGGAGCATAGAAAGTTCCGCACCAATATGCAAAAGAACTTCTTCACTGTGAGGGTGAGGGAGCACCGGCACAGGCTGCCCAGGGGGGTTGTGGAGTCTCCTCCTCTGGAGATATTCAAGACCTGTTTGGAAACCTACCTGTGTGACCTGTCCTAGGGAACCTGCTTTGGCAGGAGGGCTGGATTCAATGATATCTGGAGGTCCCTTCCAACCCCTACAATTCTGTGATACTGTTTAGATTCTTCAATGAAAAAGCGAAAAAATATTTGTAAGTAGTTTATGGAATTGCTCTGCTTGCGTAAGAGGTAACACAAGGAATCTTGTATATTTGCTTATGAATGTGTTTGGAGAGTGCTTTTATGTCTAAACTTCAGAAGTAAAAGTCCAAAAGAAGAGCAGTCCCACTTGTTTTTTCTTAATACATTTAAGTATTAAGATTAATATATTAATCCAAATTTTGTTATTATATGTGTTTCCTTAATCTTACCTCCTCATAACCTGTAATTCTAATGTGTTATAAAATCCCTGCTCAATATTAATTTCTAAAAAAAAACTTACAGATTTTACAAATAAAACTTTTTATCTAAAAAGAAACCATCTCTTTCAGAGGAAATGCTGCTTTACTGGTCCAAAGAATTATGTATTATATTGCTCTTCAAAAAAAAAGTTTTTGTTAACAGATTTAAATTATAAGATTATCTATTAATAACGCATTTTTAAAAATAGAAACTGAGTCAATTTCTGCCAGCAATCTTTGGAAAAAATTATGAAAACATTGATCATGATTGTATCAGAAACTTAAGAAAATATTTTTTAAATGAAGGTTACATTTAATTATGTAAAATAAAATATATGTATAGATAAATCATATGCAGCAAATATTGTTTTCAGTGAAAGAAACAAAAAGTCCAGAATTGCTTCATCACTTTAGGAAGTATTAATTATTCTCCAGGTACGAGTAATCTTTCTCTGCCCTTTCTAGCCACTCCACATGCACCAAAAGTAGATTAGTAGAAAATTACCTTGCTTTCACATGCTGTTGAATATTGGAGAGGTTCTCACTTTGAGGAGACATCAAAGAGTCATTATATATGTAGATTTCAATGAGCTAAAGATCTGACTCATTCTTTACTTCAGGCACTACTAGGAAAATACTGATAGGTTTCAAAGCAGTGAAGGAAAGTCTCTTTTCAGCTGTAACAGCTTCTCAGTTAAACTCGCTAAAGCAATTAGTATAGCCCATAGCCCCAGAATTTCACAGGGAAAAGGTAATCAATTGTCGTTTTTCTGGGTTTTTTTAATATCCCAACAGGTTATTGCACACAGTAAGAGTACATGCCTGTGCATTACTTGCATCTTTTTTAAGTGTCTCTGGATATGTGACTACTGTATCCACCTCTGAAATTCAATCTGCAACACAGTAATATAATTTAGGTAAAGGTCTTTTAACCATCTTGCATATAGTTAATTATATGTACACGTATAGGTATGTTTTATTACTAATGCAGTGCTATGGATTTCTCTGTATCTGCATGTATTTCACAGACTACAGTCTCCTGATTGACTCCTTTGGTATGTTTTAATAGCCATAATATAAAGCACTTCATAGTGCAAATTTGCTTCACAGAGATATTACCAGAGTTTCATTAAGAGGACTGTAGGGATTAGAATCTGGTGTTAGTAGCTGATACAAACTCAGTATGCTTTCTAAAAGCTTACAATGAAATAAAACTTCTGGGAGAAGTATTCCAAAATGTCAAGGGATGGGTGTGCAATTCAGAGATAGTTTAATCTCTCCTGGTAATCTCATGAAATACTGGAACCGAGTTCCCCTTCCCCCTGACCCAACTGGCAATTGACTTGGTGGTCCCACAGAAAAACAAGTTTCCACATTGAATTAATGAAGAAAAAAATGGTCTCTAAATGAGGAAAACTTACGTCTGTTTTCTCCTCATATGTCTCAATGCTTTTATTCCCATTTCTGTACTTGCACACCAAACCAAAGCGTGTTTTGCTGAAGGAGGAAGGTGGAACATTTATATTCAGAGCAAATAGAACCAGAAGGATGAGAGGATGATGTCCATCTGGCCCAATCTCTTGTCCTACAAGAAATGTATTATTTTAGATATGGATGAAAAGAATTCATCCTCACATTTAACCTTAACATTTCACCTACATCTTTTCCAATGGCTCTACATAGCAGTAGCCATGCCCTGCACTACTAGGTATAATGGAGGACGAGCACTGAACCCACTTCAGAGTTTCTGAGTGTTTCTGACTTCTCTAGCACAAAACAAACTAAAATCTATCTCATCATTTCTGTGACTCATTCATTTTAGCTAGTCTCTTTGTTCTTCAGATTTTCCTTAAGAAAGATGAAAACCCTTATATTTCTTTAAAGTCAGTGGTCTCTGAATTATTAAACTGTCATTCCAGGGGCCCCCACCCCCCACCCTGTGTTAAAATGTTGCTAGCTTTCATTATTAAAAAATTCCTAATTGTTTAAGAAAAATCTTTTCATAGAATTGAATTACAATTTATATATACCTAGTGAAATTGTTCAAAACCCCTATATAAATAGTTCTTAAAATCCACACAAGTTCAAGAAGCACAAGATCAACCCCAGGTAAAAATGAAATAATATAATTATTTTATGTAAATTTTAAAATTCCACAGAACCAATAGTGTATTAAATTCTACTGCAATTTTCCATAACAGTTTTGTGAACATGATTTATATGGTTGCACGTATGATGACATACAATATTGTCCACAAGTACAAAACAGGATATACAATTAATAAAACAAACATGAATTCAATTTTCATACTTAACCTCTAATTCTTCCATAGACAGCGAGACTATTTAATTTCATCAAGGCAGAAGCAATACCTAAGTGCCCAATAATGTGCCCTTCAGCTTCATGTTCACTCAGTTCTGTTCACTTAACACACTTTTCCATTGCTGTGACAATTTTAAAGCATTTATTTTGTAAATGAATAGTCAGCTTTCATGCAAACAGTCCATTAGCATCAATCATATGACTTTCACATGATACAGATTGAGAAAAAGTGTTTGTGATATTTCTCTTCTCCATGACAAATTTGTAGTTGGTAAGAAATGAAAAGCAAAGATTGAAAAGGAGGGCGAGAACAATGGATCTCTCGACACTGCTTCTCTTCTGAAATAGGAAAAGCCATATTCTGTTCAGTGTAAATATGAAAGATGGTGTTTCTGTTGACCAAAATACAAGTCTTTGGCTACTGATCCTGTTGCATAAATTAACATTGGCATTTCTCTATATATTTCTCTTAGGAAAATTCTGAAGAATCCCAGTTTACTGGAGTACAAAATGTGCAACTCCATAAAATAATTGAATAAACTGAACCACTGGCAGTGACTAATATAAACTAATCCTTTCCTGGTCTTATCTAAAGAAATCTAAGGTATTAAAACCCTACAGCTACCGAGACATGCACCTTCACTAGAGTTTGACTAAACACTGTTATGCAGCCAGTGGAAATAACTTGCATTAGGGCTTCTGTCTAACAGGAAATTATGCTGAACCTGAACCAGAGCCCAGCCAATTCAGTATGAGTTTTTCCCTTCAACTTTAATTGGCACTGGATCAAGCCCTTTGCACACAGTCTCCCATTTCTTCAACATTAAAACAATGACTGTCAAACATTTTCCTCTTCAATATCTGTTCAGAAGGAGATTTTTGCAAACCATCCCAGGACTCTGGAAAATGAAAATCAGACTTGGATTTGTATGTCAAATAATAATCTTCAGAAGCTTGTTATATTGCAGATGGAGATTTTAGCTGCCATGTTGTCCTTCTAAAAATAACATGCAGTTTTCCAGTGAGCATGCAGTCAACTAGCAATATCAGTATGCATTTATATCGCAAGGAATCATTTGAGAAATCCGTCTTTATAGGTTTCTATAATCAAGTGGGAAAACCTGTTCATTTTCTACATAAGGAAAAATGTTTTTAAAATCTTTAAAAACATGACACATCTCAAAGTCTTTTTTATATTTCACAGTGGAAGAAAAAAAGACCACAGATGGAAGTGACAATGAATACACTATCTAAGAATTAATCAACATTTTTTAAGTGACAATGCTGGCAAACAACAAGAATAAAACATTTATGTATTTACTGTAAGCCAAGAAGAAAAGATTTATGTGCATTATCTCCAAGCAAAAATACAACAAAATCCATTTTTAGGCTTGAAATAAAATACAATCAAAAGGCGGTTTGTGACTGAGCTCCTCTCTCCTTCTTCTGTTATAAACTATCCCTATATTTCCCAGCACCATTTTGACCTTTTACTTTAAAGGCCAGATGATATTTAGTTAGGATTGCACATGTATGTTTTTTATTTTTTAGTCCTGATCCAATTCCTACTGTTGCCAGTGGGATATTTTTTGTTAAATTCAGCGGGAATTTAATAAAGTCCTTAAGAAAAACTTGTTATCACATATTAAGATGGCTGCTGTTAACACAGATTAATTCGTGACTGCCCCAGTGGCTTACCAGTAAGTTGATGGGACACGAGCAGCGTATTTCTTGAACCAGCTGTAAGGCAGAAAAGCTGAGGTTACTGTTTGTATTCCCTGATGAAAAGCTGCAATTGTTTCATTTATAGGTAAATGCATTCCGGCTATTCCCAGAGTGACCTTGGCGGCCAACTGTGCTGCCCTTAATGTCAGCAGAAAGAAGGCTGTTGGTGTCAGTGGGCTTTGGATCAGGCTTTAAAGACAGAGGAAGCTTGCTTAAGGAGGAAAAAGGACATAAAGAATAGCCCTGATTTCACAGGTTTTGTCACTTAGAGTTTAGAATATCAATGAGACACTTTAAACCCTGAAGAATAATTGTTGTAAGCCAATTATTTTGACCCTGCATGTTGCTAGAATTATATACAATAATAAAGAAGACTCTCTGGCTTAAAAAAAAAAAAAAAAAAGGCAAGTACTTTATTTATCAATAGAGATTTCAGCTGCTTTTTACACCATTGCAACGACTAAACAAGTAGCATAAAATAAACAAAGGAGAGTATAAAATCACTTTATTCCAGCTGGTATCCCAAGACAACCTTTTGACTAAGTACAGAGTTAGATGTTTCAAGTATGGCACTTTTATAAATAAGAGCAGAGAGAAGGTGATATATTCACAGTTAAAAGCAATGAACTCTGTTCCTTTGGTATGTGTGTCATCATAGGTAATTGTAGATATATACGTTACTTGGCTGGCGTGAGCCAACTCCATCTTATTCATGCACATATTAGGGAATGAACTGAAACATACTGATATATTTTGCAGATAACAGCTAACATAAGATGATTAAGGTCTCTGGTGTGTGTGTGTGTGTGTGTGGACAGGCAAACAAAAAAAAATGGCAAAATTATATTCAGCATTTATTGTTTAGCATAACTAATTGATGCACAAACTATTATAGAAAATAGCTAGCAATACACACCAGGAATAAACTCCATGATTTGGACAAGCAAAGTAATGTAAGACATCTGTGAGAAAGGTGAACGCAGATATCCTGATTGAGCAGGTTCCTTACAGTGCAATGACCCTCCTTGTAAAACATGCTTACATCTGCATATTGCCACAGTTTCCCCCACCCCATCCCCACCCCATATAGAGAGTATCCTTGCAGATTTTTAATATGAACATTCTACACGTTTACAACAATTAGTCTGACAGTCCAAACTGTAAACTTATCCTAATGATGACCAAAAAGCCGCTCCACTGACAGATAACACCCAATCGTTAGAAAGAAAAGTAGGAATAATAGTAGCTGTGCTGTAAGGCTAGATCAAGCATGGTTTTATAGCTGTTTTTTTCAGTCCTTTACATAGCACTGCATTTTGCAGCTAGTTCAGTAAGTGCAGATCCAATACCTTAATGGCTTTCTTGGTGGTTTGATAAAATGCTTGCCTAAGCAATGTACCTTTCTCTAATGGCGTCTGGGTCTGTTCCACCTGGCACAGAGTTTCAGTTCTGTCACAGCCTCACACATAAGCTGAGTCACTTGACTGAGTCCTGCCGAAGTTAGGCATGCTCATTCTTGGCAGGTCCTTATTTCTGATTTCGTATATGGATTTCCTTTTTGCCTGTACTCCTCTCACTGCCATTTTGATCTTTCTCCAGCCCAGGTGGTTCAGTTCTGCCAAATTGAGCACCACACAAATCCCACTGACAGCAAACATGAATACCAAGAATACAGTCTTCTCAGTGGGTCTAGAGACATAGCACTCTACTTCTTTAATGCAAGGGTATCTGTCACATTCGTACATGGAAGGGACATTGAATCCATACAGAAAATACTGTCCCACTAAGAATCCAATCTCTAGGGCATTTCGAAAGACCACTTGGATGATATAAAATCGAGAAATGCCTTCTTGCCTCCTCATCTTTGACTTTGTAGTTCTGATAGCAGGATTGGGGATTTCCTTCACTTCTAAGCAGTCTGGTTCTGCCTCTTTGGTGGAGTTCTCAGTGTTCTGCAGCACCCCATTGACAATCGTGTTCTTGATTTTCTTACTGTCCTCGCGCTTCATTGAATCCTGGTCCCTCTCCAAGGTGAGGAAGACAGTGGAGTACCTCCGTTCCCTCTGCTTAGCAGACTGGTGAACAGAGTACGTAATGAAGCACAGGCTGGGAGTGCACACCATGATGATCTGGAACACCCAGTACCTTATATGAGAAATTGGGAAAGCCTGGTCATAACAAGCCTGGTTGCAGCCTGGCTGCAGCGTGTTACAGACAAACATAGTTTGCTCGTCATCGTACACCGTCTCCCCTACAATGGCCACAATGAGTATCCTGAAGATCACCACCACGGTCAGCAGGATCCTGGAACAGAGAAGCCCGTCAGTGCGCGCTGCCGCCGCGCGGCCGGGAGCTGTCCGGTGCTGACCGGGCCCCCGGCCCGCGTCGCCCCCAGCCCGGCTCCCGCCAGCGCCGGCGGCGACCCGGCACCGGCGCCCGGCGGCGGCAGCCCCGCTCCCGCGCAGGAAGAGCCCCAACTGCGCGGCATCGCCTCGGCGCGTCCATGTGCGGCCAGGAGAATCCGCCGCTGTCAAAAAAATCTCCGGCGGCGGTCAGCGCTGCCCCCGCCCCGACCTCCCCTTGGAGCAAAAGCAACGCCACGGGCCCTTTGAGCACCCGGCTGCACCGGCGGATGCTGCGCGGCGTTGCTTCGGCCGCGGGACACCGATGGCGGCGGGGTCTCCCCCAATGGCCGCCCGCTGCCCAATGGCTCGTTGGGGACAAGATCGGAGGCGTTTGCGGTGTCCCCGCGCCTCGGTGACCTGTGCCGCGCACGAACACACACACGCACTCAAGCCACACGCCCCAAGAGCTCCGCGCGAAGGATGCCCCGCACAGCCGCGACCCGCCGGCCGGCCCGCTCGGGCGGAAGGGGGTCCCCCTCCGCACCCCCCGTAGCTCCCCGGTAGCCCTTACCTCCCTATCATAGTAGAATGCTGCTGCACGGCAGCTTCCAGTAGCCTCTCTAGAATAGTCCATTCCCCCATCGCTGTTCATCCGGAGACAAAGACTTTGGCAAGCGGATCTCTTCACTTCTTCCGTCCTTTTTCCCCCCACCTCCTTTTTTTTTTTCCCTTTTTTTTTTTCTTTTTCAGGGAGCGGAAAAACAAAAGAGCAAGCCCGCTCTCTCGCCTGCAGCCCGGTGACAGGAAGGCGGCTGGAGGCGGCAGCCCAGCCGAGTACTCCCGGCTCGGCTCGGCTCGGCTCGGCTCGGCTGGGGCTCGGCTCAGCTCAGCGGGGCTCTGCTGGGCTGGGCTGGGCTCGGGGCCCCGCAGCGGCCGGCACCGGCCCGGCCCCGCTCGGCTCGTGGCGCGGCGCGGCGGACCCGCGGCGTGGAGGGAGGAAGGTTGGCTTTTAATGTCTTGCTGCCTCTAATCTGCCTTTAAGTAGTCTCCGCTTGCGTCACTGACAGGTTGGTGGAGAGCAGCCAAAAGCAGCGCTCGGATTTTCTCATTTTTTATTATTCCGGTGAATATAAATAAATAAATGCAATAAAATAAATGAAATAAATAAATGAGGAGGAGGAGGAGGGAGGGCGGAGAATGAGCTGCCCCAGCCGGTACGAGGCTCGTTGTGCAACCGAGTGCCTTCTTACAGGAGCACCCCGGCCAGGTACCCGCTGGCCCCCGCCGCCCCCGCCCGCCGCCGCACACCCCGGCTCTCCGCCGGCGGGACCGGCTCGCCCCGGGAGGGCAGCCCCGCCAAGGAACGGGCGCTGCCCCTCGGCTGGTGCTTTGGAAAGCTCCTCTAGGGCGTGACTGTGACACCGTGGCCCCTCCAGCCACGAACGCCTGCCTGCCGGGGGGTTGGGAGCGGAGGGTGGGTGGGGGGGATTCCCAGGGGTTGCTAGGCTTTGATTTTCTCCCAGAGCTTGACTGGGTTTTAAGCCGCTCACAAAACAGCGGAGTCATATAGCAATAACCTTACTTGCTAGAACTGCTTACCCTTGGAAGGTATTGGACTTAAAACTGCATCTTTATTCTCCCCTGATTATAGATATAAAAATCACTAAAGAGAAATTAGATGTATATATAGCCATTTCAGAGGATTCTGAGACTGAGGCTGGATTTATGCTAGGAAAGACACCAAACCTTCACACAAATCATCTTTTAACAGTGCAAGAATAAAATATCTTTATCAAATGCCTGCATTATAATCAGTTTACATATTTTATTCCCATAAACTATTATACTGCAGTTAATATTTTTTTTGTGGTTTATTTTACAGATACCCTTAGAGACTGTACCTGGGACACCACCAAACTGTTCCACACAGAACATTCACACCAATTGGAATTGACTGTTCTCTGGTGGGGAAAGCATAAAATGTATTCTGTATATTTCCATAAAGATCAAGTATAGCTCCATACCTGCTGTTCTTTTTGCTCAACTAATCTCATCAAAAAAGCAACATAAGAAAAATTCTAGTCAGTTGGATCATAATTATCCTATTGCCAAACTCAGTGAAATTAGCCTCTTTCAAAAGCAGAACTGTTCAGGCCATTGTAAACAGTGTAGTCCTTTGTTTTCTTTGCAGCTCACTCATGAACCAAATCCATGTTGTGTTAGTGATGTTAAGTGTTTTCTGAATAGATGGGACCATGCTTCATCAGTGCAGAGGACATATGTGTGCCTTAGACACACCAAGGTTTGTTGTTTTCTCATTTGGAGTGTGCAGATGGTCTCTGATTCACATGATGGTGGGTTAGTTGCCTGATTGGATCCCCAAGTCTTTGAATTAGGAAAAGTATCAAGTAAAACAACATCAATGAATACCTCTGCACAGAAACTGGCAGATTTTTCTTCCCTCTCAATCAAGGGTCTGTGAAGAACATTCAATAATCAGATTGTTTCCTTCCCATACTGCTGGGAGCTGTTTCTCCTTAAAATCTGATTGTATTCTTCCTGAATGATGATTCTTACAATTCCTGCATTTGGGGTTTTTGCCTGTAGCTTGCAGAACCTCCTGCTGCAACAGCACTGTAACTAAAAATACTCTTCTAAGAGGTATCCAACTACCCTGGCAACTTGTGTTTCATATGGGCACCAAAGTATCTGTTTGAAGATGGATCGGGAAAATAAAAGAAAGGACAGCAGTGAAGGAAGCAGTAAAAGATGTATAGAAGGAGAGAGGACAGGGAATATGCTAAGAAGCTAATGATCATAATCCTATTTAGCAAACCAAACAGAGGGGGAAAGCTCATGATATAAATTACTGAGGAGAGGAGTGGAGAGGAGACTTTGGTTCATAGACCAATATAAGAATTCAGAAGAAAGCTGTTCTCTAGCACTGGGATAGAAAACCCACCTATATGAGCTTTTAGGAACAGTAAATACGAGGGAATTTAATTCTGATCATACCATACACTAGCTTACTAATGAATAGTTAATCAGAGTTTGCTCTGTGTGATGAGTTCTAGTTACGACTGGAAGCCCAGCTGTGGAGACGTGGAGAAGAAATATCATGAATGAATGCTACAAACATATAAAAACTGTTATGAAATTGCTTTTTATTTAAATATGGTTAAAAGTTAAACACTTTCATGTCTGCTCTTAGAGGAGTTGCATCTCATTCTGAAATATATCACCTCTCCTTTTTTAACAGTAGCCTCAAATACAGAGACACACACCACCCCCCCAACTGTTTGCACATGCAGTGTGCATGGCCTTAGACTTAAGAAAGTTTACCAAGCTTCAGACCTTAGTGAGTTTGGGGAAAAAAATAAATAATGTGAGAGTCTCTTTCATGGTGCTAACGTATTTTAAATGACTGGAAAACTCAAAGGAGTTTGATACATCTCAAACTTACATTCACGATTTCTAGAACTATGAATTGATGTCCCTAACTTGAGCCCTGACTTGTCAAAAATACAAGTAATAAGAATCAATGTGATGTTCCCCGAGTGCTTAGTGCAACAATGAAAAGTGTATGAAGAATGTAATTTTTGCATTTCTGTTACCCATTACATGTGTAACAGCAACCTGTGGACTTACCTGATAAATTGTCTAAAACACAAAGCACTCAGACTATGTATAGTCACAATTGTAAGAGAGAGTTGTAGACATAAGAAGATTTTCGGCTTCTAAAGGTTCATCTTGGGTTTTACACCATTCCCCTGAATGCTTCAGCCTGTAGCAAAGCCAGGATTTGCAGAATAGCAACCTGCCAAGAGTGCTGTGGATGTATACTGCACAGTGAGCAGTATTCACATCAGAAAACCATGCCTACTTTTCATTCACAAGTATTTAGGATTATCAAAGCTTTATGTCTCCCAGCTTGCAGAGAACCATTTCCTAATGAAGCAGCAATACCAGTTTGCAGCAGGATCAGGCCTGTCCTGTTTAATATTTTCTTTCTGTTGTATGCAAAGGAAACAAAATCAGCTTCCCACTCCACATACAGGCTTTTGGGTGGGCGGGTGTATTTTTGTTTATTTGGCTTGGCATTAGAAGAGGAGGAGTATGCCTCTATGGAAAAAAATCAGTATAAACTCTGAGGTTCCTAATAGGAGCACAAACAAGCAAAAAGAAAATTCGAGAGTCTGAGTCTATTCGAAGATGCCAGTGCTACAATATTAATTCATGATAAAATAATATAGACAGCTGATCATGGATTAGGTCTGAAGAATGAGCCTGTATGTGTCCTCAGTTTGATGCCAAACTGAGGTTAATCTGTCTCTAAGAAGCTGTAGGACAGATTCTCTCTAAGAAATCCATCTCTTTTGCCCTGATCTGGTTTTGTAAAGGGTCCAGAGAGCAGCCAAATCTCACAGGCTCCATATTCCTCAAGCAGGGAGCATATCACACTGGCAGCAGAGCTGACACATTTGGCTGTCCTGTCAGACCCCCTGCAGCCTCCATGTGGATGGCGTGATGAAGTAGCCACATTGGTAGTGCCATGCCCACTCTCAGACAGTGAGCCAAACCACAGTTTTTCCCAGTTTCATTATTTTATATGCTGAGGTCACCTAATGTTAAAAAAATATCCATATCTTACACACAGTTTCCCCACATATTACCTCCTATTAAAATATATACATTGAGCCCAAGTTTATTCCAAGGATTTTATTTTTAAATAATTCTATGTTTTTAGGGCTATACCAACAATCTCTCTTGATTTTTTATCTTTTTTTTTTTTTTGCAGTTGCTCTCAATGGATCAATAATTGCAGCAAATAAATAAAGTTCATATTTAGATTCCAAAACTACATGACAAATTTCATATAATATATCATTACCATAATGCAAAACACTGTTTCCACCAGTTGCAGCAAACCAGAAGCAAAGAGTATGCTTTTAATTAAAAACCGTAAGCTATTACTAAGGAAAATAATGGGGGGTTATTTTAGAAGCTTTTGTGAAACTTGTTGCCCCATACCTGCTTTGTGACTGCATTTTCTAGCTAGTACCACAAAATAGAGGCTTTTCAGCGCTACTTTCATAAAGCTGTAGAACTTTCTTTGGAAGAGGGACATGATGGGCGCTCCCTTTCTGATAGTATTTGGTGCAGTCTGTGAAATCCAAGTCATTAGCTACTAAACTGAAAATGCCTTTTTAAGACCTCTCATAGCCATCTGCTATGCTCTGTTTTCATTTGGTGCCATGTGTGTATTAATGAAATGATTACATCAGATTATATCTTTTATTCATAAAATCATCTAGGTCATCTGCTTCCACCTACACTTTCCCTCTCATTAAAATGAGCATTTGCCTGTATGTTCTCCCCCCACTGTATGAGTGCAATCCCAGCTGCAGTCAGCTGCTATGTGCATCTTAATAAGAAATCCCTCTCTGTGGTGGGATTTTTCTTTAAATAAAATTCCTTCAAAAGAAAACTCGAGTGAAAGGAAAACTCCACAGAAAGTGTGTTTTTCCTACGCTTGAAAAGTAAAGACGACCCAAAAGGTACGAGATCTGGATGAACTAATGATCTCAACCCTTCACATGAGAACCTTTCAAGAATGGCATCATTTTGCTGCCAAGAAACAGGTAGCACGCTCGTCACATCTAGTCAACAGCATCTGTGGCACAGCTGTCAACAGCAGGGCGAGCGCTTGAGTTCCTTCTAGTGAGGGGGGAATTCACCGTCTCATGCTTCATGCTTGAGAATAGCAAGGTGTCAAGTGCACAGGTCTTTCTGTAATGCACAGACAAAATACTCAGTTGCCCTAATTATCATATTAAACTCTATCATGGATTCATATTTACAACTGAAGATTACTATAAATGGAAAGGTTTTTGGCAAATCAATGAAAGCTATTCATAAAGAAGGAGTAAATCTATGGATATTCACAATCTTTTTAACTGAGGGCTTGTAGGCAATGTCGAATTTCCATAAGCATTCTTGCCCGGGGGGGTTGGTATAAGAAATATTCACAAGGGGGGAAGCTATTAAGTAGATACTCTACAATGTTTTGAACAAAGATAATTTAAAATATCTAAATGCAACTGCTTTAACTAGAAAACAAATTTTAATTATTGTACTTTTAATTATCATAATTGTCCACAAGGACCTTCTAATGCACAAATTAACAACTCAAACCAATTTCCTTGGAAATAATTTGAACATATATGTTGAGACACAGTTGCATATACTTCTGCTGTATTTACTGCTCCCAGTGCAGCAGGATCTGCATGTCTTGCAAACTCCTGAGAGTAAACTCCAACTTATCTGCAGACAGACTGCAGCTGGAAGGAAAACTTCATTGAATCAATTAAGCCTTTATGAATTGACAGGCTCTGGAAAGAAGTACAGAAGTAGTAAAATATTCCAGGATCTGGATTGTCTGCTGCCAGTCTCTTGATCTTCCTTTCTGACTTTCACCAGTCTCAAAAGACCACGCACATTCTGCTGAAGGATCCATTAATGCAGCTTCATGGAGTATGATCCCTTACATGTAAGTTCATAAGCAAATCTCATATGGATTCCCACTATACTTTACTTTAAAGTTCCATACTCACTAGAGAAAGACACTTTCAAAAATACCTTGGGCAAGAAAGAGTAGGAAGGATTCCACATGATCAGATTTATTACCTACTATACACATTGTAGAGATGCACATACTAAGACAATAATAAAATCAGTATGGGAATGAAAATCATTTTTCTTGCATTAAAACTTTTTTTTTTTCCTAGAGTCTTCTTTCAAAAATATGTATTCCAAATTCCTATATAACTGATAAGTGCATTATGGTAAAATACCAGGAAATTATGCAGCCACTTTGCCAGAACCAATGCAGAATATTGGCGAGAGTCAGTTCGACAAACCTTATTTTCCTCTTTTCCTTGTAAAACAAAATGAGTTGTAAATTGTAATTGGAAGAAATAATTAGATTTAATGATAATATAAATTTACCCTCAATTTATATCATTACACGTCCATCCCACGGTAGTCAATTTTTGTGGTACTAATGGCAACTTCCACTGACTTTAGTGGAGCAAAATTTTAAAAATCTTGAAGATCTCATTTACACTGGAACATTTTTAAATCTCTAATGTGGAATAGTAATGATGAGAAAGTTACTGAATGTTTCAGAGCACCAAGAAGACCAAAAAAATAGGATTAATTAATAAGAAAAGAGTCCTCTACATTGGAGCTCTAAGCAGCATTTTGGTGCTTCTTGTACCCTTTAGGAAACAAAAAAAAAAAAGAGAAATCATGCTTCAGTATTTCAGTATGAATGCATTACATCAAGCATTTTTTTCATACCTACTGCTTTGCTTTGCCTTGTCTACATTTGTCTTCATCCAAATGCTGAATCCCTGTACTCCCAGCTGCTTTCAGTTCAGTGACGTGATTCACGGCAGAGTTGCTTTTCTTTGTTTTGATTGTTACACCACCATATGTCTTCAGTATTCCTGGTGCCCCTCACTCTCCTCGTCTCCCTCCCTCCCCATCTCACCCGCCTCAGAAGGGAATTCACATCACATTAAAGCATCCCTTCAGAGGCCAGGCTGAAACAATCCCTTGAAATAACTAGGGCAGTGAAATGATTGATTTGAAAGTAAACTATGTCAGTGAACAGGAGTGAAAAGAGGGAGCTCAGTAAGAAATGCAGAGTTTTTTAATCCTGATGTCACTCAAAAATTCTACATTTGCAATAAAAACATTTAAAATATATTTAATATGAAATCCACTACAGGTATATAAGATATAAATGTATACATACACGTATGCATGTGTATGCAAGTGTGTGTATTTATGTGTGTGTTTTATAATTAGT
This sequence comes from Gallinula chloropus, assembly GCF_964237585.1. Taxonomy (NCBI): domain Eukaryota; kingdom Metazoa; phylum Chordata; class Aves; order Gruiformes; family Rallidae; genus Gallinula; species Gallinula chloropus. The sequence goes on from NC_140088.1 coordinate 11,953,785, forward strand.
GTCTATTTGTTGACAGACTGCAAAAAGAAATATGAAATAACATTTAATAAATAATTGCATAGGAAAACCTATTCTCTAGGAAGCCCAGTATGTAAGATTACAAAAGGGATTTAAATGGCCTTTGTGGGGATAACATAATTTAAATTTCATGTGATTTTAGACTCCGTCCCAGGTGAGGCCCTAGATAAAAGATACTGGATTATCTTTCCAGTGACAGTACATGTGGATAAAGAATATACTGTAATGGGTTTGAGAGAAGAATCTCATGTATTTTGTAGATTTCATGGCTTATTAAAAAAAAAAATCTTCAAGTAATTTTGAGTTTTATAAACATGCAAAAGTGTGGGTTTTTTTTAGTCTAGAGTACATGCAAAAGTGTGATTTTTTCTTTTAGTTTAGAGTATTTAATCCAGTCCATAAGCCTGCACAATTTTGCTAGAAAATACTGTTTCATAGACCCAGAATAGTTTCCCAGGCCCATCCCAATCATGCAGATCTGGAGTTTCACAGGGGGTGATTTGAACTGGCATTTTTGTGATTTCCACAACTGTTTTTAACAAACAACATCTGCTCAGTGCTGCAGAGCATGCATTGTTTTCAGATCACTATTTGTTACTCTTTCCTAAGCAAAAGGTTTTCCAGGATGAGCATTTAATTAAATTTTTGTAATGTTTCTGTTCCAAAATAGAGGAAAATTGAATTTAGAATACAAAAATTTTCTATGAATCAAAAGCCCCGAGTTTTATAAAGCTGTATTTATGGAACGCAATTTCTTTTATCTCACCAAAAATTTAGGTGGTTACCTATAGGTTTTGTAACAATTTTTGTATTATGAATACCCAATTAATAACTGTATTTTCCAGAATCTGTTATAGATCTTATATTTTTTACGAGGCTGCAGGAAAGAATTTGTGACACAGCAAGAGAAAAAAAAAGATACATCCAATCATTCATAAAAGATTGTAGAGCACCTACAGTTGAGCATGATTTATTTCTGTGCTCTTACGAAAAAGTCAAATCAGCATTATGTGTTAAGTTGCTATGGTACAGGAAGTTACAGTTTATTTTTCTAGTTATCAGTGAAGCCCACGTAATTTCTCACATAGGTCAGGGTTGCTCAAGGGCTGCATTGATTTGCACACATGCTATGCAAATCTGTCCTCATTTTAATCAGATATTTACTTTGTATTTTAGATTTAGAAACACTGCTTCGTAGCTGTTTGCGACCTCTTTCACACTTTCCTGTAAGAAACTGGGGACTGTTTTCCTGTGAGAAATATAATTCTGTGAGATATCAAAAGTATCAGTGACTTACAGGGAAAAAAGAATTTACACGGTACCTTGGTCAGTGCTTTCCTTAATCTAAAACTCTATCCATCTAAGTGGGAAACAGTGTGGAAAGATGTACCTTCCTTTACCCTATCCACATCTCCTTTGCACCATTCCAAGGAGGCCCAAGGGCTTGGCATCAGCAGGCTGGTTCACACTAACAGCAGCACCAAGCCACTGTTTGGATCACCCCTGAGTATCTTTCCTGCTGGTGCTTGCCCAGCTGCACACCTAGCCGAGGATCAATGGGAAACCAAAAGGCTCCATTGCCCACCTCTTCCCAGGCTGAACACCTAATGCAGACCTGGAACCATAGAACTTGCCACTTGAAATGTTCATCAAGTGGACTTCAAAGACTACATCCGAGTGAGAACAGTGTCATATATTTACTTACATACAAGTGGGTAAATAATTTATGCATATAATTTTATCAACTATTATTTTGTATCAATTCATAAGATTTTCTGCCAATACTACAATGGATTTTATCTGCATTTTTTTGTTTTTCAGGCTGTCTGTACCTGCTGGGCAAACAATAAAACACAGGATTTTATTTCTTCAGTTACACCTCCAGAATATCTCCATGCCACACACAGCTTACTCAGAGCACACTCACTCAGGATGAGTGCAAACTGACACAGAACACCCTTTCCCCATCCTGATTTACTACATTTTCCTTCTTCAGTCCAGATCCACAGTGCAACACAACCTTTCTTGTGGAGATGTCTAAGAACAAGTGTACAGAGAACCTGTCTTATTACAGAAGCTCCATTCTGCCTAGAAAGAAAGGATGGGTTACAGTGAATCAATGAAACAGAAGGACCAGGGCCCCTAAGCTTGAGATTTAATAAGGATTTTGATGTGGATAAAACAGATGAAAATTACACACAGACAGAGCACTGTCACACAGGAGTTTCAGGGCTTCACATTGAGATGCAAATATCCAGTGTTTTCTCAAAATCAGAACTCTTCTGATGTTGAGGAATAGAAATCAGTACATTTCAAGCCCTGATTTCACTGTAGAAGTATATCCATCCTATAGTTCTAGTAGACAAAAAACAGGCAAATGACTTGAAATATTTGCAGATGACCACATGTATCACTATGTAAATAAGTAACATGTCAAAAAGATGGGGATAAATTATTGCCCTGATTTGTTTAATTAGTGGTTTTTGATGCATTTCATTATTTCATATAATTCCTGAGTGAAGGATCTGCTTTGGGGCAGAAATAGTGTTGTAAAGAGAAAAGGCTTACAGAAAAGCTAGTGCAGTGAGGGATAGAAAAGGAAGGAGAGTCAAGTCCCCACAGGGCTTAAATTAATATTTGTGAAGCATATTTAGTTTAATTACACCAACTAGTTATCAAAGTCCAGTGTCATGCTACCTGAAATGTCAGTGCTAACTGTTCCTTGGGCTTGAAGGTAGTACATACAGCAAAAGTGAATGTGTGAAAACCAAATATGACTGCCACAAAGACAAACAAGGCATGAGAGAAAACATGAGCTCAAAGATAGATCAATTAATCCAAAGAACACCAACTAGACAGGTGGATGACTCACACATACTGTGCGGGCAGAGCTTCTGTTGAATGGAAAATACACTTAATACAGCGTGTTTCACTGAGGAAGACAGTGTGGCCAACAAGCTAGATTAAATTGGGTAGCACACCGGCTGCCTGTTCCGTGATGATAGAAACATCCCTCAAGCAGACAACAGGGACTGAGTTTCCCTTTTTATAAGTGTTCCAGTTTCAGCTGAGGTGGGGTAGATTTTCTTCGTAGTCGCTAGTACGGGGCTGTGTTTGGGATTCGTGTTGGAAATAGTGTTGATAATATAGGGATGGCTTTTGTTATTGCTGAGCACTTCACACAGGGCCAAGGCCTTTTCTGCTTCTCACGCTCCCCACCAGCAAGTACAATGAGGGGTGCACAAGGAGTTGGGAGGGGACACAGCCAGAACAGCTGACCCCAACAGACAAAAGGGATATTCCATACCATGTGACAGCTTATAAGGGGCTTGGGGAAGAGGAAGAATGGGGGGCAAGCAGCATTCAGAGTCATGGCATTTGTCTTCCCAAGTAACCTTTACATGTGATGGAGCCCTACTTTCCTGGAGATGGCTGAACAGCTGCCTGCCCATGGGAAGCAGGGAATGAATTCCTCGTTTGGCATTGCTTGTGCAGGTTGGTTTTGCTCTACTTACTAAACTGCCTTTATCTCAACCCATAAGTTTTCTTACTTTTACTCTTCCAATTCTCTCCCTATCCTGACACAAGGGGTTGAGTAAGAGACTGCATGGGGCTTAGTTGCCAGCCAGGACTAAACCATAACAACAGGTCTTTCCTCTCATGATTAACATTTCCCAATAATGTGGTTTTCTTCAGATTTTTATATGATTTTGGGAAAAGAAGGTGCAGTGGAAAGCAAGACATTGGTTTTGACATAAGAGTTATACTTTCTTTTCACTGGGAGTCTTGGTCAGAGAAAATATCAAATAAATATATCAAATGAATTAAATAAAATATTTTTTAATTTTCATTCACAGGTATACAGCATAATAAACAATTCAAAAGCTCCACACACCAGCATTTGAGTTAACTCTCAGTGCCTGCAAGAAGTTGCACTAGAATCTAGCTCAAATGTCTCCATGTGACCCTTTTTAGCCACTAAATTCAATGTTTAATTAGAAGCACGCATGGGAAATTTACAGCATCATGAGAAAAAAAAAATAAAATGTTTAGGAAAAAAAGCCATAACCTCATTTACTGTTGACATACTAGTATCGCTGGCTAAAAACAAGACCAGTATTCTGATTAAACAGCGCTGAGAATTTTGCCCTTTATTTTTTTATTATTTTTATCACCCTAAGTACACAGTGCATAATTTTTGGTTTACATTTAAGTTATATCTGAAGTTCTACTCCTCTACTCCAAAATAATACTTTCTGAAGAAAAATGCATTCTGCTCTTCAAGAGATTTTTAAAGAGATCAACTTACCTACAATTTGGTTAAATTTTAAATTATTATAGAAATGACTGAAGGTGGATACAGTACCCTCCTTCTCCAGTATACATCCCTCCATTGCTTTCACCAGGCAAATTTTGTTCATGGAAAGAGGTGAGAATTTGGGAGAGAGTGTATGCCAAATGCACGTGAAGAGTTATGTCAAAGACAGACCACGGGACTGACTTGTAATACTCACGTTTTGTCCATAGTCCATGAATTTCATTATATACTCTTCAGTGCCATCTGCTGTAATCAGATGTATTCAAAAACTTAAAGAGATAATGAAACAGCTCAACATCTCCATAGCAGGGAAATTATCTAACTGTAGGTTTAGGTCTGTCCTACAAGGGTAGAATCCCATTAAGGTCTCAAGCACACATTGCAATGATGAAGGACTTGGGTCAACACTACGGTGGCAGTGCTCCACTTTCTTAAGCTGTAGCAAAAGACTCTTTACACAATTGAATAGTTATGAGAATCAGTGCTTTAGCACCACAGCACCTCCTCCAGTCAGGCAGGGACAGAACTGCACATGTTGACCTGAGAGCAGCTGTCAATTTCATGTTCACACTGTGAACCTGGAGAACTCAGGGAACACTTATTTTTCTAAGGTACAAATAGGATTTGAGTGCCTGGACTCCAAAAACCCAACACTATAAAACAATGGCAATGTCTTTATCTCCTCTACCACCATTCACGTTGCTTTATTAGGTGAAGAAAAATTAGTACCATTATGCACTTTGCTATCTTAATGACTTTTCTGCAAAGAAAATAATGATGATTTTTCTGTGTGTCTTAAAGTAAGTGCACAATGTGATTGATTATGTCTGTTCTGTCTTTCAGGATTTAAATAGAGCTCTACAGCTCTTAAATTGTGTCCTAGAGAGCAACTTTCTGCTTGAAAAGCCATGTTTTCCAGCAAGACTGACACAGTGGGTTGTTTGTCCCATAGCACATTTTCTAACCTTCATATACTGGTCAGACTTCATTTTGTCTGTGTGAACAACATGCCATGATCTGCTTTTTATTAGCATTATTAGCCCAGTGAGGTTGTGGAGGCTCCTTTTCTGGAGACATTCAAAGCCTGCCTGGACATGTTCTTGTCTGACCTAATCTAGGTGATCCTGCTCTGGCAGGTGGGTTGAACTAGATGATCTTTTGAGGTCCCTACCAACCCCTGTCATATTGTGATTCTGTGATTTAGGACACTCTGGTAGGGTCTCCATCGCTCTAGAGGCAGAAATATTTCCTATACAAAAGGGCTTTTGATCCAAACAGGCAAGATAAAGGAAAAGAAAAGCATAACAAACGTTTTTCTTTCCGTTACATACTGAGAAAGTCCAATCCAATAGGACCTACAACTGCATTTCCAGAACACAGAGTGCTGTGAGTTTAGCAAAACACCACCAGCAGTTTGCTGGTTTTTGCACAGCAGCATTTATCTGTTCTATGGTATTTGCGGCATTCTCTATACTTAGATTGGCGAATGCCACAAATACCATGACAAATTAAACCAGTGTGAGTGATAAATGTCAAGCTTTTAATAGCATCCACTGTCTCTCTGTCACCACATGACCCTATTTGGAGTTTGCACAATCACCAGCTCTGTTTTATTAATTATAAAAGTATTTATTTTAAAAATTGTTATTATTACTTATAAAAGAAATAGTTATTTAGCAATCTAAATGGCAATATATTTTTTTGTTTGTTTGTTTAATATATATAGAGAGAGAATGAGCAAAGGAACCCTTTGTATGCCTTTTGGCAGAAGAAAGACTATTCCTGATAATTTCATATGCCATTTTTTGCAAAACTAAGGTCAGAAGGTAGTTTCCAGTTTCTGTCAGGCACCAATAAAATGGGCAGAATTCATAGTCTCTCTTTTGAAATAAAAGGGCAGAATCAAATTTTTCCCTCTAGTTGATGAAAACAGCTGTTGTTATGTTTGATCAGAAAGGAAAAGTCTACAAAACTGTTGCTGCAGTCATTAAAATGCAGATTAGGACACCAAACATTGTAAACCCATTCCCTACATGACTCTGGGTACCTTTTACACTCTCAGCAGTATGTGATGTACCTGAAGAATATTCCTCTGTAGCACAAGGAAAGAGTATTTCACATTAACTCTAAAACCACTCTGGTTCAAATCCTTTCTCAGAATTCTGAAGTTCTGAGGTTTTCCCTTGAGCAGAAGACTAAATTGGGAATTAGCTTCTGTCTTAGGTACAGGCTACAAAATATCTTTTGTCTTAGCAAAATATCTCTGTGATATTTCTGACACGACATGCTAATTTTTGAGAGGGTATAGTCATAAGTTGTGTCATGCAGACGTGGTCTCTGAAACTTGTTATTAAGCCAGGGATGCTCTTCCATTGCAAATTTAAAGAGAGGAATTAGGGAAAATATTTGTACATATGTACAATTATAAACACACATATGTATAAATATATCTATAAACATATCTATTATTACAGCAAACACTTTGAAGAGCCCAGAACTAAATGCAAGAGTCGCTATCACTAGCAGCAATATAATTACTGGTTTTCCTATGTAGAGTGAAGATATCAGTTACATGTAAGTAAATTTCAAAGTCCTTTCAGTTTAGCTGACAAAATATATGGGTAAAAGATCAAACACTACTGCATTACTGTGGTTCATTCAGTTTCAATACAGAGCTGACCTGCACAAGAGAGCTCCAGTTCAATTAAAACAGTAAGACTATTAAGGCCTAAGACCATTTTTGTGAACCTATTTGTCATTTATTAAAGGTTTGGTCACATATTACAAGTTTTGGGTTTTACAATATACTACATTAACATTTAAAAGTGTATATATCTGGTATATTTTTTACTCTCTTGTAACAAATTATGACATTCAATATGCCATAATATATATATATATATCACATACCTCCTATATATCCATTCATGCAATTATATGACTTTTCAAATATGGATCAAAGAAATCATTAAACATTTATGAGAATAAAAGCACAAATTGTATTTTTTACATATACAGACCACATGCTTTGAGTTCTTTTTTAAATTATGAATGAAACAGTGCGGTAATAAAATTGAATTCACAACCAATGCTGAAGTAGTAACTTGCTTAATTATATTTATTTCAATAATCAGTTACTCAAATGGTCGAACTAATGCATCAGATAATGATGTCAGAAGTTTAGCACAAGACAGACATTTTCCATTTGGTCTGTAATAGAAGACTGAGCAGGAGATGATTCCCTTTAAACTTTTACCTGAACTTACAGCCATAGAAATGGCCTTGATTCAACTGGTACAAGGCAATGTTTTCTTATAGGTGGTACTCCTTGTCAAGGAAGGATCTTCCAGTTTGAGTGCCAAATTCAAGATACAATTCATGGTAAAGAAGTAAAGAGTGGAGTGCTTTTTTCCCCTTATGGCTTCCTCGATGGTTTGTCTTTAAAATCTGCTGAGATTTCTTTTTATGCAAGAATTATTCTTCCCCCTAGCTTACCGGAGAATCAGAGCATACAAACATGCACACAGTTAACTTTAAATCATTTTTAGTAATAAAAAAATTAGTTTTTATAAAATAACCGAATTCGTCAACTTTCTGGCTTAAGACTAATGTTCCTTACTCTGTTTGGGTTACAGTTGGTTTTGGTTTTGGTTTTTTATAAAATAGAGACAGTTTTGAAGATGGAAGCCTGTCCCCTGAAAATAATTTATATAATTTAATAATCATAATCAGTGTGAAATTCAGCAACGTGTCCTCATAGCCCACTTCCACCCCAGAACAAAAGAAACTAGATTTTTCACCTGTTTTCTTTCTCCTGTCAGCTGAGGCAGATACAGGCAGCTACAGAGAGCTGGAGGAGAGGGAGGAATACGTGGCAGCAGTTGCTGCTAAAGCCACCGATTTGCCCTCTCTCTAGAGGAGCTAGAGTTGCAGGCCCTCTTTGACGTCCAGGAGATCCTTGATTTCTCTTCGAGCATCAACTTTTTGCAAAAGTGTTTCTAGAAGCCACAATATAGCTTATAAAGCATTTGGGACTCTGAAACAGCAGCTGGTATAGTCGTCGTTATCACTGTCAATACCCTTTCTGGTGATCAAAACCTGACGGATTACAGACTCAGAATTAATCTTTAAATTCTCTTACTGCTTTACTACCTGGATTTTATTTGGTACCTTCCCAACTTACTATATCATTTACATATTACATAAATCTATGTCATTAAAGCTTTATGCTATTCCATATCCACTTTTTCCCCTGCATAAACATTCATATATAAAAAAAAATTTTTACAGAAGAATTGTCTCTAAAATGCAGTTGCTGTCTTCTGAGGGAGCATACTGCCCTATATGTGGAAGAACTCAGATATACTCTTTTTTGTGAATGATTTCTGCCGAAAAATAAGATTGCCACTAGGTATATTAACTTCTGCTAATGTCTGCTAAATCCTGTTAATCCAATATTATTCATACAGGACAGCTTAATCACAAATTCATTCCATCCTTTAATTATATATCAACATAATATTTTTCCTATAACTGACATTTCTATATGCTGAATTTGCAACTTTAAGCAATCATAGTCATCCTCAGGAGAAAAAGCAAAGGGAACTGGTGTCATGTTAACTGCCTGAATTGCTTGTTTCTTGAGTGTAATAAGTAAAAGTTATTAATCACTGATTTTTATAAATAATTTGTGCCTTGGTAATGACAGAGGCTTCTGTCACAGGATGCTTCAGGGTGGGACTGGGTTCAGCTGTTACTGGAAGAAAGCAACACTCTGTCTGGACCTCATATTCAGTTTATCCAACCATCAGTGAACAGATTTTTCTCGTCTCTCTTTTTTTTTTTTTCTATTGTTGCTTTATTACTGTAGATTAATGTGTCACATGTATTTAAAGTCACCTAATGTTTTTAAGTGTAAAACCCTCTTATTCTACATTAAAAAATTATCACTCTACAGAATTCAATTATTCAAGCTAAAAATTTTCATATTAATTCTTTCGCCTCGGGCTGACCTTTTTTAAGCTTTAGCTAAAACAGCATTTTTAAAGAAGATTAGCACAAAGTAGACAACTCTATCAAATTTATAATGATTGTCCTACCATTTTTTTGAAAGAGCCGCAAAGCACTAACAAGTGACTTCTGAAATATCTTATTTCCTGTCAAAAAAATTCCATCTTTTCACGCAGAATCCCAGGATTTTCAGATTCTTAGCACATACTTCATTGAGGTGTTACAAACTTTCTGTTCTGATCAAATTCCTATACTTCTTAAGTGCCAACATGCTCCTTCCATGCCTCAAAATTTATGTCAATGTCTTCAGTAGCTGAGGTGTTCCAGAGATGAAGTTTGATGATCACAGTAGGGTTGGGGTACAGCTCTTTTTTAACTTGCCTTTTTAGGAAGGATCTGCAATAGTTTTACTGTTTATTGTATAGGTGATCTCTGGTTAATTTCTGCAGCCTGTTCCACCATCTTCATTCGCCATACACAATGTATACCACTGTAATTAAGGCTTGTTGTAAAGTGTAAATGGAGGGTAAATAAGAGTGACACCTCTTATTGGTGTTTTGAATCCTAGCTTATGTGATTTAACATAACTCCTCTCAATCAAATCATTCAGTTGCCTTATCCCTATTTAGAAGATCTAGTTTTGCTTCCATAAATAGTTACCATAATTCCCATCCCAATGAATTATTGAAGTTCTCACTGCAGTGGCAAAATATGGGATTATTGCATTAAAACTGAATACATCTGGAAACATGCTATAAGAATGGAAAAAAAGAGTGAGTCACTGCTTTTTTCAGTCGTATCCTACCTATATGCAAGCATATCACCATTTTGCAAAATCCTTGATGCTCATGTCCATTTTCATGTCTATTACAAACACCAAAATGTGTGTAGAAGGAATTTTTCCATCTGTCATACAATCAGTGGCTTTCTTTGGTTCCTTCCCCACGCCCACATGCTCAAGGGTGAACTCCTGATGGCATCCGAGAATGTGGTGCCAGCCGTATGCCGACCATTCCTACTGCTCAGAGCCACTCAATCAGGAATCCACTGGGTCTGACTTAGGACGCCCTTTGCATACTTGCTTAACTTTTTAAGCTCCAATTAAATGCAATTTATCTCTAGTATCATGCTATTAATTTACACTAATACCTGAGATGACCTCTCTGAACCAGGCAAATCATTCAAATTAGCAAGCAAGAACAGGCAAGGAAAGTACAGTGCTTCTGAACATCACTATGCCAGTGTCATTGGCAAAAGTTTGAGTAATTAAATGTGTTGGTCAGAAATCTGGAAAAGTATTTTCAGAACATATAAAATTTTTCCATGGTGTGAACTTCAGAGTGAATCCATACTCTAGAAACCTTCTTAAGAACATTGGAAGCTGTTGGCTTTGACTTAACACATTCACAGGTTAATTTCTATTGTATTGTAGAAAGGTCTGTTTGCAATTTCAGTAATACTGTGTGCAGTATAAAGTATTTTATATTTATGGTTAAGTTTTCCTATTACTGTTACAATTTCATTTTTATGTTCATTTTAAAATGTTTAAATTTATGTTTGAATTGTTAAAATCAGTGTAGTCAGACATTTCAGTTCCAAGCTGTTGGTAGGCATTTATCGCTGCTCCTCACTAAAATGTTTTCTAATGATAGGGAAACTGATGAACAGATACTAAATATATTTTCATATATTCAAAGAGTAAAATCAGTTCTGCTTCAATGCAGATCACATCTAACAGGCAGTTTTAATGTCTTTCTAGACATTAAAAGAGGTGGGAGAAACACTGAGTTTTTCTGCAACTTTATGAACTACCTATTATTATGGTGGGTTGTTGGGTTTTGTTAAAAAAAGAATTAACACTCAATATGAAAATGTCATGAAATCTATTCTTTTCAAACATCTGTAATGGCTGTAGGTTGAGCACACACCTAACTACATGCACAGCTTGATAAATGGTTTAACTAATTTCTTAAATCAAGTTTAGGTGAACATCAGTCTGTGCATAGTTCAAACTATGACACCGACTGGTTCCATTATTTTAATGGAAATGTCCCAGATCATTCTGTACTTCACCTTTAGATATCACTTCTTAAAAAAAAATAAATCAAAGAGTAGGGTTATGAGAACTCATGGTGAGAAACACAAAAGCCCACAGAAAGTAGGAAATTTATGATTGTAGTATCTGGGTCAAATACCAGTAAAGAATACCATGGATTAAGGATTAAAAATGGCCTAAAATATATGGATGATGATGTGAAAATTATTGTGATTATAACAATTGCATGTTTATACAGCAAAAGTTTCATTCTTGTGCATTAGTACAATAAAAGCTTCACTTCTTTATCTTCAGCTTTTAAGAGATGGGGAAAGATGCATAAACTGTCAGTTTGAATTAATATTTTGTCATAAATACTTATAGCCCACAGAAAACAATTGTGTGGCTCTTTAGGACTGAGCTAATTAGTTATAAATCGTTTTCTAAACCTATTAGCATAATTATTCTGCAGAAGGTTTGCCTTTTAATCAATTATTCAAATTTATTCAAATACCAGGGTTATAATAAACCCAACAGAAGAAATGGTTTATGAATGAGAGGGTTCCTTCCACTTATTCCACTTACTAGGACTAGCCTGAAGGCTATTTCTTTGTTAAGCCTTGATATATAATGCTTTTTTGTTTCAAATTTCAAACTTACAACTATAAAGTATAAATTCTTACTCATAGAAAGCCGTGACCTAACATGACTACATCACTTAGACATGCTTGCAGTGAAGGCTTCAATAGGTTTGATGGCAGTTTCCAGACCCCAGGGTGTTTAGTTTCTTTTTTTTTAAACCAAAGATTACTTATAATAAAACAAGACAATCATTTGCAGGTTGCAAGTCCAGGATCTTGTTTATTTATAAAGCAATAAATATTAGAAGCACAAATAAATTGCACGGGTGTGTAAACAAACTGTACAATGACTGAAGAGTTCAGGAAGGGTTGCCAGAAGACTCCAAGAAGCATATTGTCGTCATCCTGAGTGGGCAGTAAATTGAGGGGAAAAGTGCTTAGAAGCACTTGCGGTGGACAATGGATGGACCAGCTTCATCATACTCCTGTTTACTGATCCACATTTGCTGGAAGGTGGACAGAGATGCTAGAATGGAGCCACCAATCCAGACAGAGTACTTGCGCTCAGGTGGAGCAATGATCTAGATAAAGAAAAGCAACAAAACTCTCATTTAACAGTTTGAGCAACTAACCCACATCATCAATGTAACAAACTACTAGATATTACCTTCAGTAAATAAAGAATTTTTCTATAATAGCAGTATTGATCTTCAGCAGCTGATACAATACATGTAATATTCCTTCAGAAAATCTATAACCATATTTTCTTTTTTCTTACACTTGTTTCTAGTCAATATTGTTAGGCTGATTAAAAGGAATTTCTTCTCATTTGTCCATCAGCTGTTCATCTCATTTTTGAGTTGTTCCTGTATCCCAATTTAGTGAGGTCGACATTTTCCCCATCCTTCCCCACATTTTATAGTACAGAGTCAAATTCCTCACCTTAATCTTCATAGTGCTAGGAGCAAGTGCAGTGATTTCCTTCTGCATACGGTCAGCAATGCCAGGGTACATTGTCGTTCCACCTGAGAGGACGTTGTTAGCATACAGGTCCTTACGAATATCAATATCACACTTCATGATACTGTTGTAGGTAGTTTCATGAATACCAGCAGATTCCATACCTGAGAAAGAAAGAAGACTGTAGGTCAGTAAATTATACAAGAGGTCTTTGTGAAGACAATTCTCGGCATTTCTCCTGTTGCAGTTTTGCAGGGGTTTTGGTTTCTTGGGTTTGGTTTTATTTTCCCCTTTCCCTTTTTCCAACTTCCCCCCCCCTTCCTTTAAAGAGCAGGCAGCTGTGGGGATCTATGCTCTCAGCTGGGGCAGAACCACAACATCCCCTCATCATTAATATGAGCTGCTATAATATTTTTGTGGTAAAAATACTTATTTATTATTAAATCTGATAGAAAAATACAGGGAAAAAAATTACAGAACTAGCTAAGAAACCTAAGCTATTTGTTAGAAAGGGTAAGAATTACAATGCACGTGCAAAGGAAAGATACTTGAAGTATACAGTAAGAGAAGAGATAAACACACAAGATAAACTCAGTATATGACAGTGGGAGAAAATTATATAGAATAAAACCCATGAGTATCAGGTTTTGACAGAGTCTCATAAAAAGCATTAGTTGACTATAGAAAGAGAGTGATAAAGACAATGAAACAGTTGAAGTAGAACTAAAGAAAATAGTTTCTTTTTCACCCTACTCAAAACACAGTCTATTTATAAACATCAAGGCAAGACATAACAAAGATATTAGTACTTGGCTGTAGGGAAAAAGAAACCAGTATCAAATGTTTGTAGGTTGCATTCCAGTTTATTAACTTCAACAGGTGCTTCCTGAAAGGGCTGACACTAGATCTGTAGTAAGATGTCAGCTGATGAACAACTGCTTATTGCTCAGGACTTAGAGTATAAGCATTTGCTGTATCTGTCAGCTGCACTCGCAAGCAGCAAAGCTTGCCATCTTGACCATGGCAGTGTTCACTTACAGTGCATACTACTAGACACACACCTTCATTCCATTTCTTTATCCCTCCCAGACACTTTACTTCTTCTTGCAGCTTTACAAATACAGCCCTGGAATCTATTGTTTCCATTGTGACCTGACGATATTCTAACTCCATTTTGCCACAAATAATTGTGATGTTAGAACCTGGTCCAAAACTAAGGAAGAAGACCCCAGAGCTCAACTAATTACCAGCTGAGATCATATTAAGCACAGCTTATGGGGACTAGATGATCTAACTCATTATTTATGTTTGATTTCATACCAAATTTAGCTAGCAGGAAGAGGAACGGGACACCTTCTAGATCTCCTGATTCATTCATACCTCCTACTGAAAGAAGAATTTCCCAGGAACACTTACCAATAAAGGATGGCTGGAATAAGGTTTCAGGGCAGCGGAAACGTTCATTACCAATTGTGATCACTTGACCATCAGGCAATTCATAGCTCTTTTCCAGAGAGGAGGAAGAGGCAGCAGTGGCCATCTCATTCTCAAAGTCCAGTGCAACATAGCACAGTTTCTCTTTGATATCGCGGACAATCTCACGTTCAGCTGCAGATACAGGGGAATGGATTAAGGTCTGGGTAAGCAAAATACTAGAGGAAGAAGACAAGCCAAGAAAGACATGAGGATTTTCACAGGAGGGCAAAGCTGAAGGACTGACCTGTTGTCACAAAGGAATAGCCACGCTCTGTGAGGATCTTCATGAGGTAGTCAGTCAGATCCCTGCCAGCCAGATCCAGACGCATGATGGCATGAGGCAAAGCATAGCCTTCATAAATAGGTACATTGTGGGTGACGCCATCACCAGAGTCCAGAACAATCCCTGGGAGAGAAACGTCAGAGACCGGTTGGAATCACCTAGCAAATACTTAAAGCCCTTAGGCACAGTAAGCAGCAACAAAATATAAGATTTTGAGACACCATAAAGTGGAATAATTCAGTTTTAACCATAAAAATCTTGCCTTCCCTGGGCATTTCTGTTTGCTGTGCTGCACGTATTTTAAGCCAGTCCATACAAACAGCCTTCCATTGCTACCACACTGAGTAGTAAGTTTGCCATAGTGGTTGGTTTTAGTCCAATAATGGGCATCTTTTGGTCCCATTTTAAACCCTTAAACTGGTGTAATACTTGTGTAACTGCAGTATCTTCACAGGAATGTCTCCTCGTTTGCATCATGGCAAACAGCAGGAGAGTTAGTGCCACAGTGCCTCTCTGAAAGCAATGCAGAAGTCTGCCTACAGACTTGATACTGGCTCGCTGCTACTGTTATCATCAACTGCTGTAAGTGAAAAATACCTAGTTTTTTGTAAATTTGACTCAGTTATGGGTTTTATTCCCTGTTCAGAGTGAGGAGGGAGGGTTCCTGAATGGAAGAAATCTAGAGAGTTTTTATTTTTGTTATTTTACCTGTTGTACGACCAGAGGCATACAGGGACAGGACAGCCTGGATTGCCACATACATAGCAGGTACGTTGAAGGTCTCAAACATTATCTGGGTCATCTTTTCACGATTAGCTTTAGGGTTCAGGGGGGCTTCTGTGAGCAAGGTAGGGTGCTCCTCAGGCGCAACACGGAGTTCATTGTAGAAAGTGTGGTGCCAGATCTTTTCCATATCATCCCAGTTGGTAATGATGCCATGTTCAATGGGGTATTTCAAAGTGAGGATACCTCTTTTGCTCTGAGCTTCATCACCCACGTAGGAATCTTTTTGACCCATACCAACCATAACACCCTGAGAAGAAAATACAGGAAAGCATTATTTCATGAAGAGAACATCACAGAGCCCACAGTCAACTACCTGTTTTCAAGAAAGGTACAAGCAGTCACACCACCAAAAGGTTATTTATGAAAATAAATTATTAAAATATTAAGTCAAAAGAATTTGAAGTTTTCTCATAAACATTTTTCCTTTAATCAGATGGAAGGAATTTTTCCCTTTTTTTAAATGACCCTCTTGTTTTCAATTACTTCATTCTGGCCCAAAAGTTTGGCTGAACATAAACTGCACAATACCATGACAAGGGAAAGATACAGAGAGCCATATGAAGAGAGTCTGTAAACAATAAGAGGGGGAAATGAACCTTCTAGTGAAGGAAGTTACTCTGTATTACTACGCAGCCTCAGCAGCAATCTATTCACAATACCACAGTATAAATTGCAAACAATTTAGGCTTAAAAACTATTACAAACTTTATACCAAGGAAACTATAGGAGAAAAAATACTGTGTTCTCTATGTGCTGATTTAAGTGTGACAAAAGGGGAGAAAGAAATGGGAAAGAGATCTTAGAGAGCTGTGAAAAGATAAGATCAGAGACAGGATGGGTGTGAAAGACCTTAAACAAACCGCATTGTGGGAAAATTCAGCCGATGGAGATCTCTTTGAACTAGCACCAGCAGCAGGTCTGGCCTAGGGGATGGAGTGTGGAGTGGGCAGCAGCTTTGTAGGCAGCTGGGTTTGGGCTCATTAGGAGAGAGAACCGGGAGAAAGTCAAGAGGAAAGTTGGTGAATTAGAAATAACTGGGAGAAAGGGAGACAGTGATAGAACGGAGACCAGGGCCTGCCAAACTGGGGAGTTAAGGGAAGTACTGGAGAGGACTGGAAATGCGTGGCAAGTACCACCGCAAGAAGTAAGCACTGGGAAGGGCAGAGTATTTGGGACAGGACAGAAGAACCAAGAAAGGCGAATTCGGGAGAGAGGGGGAAGGCTCTGCCCTACCCCTGTCCTGCACCCCGGATTTACCTGGTGCCTCGGGCGGCCAACGATGGACGGGAAAACGGCCCTGGGGGCATCGTCGCCGGCAAAACCTGCCTTGACCAGCCCCGAGCCGTTGTCGCACACTAGTGCGGTGGTCTCCTCGTCGTCACACATCTTGGGAGGGATGCACGGACCTGCAAAACAGCACGGCGGAGCGTCCAGTCCCCCGCGGACAGCGAGGCGCTGCCGCTGGGCCCCGCCGAGCCCCTCGGGCGGCCGCTCCGCTCCACGCCCTCCCGCCCGCCATCCCGGCGGCGGCACACCGGCAGCTGTCAGCGGCAGCGGGAAATTTGACTCGTCCCGGGACGATGTTCGATGGCTCAGCCACGCTCGTGGGCAGGGCTTAAAATAGGATCCGTCAGCCGCTCTCTTCTTTGCCCTCCGAAAGGCGCCCTGGCTTGCTGGGCGCTCTATAGGGCATCGTTAGCGGTACCCTCAAGCCGCGGATGGAGCCGGGAGGGAAAGCGTTGGAAATCAGAGAGATAGGCACTGCCCAGAGCACTTCACCGGCGGCGGGGCGTCGCGCCCTGTCGAGCCGCGGCGGCTGGCGCTGCGTGGGGGGCGGCCGGGGACGGGACGGCCGGGGACGGCGCGGTGTCCCCGGCAGAAATAACGCCGTGCCAGGAGATGCGCAGGCAGAGCAGCGGCTGTACCTGCGCGGCCGGCATCCGCCGCTCGCCGGTGCCTCCCATTCATTCATCCCTCCCATCCCTCCCGTCCCATCCCATTCCTCCCTCCCTGCCCGCCCCGCGGGGCTGCGGGCGCCGCCGGGGTACTCACCAGACCAGCACCGGCGGCGGGGGGGCTGCGGAGGAGAGCCTGGGTGCCGGCTCGGCGGAGACGCCCCAATTTATACCCCCCCGAGGGGCAGCGTCGGCCCGGGCCGCCGCGGGACAGGGCAGCCACCTTCTCCTTATTTGGTCGGCTCCGCGCCATTGAGCGACCGCGCAGCCATGAATGGAACCCGGCCAGCCCCGGCGCAGCCCGGCCGCCCGGCCCATGTAAGGCAGGCGTGGGGCATCGCGCCCCCAGCCCGCCGCATGGCCAAATAGGGAGCCCTGCGCAGCCCCTCGGGGGCCAGCGCTCTCGGGGAGCTGGGCGGAAAGGTGGTTTCCCGGGCCGCCTCCCACGGGCACGCCCGGGGCCCGGCTCGGCCCCGGTCCCCGCCGGCACCCCGAGGTGTCGACACCCGCCGGCTGCCGGCCCAGGTGGGCCCGGAAACTTGAGATGCTCGAGCTGGGCGGAGGATGCGGGGGAAGCTGCACGGGTGTTTTCTCCCCCGGCTGTTCATTTTTCCGCTGAGAAAAAGCCAGTAGAGCTTCTACTTAATCGACGACCCATGAGGTTACTTTGGTGCCAACAACTGGGGCTCTTCTACTGCATGGAGGCAGCATCTGCTGCCTGTATTGCCTTAGGAAGGAGCAGCGCACACTCAATTTCTTTTAAACTTTGATGAGCCCATGCAGCAAAAACCGTGCTTCTCTCTGCTTTTGGCTGACATCTATAGCACAGAATGGGTTCTGCTCGTTTACATTTATATGCATATACTTGCAGTCCTCATTTTTTCCTCTTTCAATGCACCTCAGATCAGTAACACGTAGTGATATGTAGAGGAGAGGATGAGAGATGGGAATAGCTTGGATAAAAACCAGCTATGGTATTAATGTAATGTGACAGTTGTTTTCCTGCTCAGTTGTTGAACCATCCACATTGATAATTTGTTCCAGCGGTGGAACCTAGAAAATCCGTGTATCTTCAGGACTTTTTTTTTTTGAAGTTAAAAATAGAAAGACTGGAGAGGCATCCCTTGAGTGGGTTTGTCGTGGTATGTGAAGGCAGAGTTTGTCAACGTGTGTCCCAGAGGACCTGTGTTACAATGAAAAGTACAGTGTCCTTAGGGAGATCAGCATGTAAACTGCCCAATGCCTGCCCGTGTAAGACACAATGGGGGAAAAAAGTAACTGAGCTTTGGGACAGAAGGGAAGGGTGGGATGTAAAGGTCAAGAGAGGAACGCTCAGTAAACTGGATCAACTTCTTAAACACAGGTCTAGTTTATTAGAGGCCATTCAAGGGCTGACAGCCATCACGTGATTATATGCATCTTAAACAAAGTGGAAGGAAAGAGCTTATGAATGCATCCCAACCTGCAATTTGGGGGCACTGGGGAGGTGTTGGTGTAAGAACTGCATTTGCACTGTGGTTTGTCTCTAACAGAGAGCATGAGAACTGAAAATCGCTGACTATTTATTTCTAAACTGTATCCAAAGGGGGCATCAGAGACACTTAGACCTTAATTTCTTCTGAAACTGGAGATAGTGGAATCAGTTTCCTCTTTTCTAGCACAATTAATGAGGTAGTTAGCTCCACCCCAACCCCATTTTATCTTGGGTTGTACCAAATTATGAGCACAACTCTGAAGCAGATGTAGCAGCAAATATCTTGGCCATTGATAGCTCATGCTTTTCTTTTCTTTAAATGCCTTGAGGAGGCACAGCCTGTTTCAGGTAAGACACCATTTGGGTATAAAGGTGTGTGTATGTCTATTTCATATATGCATGTATATATTCTATATGCATGTATGTATCTCTGTATATAAATATATAAAAGTATATATTACTTTTTTTTCTTAGCTACATCAAAAAGGAAGGTGTGGGACTGTGAAATACAGTGACCTCAAAAGGTCAAAGCAGGGACAGACTGTGCTTCAGTGTCTCTCCTCTGGACAAACATTGGCTCCTAGTTTTCCTGGTATTGAAGAAAAATCAACCAGGATGAATACTGGTGGGATATGGACCCTAGGTGAGTATATATTTATCTAAATTGGTTAGGCACAGGTAACAATAGAAAATATTTTTTTGATAGTGATACCTCTTTACATAAGAATTTATATATATGCCAGAATGTATAGGCATATACACCCTTGCACAGAGAATCTTTTCTAAGGAAAAAATACTTTACCATATGTTGGCTCTGTGTGGAGCCAGGAGTTGGACTCGATGCTCCTTACAGGTCCCTTCCAACTCAGGATGTTCTATGATGCTATGATATGCTGCTTTCAAATAAATAAATAAAAAATCAGCATATTTAATTCCATGGTAAATTGACATATATAATTTAAATCTGTTCCTAGCACATCTTTTCTACAGAAACCATATAATGTGAGGGATTGGCCCACTTCTCTGGCACTAGAGATTAGTTTACAGTGTTATCTCAGCTGTTCCTCTGCTCAGAGGTGTTGCAGTATTTACATAGAAGCCGGTTGTTGATAGCTGCATTGAATTCCTCCCCAATCAGACCTTCTCTGTCCCATCCTACATTCCCTTTGGCTAGAGAGAGAGAGATTCTCTGAAACTGAGACAGAGCCAGCTCTCCCTGCAAAATCTACACAAAATGTTCTGTATTTTATTGTTTCATTTATAATTAAATATTGGCTTCCCCTACCCTTTCCTCGAGTTTTACATTTCTAATCCAGCAAGACTGACACCTTGGATCTTGGTGTACTTGAGGGCTCATCAATCCCCTGCACCTGTATATTGCAAGGTCAAACGAAAACACCATGTACATAAATCCAAAATCTCATATGCTTCCTCGTAGCCATTTGAAAAGTACCCAGCTAAGCTTATTCCTTTGGCCAAAATCAGTCTGCTTTCTGCAATAAAGTGATATTACAACCTCAAATAAACCAATCAAGCAGGCAAAAAAAGCAAAAACCTACTGAAATGTGTTATGCAATGTCATCTAGACACTCCAGCATCTGACTGACCAGGGCCTCCACATGCTATGCACGTTTTGCATGACTTTGCTGTTGGGAGTGACCCAAGAGACAAAGGAAATGCCGGCAGTACGGAGCACTGGGAGAGCAGACAGATCTGCAGAGAACATGATCTGCACAGGAGGAGCATGAAGCCTCGATGTGTACACAGTATTACTGGGTTTAGCAAAAAAGAAAAAAAACAACAACAATGCCTCCCTGCTCCCCCCCCCCCCCCAAAAAAAAAAAAAGAATAAAAAAAGACACGTGGACTCAGAAGAAACTGGTTGTATTATTCAGCCAATAAGACACTGTTGTGACAGCAACCAAAAATCACACCATGACTTTGTTCTTACCTCTGCATGGTAAAAATGCATATAAAAAAAATCACACTGTGATCTTATGATGCCCAGAAATCCTTACAACTGCTATTCAGCTTTTGAATGAAAAAGTCATTTAGCTCAAAAATAAAGCCTTGATTCTTCAAAAACTCGAAAGCACAGAGAACTTACTGCCACAGACTTCAGATTATTTACAGTAGTTAACATTGCATTCAGAAATTGAAAATGTGTAGGATCAAGCCCTTTCAATTTTTGTTCAGTCTTTCAGATTATTATTTTATCTGTACATGTTCCAATAAAAACAATAAACTTTTCATAATACTCCAAACCATTGCATGCACAGTATATCCT
Organism: Gallinula chloropus; assembly: GCF_964237585.1. Classification (NCBI taxonomy): domain Eukaryota; kingdom Metazoa; phylum Chordata; class Aves; order Gruiformes; family Rallidae; genus Gallinula; species Gallinula chloropus. The sequence goes on from NC_140088.1 coordinate 11,974,968, forward strand.
GACCTAGCAGGTCTTGGAGCAGATGAATTCTCACTTAAAATCTGCTATTTCTAAATCCAATGGATGATGACATATAAAATCTGTCCTAGCACAGAGCCAAATGTTACGTCTCATAAGCCTCAGGCCAGCGTAATCTTTGGAAGAATTTTTACTTTTACAAGAATAAGAAGCAAATGCCACTCTGACCAGTTTTCTTTTGTCCCATGACAGCTGTTTGAAGCTATATATCCTTTAGAAATTTAAGAAGCATTGCAGCAGCATCTTACTGATGGGCAGGAGTCCTGATGAGATGAGAATGCCAAACATAAAATATATGATGAATATCACTGTCATGAATGAATCACTGTCATTGATGGAGTCATATATGGTTACTTACATCTGTGTGGTTATTAAAATGTCTCTGTATGTATGCAGATACACAAAGAGAAGCCAGAAAAGCCAATTCAGTAGTCACAACCAACATGAAGTTGTTCCCTATAATAAGCTCTATCCCACTTTTCCAAACAGATTGTGAATCTCACAAGTGAAAAATCTTTCTTCTGTTCTGCTAGAGGAGAGTCTCCCAATTTAATAATCACTGTCAGGCAAACTTCTCCAGAGAATTCATCAGGTATTTCCCTTTCTTTGCTATGTTTCATTCGCCTCAGTAATAGCCCATGTTTCATACGTAGTACATTCCCTGTCTTCTCAGCATTTAAGCTCTTTGCATAGTTGCAGGCTGTTATCATCTCTCCATGTTTCTTTCTCTCAATCACTCATGTACTGCTGCACATCTATAATTAACCTAAAACATCTTAAGTGTGCACTGAAATAACAGACTAATGATGTGGGCACTGGGAGTTAGAGATGCAGCTAAAGCACCTTGTTATGAAGCTGAGAGAATTAGGCACTGACAACATCAGTGGGGGTGAGTGGCAGTGAAAGAAATTTGTGCTTCCCAGTCTCCTACCCCCCAGAATCATTATATGCCACATGTCACCTAGAAAGAAAGGCTGGGATTCTCACTCCCATTACACCCCCTTTCCAGTGAAAAAAGGGCTCAGGGAGTGCTGGGAGATCCTGGAAGCTCTGTGCCTGCACACGAGGAATGTCTTGTGTCCAGAAGTGCTGCGTTTCTTTCACAAGCCAGAGCATGACAGGCATGACAGGATAGGGCTCCAGCAATTCATATAGTGAAGACTGCAAGCTGCTTTCAAATAAAATCCAGCCAGGGAAATTTTGGATCTTCAGGCTGCCTGATGGACTGAGGAACATGGAATAATAGCTCAAGAGGACAGAAGTATCTCCTGAACACTTCAGCTGTTTCCAGCATGCATCTCAGCAGCCAGTCTCATGCAGTATCTCTGAGAGATACCTGCCCTACCTTACAAAGTTGATTATTTCTATCAATATGTCTTAGTCTCATTTCAACTGTTGGGTTGGTTTTTTTTCCAGTTAGAAAACATATCTTACCTAAACACCAGAACAGACGGAACTTGAAAAAAACCTTTGTGTGTGCCTTTTCAGCATCACACAATCATCATTTGATAATTGATGAGTCTCTGGCTGCTAGTGCCATATCAATAAATAACAATTCCAAAGGCAATAGGTAATTGCTAGATGCTTTGACAATATCTTATATTAGGAGTATTTAAAAAAATCCACAAATGCTTAAGGCTAAATTCTGCCCAGTTAAATTAAATTTGTGATTATTTTTATTTAAGTTATATGTGGTAGTAAAAAGCTCAGACTTGCAGAATGGTCACCCAGGAAGCATAATGAAATTACCTGGGACCTTAGCAGAGGTTTCATTAGTATATAAATTAAGATGGTAAATACCTAGGTACTTTAAAATGAGAAGGAGAACAACGAAAGAGAGAGAAGGAAAGACACAGACTCAGAAATTTGCAGCTCAAGGCACTTCCTCACCCTGATTTATGTCTCACTCCACCTTCAGCATCCTCCAAGCTCACTGTGCTCTTATTTCTTTGCCATAGATTCTGCACCTGTCATGTTCTATAGAAAGTGATCAGGATTTCATAACCTATCTATGTATTGCTTTTCAAATTTAGCATCACAACTGCTATCAGGCCAGCACCACGAGCAGATGAAAATCTGCTACTAATGTCAGTGTTTCTAGCACACAGCCGTAACCTTTCGATTTAGTCTAGTCCTCTACTGCAAGTCGTTCTGCAAGGTCTCTGGGTCACAGCCACCTATGGTAACCCACGTCAAAGCCAGATTCTATGAACTTTTCAGAACTTTTCAAACAAGGGATTGATCTTTTCTCTTCTTCACTGCTTATAATGTCCCATTCTTCATCAACATCCGTTACTTTTATTTGTTTTTTATCACTTTCCCACTATCCTCATCTACCTTCTCTTGCCATTTCCATCTTTGTTTTCAACATGGCATAGCTGTCATGTGCAGCCACATCTATGCAAGATGAGCAGACACCCACTCTGTGAAGATAAAAGAGGATTCAATTTGCAAGGAAAAGTTTTCCAGAAAAACAAGAATCATACCCATTTCCTTCCCCAGCTAGCATACTGAATATGAGTCAGCAGTGTGCCCAGGCGGCCAAGAAGGCCAACAGCATCCTGGCTTATGTCAGGAATAGTGTGTCCAGTAGGTGTGGAGAGGTGATTGTGCCCCTATACTCGGTGTTTGTGAGGCCACAGCTCGAGTGCTATGTCTAGCTCTGGGCTCCTCACCATTATAAGGACATTGAGGTCCTCGAGCGAGTCCAGAGAAGGGCAACCAGGCTGGTGAAGGGACTGGAGGGCAAATCATATGAGGAACAGCTGATGGGGCTGGGGATGTTTAGTCTGGAGAAGAGGAGGCTGAGGGGAGACCTTATCACCACTTACAACTACCTGAAAGGAGGTTGTAGAGAGGTGGGCAAAAGTCTCATCATCTGAGTAACAGGAGATAGGACAAGGGGAAATGGCATGAAGCTGTGCCAGGGCAGGTTCAGATTAGATGTTAAGGAAAATATGTTTCATTGAAAGAGTTGTCAGGGCCTGGAACAGGCTGCCCAGGGAGGTGATTGAGTCACTGACCCTGGATGTGTTTAAAAGACAGGTAGATGAGGTACTTAGGTATGGTTTAACATAGGATGGGAACAGTTGGACTAGATGATCTTGAAGGTCTTTTCCAACCTTGTGATTCTGTGATTCTGTGATACAGTTGCAGGAAGATGAAATGCTGTCTGTGTATTTTGTCTTTACTGGCCTATCACATAGGCCAGTCTTATTTATAACCCACCACATTACTTTGGTCTCATCAGTCTACAAGAGTAGATTTGAAGTCCATAACAATGTGTAGGGTTCAATTATCTGAAACAAAAGGAACTTGAATCTACCCATTACTGCAAAACACTCTGTGAGTTTCCACATTGTTTCTCAGCTGCCCTTTGTTTTTCAGAATCAAAGACAGATGTCATGTAATTACAAGAAAAGCAACAAAGAAACAGTCTATTCTAATTGCATTCTAGCTAAAGAATTGGCTTTTAGTAAAGGAAAGCATCAAATGCTGGCTTCTCTTTTAACGTCTCTGTGTGCATTCTCTTGTACTGTGTGTTAAAGAGGGAGGACCTACATTTCATAATCTGTGTACACTAAGAAGAGGAGGAGGTACTGCTTTACAGATGAGAAGTAGGGTTCAGCAGGATGAAGTGGCTTGACTGAAGTCGCACTTGAAATTAACATTTATGTAAGAATTGAATCCTACTTCTGATGATGAATTCCAGCTATTGAACAAGAATCACACCATTGTTCTCAAATACAATTACATAATGGTCTTTGAATGTGGTGTACACGGAATCTGTTTGCTTTGCCACAATTGATAGATACAACCTTCGCAAGAAATATCATTTTAAGAGACGTCTGGATTCTACTGCTGCTATTAGGAACACAAAGATATTTCATGAATGTCACAAAAATTATTATTACAACTTCCAAGCTTGCAAAGTTCTAAGATGATTTAGACAAAAGCATCTCAGTTATTAATAAATGTGTAACTGAACTGTGATATATGGAGAAAACATTGCAATAAGTGAATTCAGGACCAGAACTGGCTTTGAACTTTCTGTCAAATTTCTCTTACTAAAAACCAGGGATTCTTCAAAATACATTTTACCACAGGAATTTTCTACTCCATTTTTAAAAGAATGCTGTCAGGTAAGCTCATTTCATTTTCTTACAGGTTAAAAAACCCCACAAACTTACAGATTTATTTTGCAGAAAAGCACTATCTGAATTACAAGCACAATATTTTAATTGACCAAGACGATTTTTTTTCATATTTTGTTTCAGAGTATTTTCAAGAAATTTACCTCAGCTAAATTCAGTAGGAAAATATTTTTATCTCACCTTTTTAAAAAGATGGAAAAATTTCCTCAAACATAACGTTTTATTAATCAAAGCTAAAACTTTGATAATCAATATTAAGTTTCTATGGAATCATACTGACCATTAGAATCCATTTGAAATTAAGCAATTAGAAATTAAGCATTAACTAAAATATTGCAGAATGTTGCACAAAGCTACCTTAGAAAAAGACTTTATGTAATATAAAAACCACACTACAATAACATTCTGACTACATATAATTTGCAAATGCAAATTTTATCCACTTTTTGCCATTCATTGCTCCTTATGGCTGGTTGGAATTGAGCAGGAAGATAAAGTATCATTCAAAAACCTAGACTTTCCAGTGAAGACAATAGGTATGTAATATGGGTTCAATCTTCTCCATTTTCAGTCAGCCACTGGATCATAAATTTTTCTTTAATGGTGCATTCACAGTATGAGTATGTTTATTTATTTATTTATTTGATTTTGTGCAGGTATGGCCTAGGTATATCCTTCACTAGCTTTTATGAATAGTTGATTGTATAGTGTGTTTTATAAGGAATATCCAAATATTTCCAAAATCGGTATCGTACAAGGAGTTATCTTCAGTAATGTAATCTCCATTTCAAACCAGCATCCCCATAATATGTTGAGTGCTATTCAAAAGAATCTGTACCAGACTGATATTTTTCATTATAACAATAAAATATATGTGTAACACAATAACAGTGCTGACAGATTTTTGAGATCTCTGAGAGTGTTCACTAAGCTACTGCTAGTATATACATGCAGGGTAAAAAATTAGCACAGCAAAGAAATAGAGTTCAACTGAAATAAAAATAGCAAAACCATATTTTGAACCATTCTAGAATGTTTGATGATGGGAAAAACTGCAGGGAACTACAGGGGATTACCTCTAGGGTGTAATAACTTTCTAAATAGTATTCTAGAATGACAGTGGAGAATGTTTTATACCAGTGCTTATTTTGTCACTTATTTATCCAAAGTCCTAACTATGGTAAAACTAAATCAGGGTCTACCTCCCTTTTATTGTAAAAAGTCTGGTTTAGACAAGACTAAGCATTTACCAGTGCTTTAGTAGTAAGTATGTATCTTCTGTACATACCCTGTAAACAATCACTGCATTTCAGACTTCATTTAACTTGCTTCATTAATATCACCAAAAAATGTCATGGGGTCATTTCTGAGTTACCTATGTAACATAATGCTTAATATCTAGTGTGTTGGAATACTTCAATCTGTTACTGTCACCCTTAAGATAAGAAGACCTGTTACTGGCTCAGGCAATTTAGTAATTAATTATGCTTGATACAAAGACGTTTAAAAGTCAAGTTTAAATTAGCATTTTATATAAATATGTTCAACATGTCCTGGAGATAAATAAAGAGCTGTGGACAGCTGCAATGTACTCTTCCATTTAAGATATTTCCAAGGCACAGCTAAACTTTCTGTTTGTTGTATTCTTCCTGTAAAGAGTGGCCAGAGAAAAACCGCCCTGAACTGGAGAACAATGATCCATTGCAGACAGGGGGCTGAACTATTATAAAAACATGGAAAAACTTCTGAAAAAGAGGTTAAAAGTTGAAAGGTTTAGATGTATATTTAAGGAACAGGCAATCTACCTAAAATTTCAGTGATTCAAGATCAGAGGAAATACCAGATGGCATCAGTAAAATCTCATTGTCAAAAGTTCAGCATTTAAGTCAACTGGGGAAAATGTTGCTGAAAATACAGTTTTAATCTATTGCCTGAAGCATAGTACATGATTGGGAAAAAAAGGTCAATTTGATGGTTCATAAAGTAATTATTTTCCCATAAAATGTCTTCTAAAATAATACACAAAACACAACCAAAGGCAAGTCATCACCAAGAAAATCTAGATGTTTTCCAACTTTGCAAACCAGTATCAAAACCCCATGTGGTGGCCCTCAGAGGAATGACTTGCATGATGAGCAATTGTTTCCCAGTGCAAAATGTTTTGGACAATCCAAAGCATTGGATAGGCATTTGACAATACTTGACATGCAGAAAAAATCAAATATAGCACATTGCCCTTCAAAATAAGAAAAAAAATTGCTCTAAGACAAGGAACTCTCTAAAAATCCATAAAGAAGTTATTTGTTGATTGAGGTTGCCCAGTCTTGAATGAGCTATACAGAGAACAGGGGCGCACAGATGGGTTTGCACTGATATTATCCTCCAATAGAGGTAGTGAGGACCAAGGTTGCTAAGGATTCAGGCTGTATTCAGGCTGACTGAGAGTAAAGGGGAAAAAAACCCTATGATTTTTTAACTTTGTTTAACCACATGACACTTGGAGACTATATCTTCCATGGCACAGAGGGCACCCGCAGTCCTGACTGTCCCTGCCCAGCCTCCCCTGGGTCTTCCCCTACCCTGCCCATGGCCCAAGACCCTGCGTCAGTGTTACAATCACCCTAATAAAATAGCTTAACTTCTAGGCGATTTTGTGTTTAGTTTAGAATATGATACTGATTTTAAAGGAGTTGTAGCAGCTACGAGAATATACAGCATGTTAAGGCTTTTAGGGACAAGACGGTGTGTGCCTTTATCACTATGGAAAATCTCTATGGACTCTGAATTAAAACAAAGGGTACCGGTTATGGACTTTGAGTTAAAACAAGAAGTATTTGAAGAAACTGGCTATGGTTATGAAAGACCGGCTGAAGATGAAATGAGCTTGTGCAAGGATGGGGTTCACTTGCGGACACAGTGAGGAAGACTATCTACGGCCACCAGAGGACCCCCGCTCAATATAACTACACATGTGCAGAGGACATTATCATATGATAATGATTTCCAGGAAGTAACATAAATATGCTAACCATTACCCTCTCCTCTATGTATTAAAAAAATCAGCATAGTTAACCAATGAATTTTATAGAATAAGAATATTGATAAAGTGAAGCAATCAAAAGCCAATCATTGTAAATGTCAAGTGAAGAGGCGAGCATTTTTGAGCAATGATTTCACTAAAAACTGTATCAATATGTTGTGCTTTGTACCTGTGGGGGAACACTTCTTTGGGGGAGCGAACCCCATGTTCCCCACCACTGGAATAAAAGAAGTGCCGTCTTATCTGCTCTGTGTAGATAAGTTCTTCGCGATTGCGACCACTAACATCAGCTGCCATAGCTGTCGGTTCCTGCCCCAGCAGTGCTGCAGCGCCCATCTCCAGCTCTCCAAGGGCTGAGTTCTGCCTGTCCCCGTCTCCATGGTGCTGCCCAGCCATCCTGAGGCCATGTTTGAGCCTGTCTTCCCCCACTGGCCCTGTTTCTGATCCCTATCTGAACCTTGACCTCTCAGCCCATCCTTATCACTATGGTCCTGTTGGCCATCAGTGGATCTGAACCCTGTTCTGTAGATTGACTTCCTGGCTTGACCTCAGACCTGCCTCATCACCATGATGTTGCTTATGATCCAGACTCTTGCTTGGACCTGGCCACCATTCCCAGCCCTGCCTTGCATGTCGCAAAGCCCTGCACTATGGGGCCGGGACTTGGCTGGTGGGACCCCTGCTCTGCTTTGCCCTGCCTGCCGGTGTTATCTCCCACAGGATCCCCCATCTGATGGTGAGATACCACACCAAAAGCATTGCCACTGATCTTGCTGTCTGCATCACCTATTTGTGGTCGCTTTTTGCTTGCCATGTCACTGCTTAGCTTTCTAGCCAATAAATTACTTGCCTCTGCTCTGCTCGCCACCATTCACAGAGGCTTTGCACAGACACTGGGTTAAAAAAGAAAGAAAAGCAGATACCCAGGACACCCCCAGCCAAGTAGAACTAGTACATTACAGAGTCATATTTAATTTTTTCTTTTCTCTCCCTTTGCTCTTTCATAGCCAGAGGCCCACAAGAAACACAAGGAGGCAGAATTTTGTGAAAGGCATTCTGCTGCTCAGGATGCTCACCTAAGAGCTGAAGACAGTGTTACATTTGTACCTCACATCCCAGCAGAATATTCTGACATCTACTGTGTAATAGAAGGGAGAAGGAATAGACTCTTCTCCACATCCATCTCCTTTTCCATGCCCAGGTGGCACTTAAAAGAGAACCCAACAAAAGAAACAATAAAGATTAAGTCCTGTTTTGATTATTCAGAAGAAAAGATACCAACAATTTCTGCAAGGATTTCAAGTTCTGGCTCCTAGTGAACAGGATACCTATATACTAGCTTCTCTAGTCTAAGCACACTAACTCCATAAGGGAAGGACATTTCAGCTATGTGCTGGGATTTAGTACTTCCCATATATTAACTCTAAATGTCTTACCATTACTTCAGCTTTTTTCTGGCATGTTCTGGTGCTTAATTAATCATATATTTTATATGGAACCTACACATCTACACCAATATTTTGATTCCTGCCTGAATGACAAGCCACTAGGAATTAGGCACTGTAGCACCTCCAGCCTTCCTTACATTTAGCATATTACATATGTTTTTTGAAAGCAGCAATTGAAATCCATGGTGCTTTCAAAATATATACCATTTTAAAGGTAAAGGCTATTAATACAAAATCCCTTATGAAATATGAATTGCATCAAGGCTTACAGAAACTGAAAAGAAATGTTTCATTTTCTGTAAGACTCGTCTGCACTGTTTCCTTTTTCTTCCATTGATGGTCATGTTGGTTCCCAGCAAAGATGCTATGACAACTCAAGTAAAAATTATCTAAATGTAAGAAATAAACTGTTTCACCTAGAATACTGCAGTGAGTTTTAAGTATCCAAGCAGGAATACTTCCCCCAAAAATGGGAATTAACTACAGATATTATATAGTTGAGAGAAAGCCCTGAGAAGAAAGCTTAAGGAGTTGATACAAACACCACCAAAATTCTTAATCAATTCTCATTGATTTCATAGGCTTCAGAGCAAGCCCTGAAATTGTTGTCTATGAGTATTGTATTCCTATGAAATTAAGGAGGACATAAAAAATATTTGTATTTGGCCTAAATACCCAAGGATAAAGAAGTATCTATCTGGTAGATAGATATTCTAAATCGCTGTGTACCTTTCAAACCTGTTAATTTATGTTTCATCTTCAAAGGATACTGCAAATGTTCAAATCCCAGCAGGACCTGGATAGTGACCTCCCTAGGGCCATTCTTATTTATATGACTGATATATAATTTTGTTGATTGATTTTTATAGCACCAGGAAGCAGGTGAAATTCTAAGCAAGGAGAAAATGAATTCAAGATTAAATAAGTAATAGGATGAATGCTGAAAATATCATGTCTAAGCATAATCAGAAGATTATATCAGCTAGGCTGCAAGCACACAAACTAAATAAACCATTAAAGTTTGAGACATTGGGAAAGCAAGCTAGAATATGCACTGTAATTACAGTCTTGTGCTAGCTAACAACCCGCTTATATCCAAAAGTCAGTAGATTTCTATCTCTAAGAATGGGCCTTCCAGTTCAGTATTTAGTAATATTTTTGTATTTAGTGAATTTTAAGATCCCAAAATTCCTAAGAGCTTTTTATGTTTTAGGCAAGGACACAGAGATAAATTGATTTAATAATAAACAGGAAATGGTTTATCAATCTGAAAAAGAAAAATTAATCTTGGAAGTACCGCTCCAGTGTTTTAAGCATCAGTCCAGTAGTCCTCAGATTTTCCAGTTATTTCCCCTTTCCTATGGGTGTTCTGTGGCATGCAATTTAACAGATGACTATGGTAAGATCAAATCATTGTCACGATGAAGAAATTGCTTCACTCAGCCAGATTCACCTAGCTGATCTGCCTGAAAGTTCTGCTGGTTTCAGCAAAGTTACACCCAGCGGAAGCCACAGAGGAATGAGATCCTGAGTTCAGTTATTAACAATAAGGAAATGAAATACTGCAGGGCTTACCTTTTAGGAAAAAATATCTCTGAAGTATGCACATGAAAAGAAGGAAGACAATCTTGGAATTCAAATGAGCACAGAAACAGAAGTGGGTTGAAAATCAAAACTTTACATAAATTCTTGTTTCGCCTCCTGCATCTGGAGATGCTGTGAAAATGGAGCTGGGTTTCAAAATGTCGCTGCTGCTAAAATGCCAGGAGCAGATTAATTACTTAACCTGGGAGAAAGTCACATGGGATAGGTGAGAATGTATGTGAAAAATAAAGCAAGAAAAGATCCTGGTTCTACATAGAACCATAGAAATTTGAGTCAGGGAACTGTAAATGTTGCATAGATATATCCACAAGTAAAATTTCAATGACGCTAAACATGAGGTTATTGCTTTTCAGTATTCATGAGTTTGAATGGCCTTTTATTTGCAATGCATATTCATTTAATACATAGCATATTTATACATTAGCTTCCATCAGTTCTTATCTATTTGTTATACATCATTACTTTTACACAAGACTAAAGAAAATAAATTTTAAAGTATTACAAAAACACAGCCTGTTTAGTAATGATCTCTAGATTCACTGTGGGAGAGTCTAGTTGTTTATTCTGTTCCTATCTCTAAAGGATGGAACAAAATTGGTAAAGAGAGAAAAGCAGCATCCTGAAGTACCTGATATCATCCAGAATCTAGCCCTTCCATAAGCAAGGGGAGATAATTTCTCACTGTAGAATTACATGCTAATAATGCAGACCTAAATAGTTTCTAATCCTAGCACAGATCTGTGTAAGAGGTTCTGAAAGAATGGCGTTAAAAGAACTTTTCTTATACCATTAATGAAAGATCTGTGGGCTAATGTAGAACATAACAGGAATTGTTTCTAACCCAGTGGTAGAAATGTATGTGGCCTTGTGTAAAAGGGTAAGCAGTTTGTGAAAGTGCTTTGGTGTTTAACTTAAAAACATGGGCAAAAAATACACAAGAAAGGTAAGAAAATAGAGAAGAGGGACATGAATTTGAGGAATTATTGTTTCATCTCACTGTGCTGCTGTGCTAGCTACTCTGGACCTGTTACAAAATCTGCTTTCTTTATCAGATACAGAAAAAAAGAGTAATGAGCTAATAATAGAATCATAGAATCATTTCAGTTGGAAAAGACCAAACGCTTAAAATAACACTGCCAAGTCCACCACTAAACCCTGTCCCTAAGCACCACATCTACACATCATTTAAATGCCTCCAGGAATGGTGACTCAACCACTTCCCTGGGCAGCTTGTTCCAGTGCTTGACAACCCTTTTGGTGAAGAAATAATATCTGATCTAAACCTCCTCGGTGCAACTTGAGGACATTTCCTCTTGTACTATCGTTTGCTGCTTGGGAGAAGAGACCAACACCCACCTGGCTACACCCTTCTGTCAGATTGTTGTAGAAAGGGATAAAGTCTTCCCTCAACCTCCTCTTCTCCAGACTAAACAACCCCAGTTCCCTCAGTTGCTCCTGTTAAGTCCTGTTCTCTAGACCCTTCACCAGCTTCCTCATCCTTTGGACAAGCTCCCAATGCTGATAGAACTCAGGTCCTCTTTTGAAGTGTGTGTTGGGGTTACCAATGCTTTTTTTGGGAATATCTAGAACAGTGCTTTCCAAAGTGGGGAGAATGGACACAAGGGGTTGAGCAAGACAGTCCATTGGGTTGCAAGTAGAAAATATTTTTGTACCATTAATAAATTAAATTAAAAATATAAAAATATTTTAAAATTTTATTTATTTAATCTTTATTTAATACTCTTTTTAATGTCTATTTTTGCATATGTTTTATAATGTACAGAATGTGTTAGTACAGTAGTACCCTTACATCATTTATACATTGACAAATATAGTGGGGGGGAGGGGGTGGTCAAAAATTTTTTACTGATGGGGTGGGCAGTCAAAAAATTTGGAGACCACCAGTCTAGGACACTTACTGCTGAAGGCCCATTCCCGAAAGGAAATAAGAAACAATAGGATACAGTCCAAAACCTGATCAATAGCATAATGTTTAACTTGCTGAGATCCAGACACAGAACACAACAGCCCCCTAAGACACACTCAGTACAAGGTATTTTACAACAGTTGTATCGGGCATAAAAGCAATTTCATAAATGTAAAAGGAAATTCAACAAAGTAAAGTAGATAAAGGGGAAAGTAGAAAACATAATGAGGGAAAACAAAATCAATTAATGAAATCCTAAATTAAAAAAAAAAGATCAAAATTCTCACAGCAAAAGGTAAAAAGAGGCAAATTATGATGAAATAAATAAAAATCAACAAGAATGGGAAAATAGAGAAAGGAGATAAGGACAATTAGATTAAGGATGAAAGAAAAGAGAGAAGAATGGAGGCTATCCAGGCAAACATTCTCATCTTTCTTGTTTGCTGGACTCCAAAATTATTTTAGCAATTACCTACTACTTTCTAATTTGCACTAGGGAGGGAAGAGCAGCATAAAGAGATGCTCATAAAGTCAACTCAGCACTCTAATTCCCAGTGTAAGTCTTAGAAATCTGCCTGGGACTCAGCATATTAGAGACAGCCACGACACAAAAGTTCCTCTGTGGCACTATCCAGATATGTAAGAGAAGAAAAACGAAGAGCGAAATAATTAATCCTCCAGTACTCCCAGAGTGTAGTTGCTAGGCTTAAACAGTAATTGAAAAATGTTTGTGCATTTCAGGCTCCATTTTATCAGCTGGCACAATTGCTGTTGGAAGTCACACAGTAATATTTATGATTGAGGTGGCAATCTAATTACAACATTGACTCCACAAAGTTTATTTCTGTGCAGCGGGAAAAGTTACCACAGACAAATAATTCAAAAGTAGCTTTCAACAAAAATCTGATTTTTTCAGATATTTATTCCAATTCTGTTTGATTATTATGGAGCTATAAAAGAGAAATATCCAAGTCATTCTGTTTGTGCTGAATAAGTCAAACAAAAAATATTTTTTTGTTCCAGCACTTTGAAGGCTCCCTATGAGATGTCCATCACATAGACCACATACTAGTTTTAGGGTTTGAGGTTTTGTGCATTTATTTCTCTCATTTTCAATATCCAGAACACATAGTGGTCAGTCTAAAGCTCATTTTTCCACCTTTTGTATTAACACACATGTTAGATGAATGTCTAATGCCTAAGTTTCAGCTGCCTTCTCTGCCCTAGGAGATTTCACAGCTCCTGAGCTCCTGTAAGAGGACTGTTATTGTCATTGGGTGCTTGATTCTGCAACCATGATATATTTTCACTGAACTACCTTGGCACAAAGGTTTTGGGGAAGTTAAAAAAAAGAAAGCTGAAATTCATATAGCATCATAATGCCTCTCTCTTTCTCCAGCAAAGCTGGTGTCTTTACATTCACTGATACTGCTGTCACAGGAGTAGCAAGCTTCAGTTTTGGCAAGATAGAGGAGGTCTCTAAAACTATCAAGTCCAATCTCCAGCTACCACAGAGACCATGTCATGTTACTTACCCCTTCCATGGAGTAAAGAAAATCCTACTCAAAAATAGTTAGGCATTTGATCCCACTGTTCCATAGTCTCTCACAGCTGAATTGGGGGAATCTTTCTTTTTATTTCTTTCTTTCCTTTTTTCTTTTTTTTAGTGAAAACACATTCAGTGACAAACTGGGTGAAGTTATAAACAACTGAAAATTATTTATAAAGGCAAAGTGATTTTTCTCTGTCCTCCTTGAGTTCACTTGTATCATTGGATATAATTCTGAACTTACTAGACAGCCACTATAGATCTCTTAAGATTTTCTAGTTTTCAGAGGGAAGCTCTTTCTTTTCTTGGTACACTGATATGTCATTGAAACAGAATCATAGAATCGTAGGGGTTGGAAGGGACCTCGAGAGATCATCGGGTCCAACCCCCCTGCCAAAGCAGCTCCCTAGCTTATATTGCACAGATAGGCGTCCAGATGGGTCTTGAATATCTCCAGAGACAGAGACTCCACCACCTCCCTGGGCAGCCTGTCCCAGGGCTCTGTCACTCTCACTGTGAAAAAGTTCTTCCGCATGTTGGTGCGGAACTTCCTGTGCTCCAACTTGCAGCCATTGCCCCTTGTCCTGTCTCCACAGAGCACTGAAAAGGGGCTGACCATTTCCCCCTGCATCCCATACTTAAGGTATTTATAAACATTAATAAGGCCCCCCTTAGTCTTCTTTTCTCTAGGCTGAACAGCCCCAGCTCACTCAGCCTTTCCTTATAGGGGAGATGCTCCAGTCCCTTAACCATCTTCGTAGCCCTCCTTTGGACTCTCTCCAGGAGATCCCTGTCTTTTTTATACCCGGGAGCCCAGAACTGACACAATACTCCAGGTGGGGCCTGACCAGGGCAGAGTAGAGGGGAAGGATCACCTCCTTCAACCTGCTGGCCACACTCCTCTTGATGCACCCCAGGATCCCATTGGCTCTCCTAGTCACCAGGGCACACTGCTGGCTCATGGCCAACCTGTCATCAACCAGGACCCTGAGGTCCTTCTCCACAGAACTCTTCTCTAGCAGCTCATCCCTCAGCCTGTACAGATTCAAGCAGTTATTCCTTCCCAGGTGCAAGACTACACTTGTTTTTGTTGAACCTCATCTGGTTTCTCCCTGCTCAGCTCTCCAGCCTGTCCAGGTCTCTCTGGATGGCAGTGCAGTGTTCCTGCGTGTCAGCCACTCCTCCCATCTTTGTATCATCAGCGTACTTGCTGAGGGTGGATGCTATTCCCTCATCAAGGTCGTTGATGAAGATATTAAATAGGACTGAAACACTTTTTTCATCTAATCATACCCTCCTCTGGATCAATTAAACCTCTTTAAACTGTTTCCTAGTCTTACTAATTTCTAATTAATAGCCTAAAATATTTATTCAATATACCTGAAATCATTGCAGTGAATCCACATAAACAAAGTTGTTCCACTGAAAAACTGCTCTTCACAGGTTATTAACTGAAAATGAAATGTTAGCATACAAGATTCCTAATGTCTGTTGCAAAGGAACTAAACTAAACTGGCACAGAAATATACATATGAAATAATAAACACTATAAAGATGTCAGATCAGAATTTCACTTTTCTTATTGCTGAGCAACATACACTGTAGATTAAATTATTCACAAAAATAAATTTCCAATTCAGAATCCACCCAAGTGCCGTAATCAGAACCAGTAGGCAAATTCCACTTCCCAGGCAGCTATTTTTAACTATTTAATTAGTTTTTAACACTGAGCTCAAAATCTGAGAGCTGTTTACACAGCTACCTTCTCCACGTATGTGCTATCACTCCTCATTTTCAAAACAATAGCTGCAACTTTTATCCTGTATTTTAGAAGACAACCCTCTGGATTGTTAAGGTTTCTTAGACACCCGCTAGAGAAACATACACAGTTAAAAATAGAAGGAAAGTTTGTTTAGAACAACAACGAAAAAATTGTGATGAGCAGAGTAAACGATGAAATCCAGCAGCATACACTTGGATGTTTGTCTGACGTACGTCTGTCTTCAGTGCCTAATGCCGGGGCTTGCCATTTCACACTCTGAGCCTCCCCAAAGAGTCACCCTTCAGCAACACTTTGCTTAATTCATCTAGTCCTATTAAAGTAGCGAGAGGGGAATGGAATCTGTGGAGGGCACACAGGGCTGTGCCTATGGTCCAGCCAAGAAACGCCAACACAATGAGCCAAAATAACACCCGCACTAAGCAGTTGTAGTCTGCCATCCAAAATGCAGTGGCATGGAAGGGAAGGGTTAACTTTGACTGCAAATGTTTATAGACTTTTGAGATAGAGATATCTTTTGTTTACAATTCTTATTTTTTGGAGGAAAAAAGATATTTTCAGCCAAGACAAATCTGTTTCCTATTTTTAAAAAGTCTTACATAACAAATACCAAGTCACACATGCCTCCTGGGAAATTTCCTAAGGAGGGAAGGGAAATATCACATTCACTTTAATGAGTATTTTTCTAGATCAGAATGACTTGGATGCAAATTTTTAATGTAGCTCGACAGAGATAAGCTGCAAAGTTCCTTCAACACATGAGATAATGTGACTGCAGATAAGAACACAATTAATGCTTAGAATATAATGCAGTACATGAAGAAATTCTGGAAAGCCAGCCTATGCCTGGACCATAAAGTTGCAGAACTTCTCAGGCTGTCATCAGGCAACCTGAGGAGGACATCTCCCACTGCTCATTCTCTGGCTTAATGAGAAACAGGTTGCACACAGCTAGTACCAGGTTAATTGAGTTTACGTTATCTGCTGGTCCTTTTCATTATCACCTACTCCCTGTGCTGTGCACTGAGGCTATGTGCTTTATTTAACAGATCCATCAAGCCTATTATCCACCAAGACTATTAACAGTTATCTCCCCAGTGACTGAAATGTGTTGTTAGCTGTCAGAGCATTTTATTTCTGCCTTGTTCATTCTTTCAGCAGTCTGGAAACTTTCATATATATTTATATATATGAAAATGCTACAGTATCAAAAACACAACCTGGCATTTTCTGCTGATCTTGTGAGATGTCCAGCAATTAAATAGGCCAAGGAAACTCAAAAAATGGAAAAAAAAACTGATCATACCTAAAACACTGGAACATTTCTCCGTGTTTCATTTTTAATAATTCATAATTGAGGTTTAATGGTAAAAATACAAACAGCTGAGGAAATTATTTAAAAATTAAGACCCAAGTGTTTGCTAGGTGTACCTTGGTTATCAAAGGACTTAACAAAGTAGTTAAACATCAAGAAGAGAGAAACAGAAGTAAAAGTTAGGGTAGTAAAAAGGAGTATTACTCAGCCTAATGACCAATCACTGTGGGTGGCACAGTCTTATTGAGTTAAACAGGTTGCTCTAATTCCAATGCTAATAAAATAGGTGACCAACATGACCTCAGGTAAAAGCCCCTGTCTGCTCTTTTCACACCTGGAGATGACTGACTACACTGTATCAAAACCTGGATATTCCCACAGCAATAGAAGAGGCCTCAGCAGGTGGTTTAGGTCGGGGGGGCCGGGCCTCAAGGAACAGAGAGATGACTGCAAACAGCAAACCTCTTTCAGGAATTGAGGCACCTGGCATTCCCTGACATTCACACCCAAACACCTGCAACCTTGGGAGAAACTCTTGCCCTGGCACGTGTAATCCCGACAGGGTGGCTGGAGCTACTGGGCAAGGACAGAGGTGTGTTGAAATCACCATCAGCCATAGACTGCACATCCCAAGGGGAACAGCTGGCTACCTTGCTAAAGCAAGAGGTAGCCAGCTGCATGTCACCTCTGCTACAGAGCTGAAGATGTAGTTTCCAGTCATAGCCATGGTTTGGTAGCTGCATTTTAGTACAGTAAACATCTATCTCAACCATAAACAGCATGAGGTAGAGAAAGTAAAGATAGACACCAATACCTGTGCATGTAATGTTTTGATTAGTGAAAACTTTTGGAGGAGAGACCTGGCATATCCTAGAGATATTAAAAATGTGTCCCCCCTGCCTTCCACGGCAGGGATAGAGACATAAAGCTGGGTAACAAAGTTTTACAGTCATCTTACATTAAACTCCACTGCTCCCAGTGGAAGAGTCCATTTTGGAACAGACATAGAACAGAAACAGCAAAGAACAAATTGGGTAGGAAAACATGTCCCAAAATTCCTATGGAAAGGTTTCTGCTTGTATCATCTGTTGCACAAGCGCTTCAGGTATTCCTCAAATCTTCCAATTTCCTTAATTTTATTTTTTCCATCCCGTTAGATGAGATGCCAAAACACCACTTAAAAGGGCATTATGCTGTTTAAATGGACTTTCCCCATAGAGCATGGGTGCATATATCCATTCATAGTCCTGTATATTGTTAATAATATCAAAAACATTTTAAGTCCTGCTTTAAACTCATAGCATGCAATATAGGCTTTGCTTATTATTAAATAAAATATCAGGTTTCACACCAACACAGTTAAGCATATCACATTTTTGATTACAGTAAGAAATTCTCTTTAAGAATCATCTACTGATGGTTTAGCCCCAGCTGGCAGCTGAGCAACCTCGAAGCGGCTCTCTTGCTTTCCCCCAACCCCTCTGGGGAAAAAAAGGAGGGGGCGGGGAGGGAGAAAAAACATGGGAAGACAAAGGCAAACCTCATGGGTTGGGATACGGACAGTTTACTGGGACAGGAAAGGGAAAGAGAAATAACTATAACAGGCCGTTACAGCAAAATACTCAAACCTGGTGATACACAATGTAGTGGTATCACTGCTACACAAGATATGCATGTGCATTTCCACTGATGTTTGTGTTTTGATAAATAAAATCTAAACTGCTAACCCTGCCGTGCTTGCCAAGTTTTTCCTTCCATTTCCTTTATTTCCAGTTTATAACAATAACTGTTTCAGCTTAGACATGCAGGATGGTACCACACACAGGACTGAGCATGAAGATGAGTCAGGAGCAGCTGCTGTCCTCAGTGCCTCATCTCATCACACAGCTCAGACTGACAGAACGCCGGTGGGTGAACACTGCAGGAGCAGGGAGCAATCTAGGACAACTGCCCCATCACTGAAGCATCTCGGTGTGCAGGAGAAGGATGAGTTCATAGTACATTAGAAATCAAATGAGATGAAGAACAGAACCTGTGAAAATAATGAGCTACTTAGGAGTAAAATTAGTGGGTGCCTCAAACCAGGTCTGTTTGAACAAGTAGAGAAAAGGTTTATTCCTACATCCCATACCAGGGTAGGAAAGCAAGGGTTGAAGACAATCTTAATAGCTTGAATTTTATTATAATGAATCATTCACTTCTGTGTCTCGGTTGGTCGGTTTTCAAAAGTGGAACTCAAGTGGTACCGCAGGAGAGGTTCAACATCCATAGTATCAAGTTTTCTGTTTGTGAGAAATTCCAAATTTTAACATTTTCTTTTAATGCTAATGGGACAAAAAAAACCCCAAACCCAGAATGTTTAAACACTCTGAACTATTTTAGCATTTCTGGTGTGGTAGTTTTTTGGCATTGCAATTTTGCATGGCTGAGTTCTGGTGGAGAGGGGGCTGCAGGGGTGGCTTCTACAAGCAATGAGAAGCTTTCTGCAGGCCCTACAGAGCAAACACCAGCTGGTCTCAAGGCCAGAGTCATTGATGAGGAAGGCCAAGCCAATCAGCGACAGTCACAGCGCCTCTGGGAATCACATTTAGGAAAAAAAAATGCAAGCAATTGCATTTTGCCACCAGAGATGGGAGTGAGAAGATGTAAGAAGCTGTGCAGACACCAAGGTCAGTGAAGGAGGGGCACCCCAGGTGCCGGAGGGAAAGATGCAGCCCATGGAGAAACACATGGTGGAGCGGGTGTTCCCCAAAAAGGCCAAGACCCCACCTGCAGCCTGTGGAAAGGCCCCATGTTGGAGCAGGTGAAGACATACAGATGCTGTGACCTTTGTTGGAGCAAGCCTCTGCCAGCACTTGCAGCCCATGGAGAGAGAGACAGACACGGAGATGAGCAAGAGAGCTGCTCCATACTGGAGCAGGTTTGCGGGGGGGAAGGCTTGTGAATCTGTGGACCAGGCTGGAGCAGTCTGAGCCTGAGAGACTTGAGAGACTTTCTGTGATTTATGACTCCACCCCAAAGAAATGACCCATGCTGGGGCAGGGGAAGGGTGCAAGGAATGCCCTGCCCAGCCAAGAAGGAAAACAATGTGTGAGGAACTGACCAAAACTCCATTTCCCCAGTCCCTGCCCCTCCCCGTGCCACTATGGCGGGGAGAGGAAGGGAGCAAAATCCTGATTAAAGTGAAGCCTGCTAAGAAGGGAGGGGTGGGGGAGGTATTCTAAGATCTGGTCGCACTTCTCATTACCCAACTCTGGTGTCACTGTGTGTGCAGTGTACTGTGATAAATTTGAGTTTTCTCTCCCTTATTCTGTGCTGAGTCCATTTTGCCCATGATGCTAATTGCATCCTTATCCTCCCTGTCCTTATCTCAACCCCAAACCTCTCAATATATATTTTCTTCCAGATCCAGCTGAAAAGGAGTGATAAAGTGACTTTGGTGAGCATCTGGCCTTCAGCCAGGGTCAAACCACCAGAGGAATACTGCAAGTTTCTATTTTATCACTTGACTTCTTACTTACATATGATTCATCTGAGGGAAAAGTACGTTACTGAATCCAAGTGCTTGAACTAGTTTTGTCTGTCTGCTTTTAAATATGATACCAAAGATACATCTAACTAACATTTTGGGAAAAGCATTGCTTCTGGAAAATTATAATCAATTTTACAATCACAAATATTGCAATCACAAACAACAACCCATAAGTTTCCTAATTCCCTATCGTGTTTTCTGTTCTGAAAACCACTTAAGGTTTATGTAACTCTAATTAATTTCAGTTTAGATGAAGTAGTGTAAGAAATACAGAACTGACCAGGATGCCATGTGTTTTGGCTTTCCACTCCACATGATTTTTCACTACTACATACTGACAGAGATGAGAAAATCTAGACCAATACACAGTAGGGTATGAGTAAAATCCAGTCTACAAAATAAGAACTCAACATTTTCTAGAAGGTGAATATATAATGTTATCCTATAGGACCTGTATGAAACTGCAAAACTGAACTCTGTCTCAGAAAACAGCAGTTTTGTAACAAAAACGTTAGGCATTAACAAAGTCAGCCTTTATTAGTTCTTAGTTTAGAGCCATACAGAGGCAATATTTAGAAATTCATTCATTCTGTTCAAATTTTGGTCATATTTACAGACATCGATGTGAATGCTCATGTTTCCAGAGGTGGCGAGGACAGTCAGGCTTCACAACTGGGCTGCTTCTTTTCCTGGTTAGTCTTGTTTCAGTGTTCTTGCATGTGTCCCCGGCACAGGAGGATTACTGGTGCTTTCTCCCCTCTCTGACCCAGCAGGCAAAACATGCGGGTATGTCTCATTGCAGAAAACACGGTATTGCCCAACAGGACCTGACTGCTGCTGCCAAAAATCACTCTGAAAAAATAGGGCAAGCCTATACTGCTGTGGATTATGGTCAGAAAAAGGATGTTAGTGCCTCTATACTGAGCTTCTCCCTGTCCACTTCTGCTGTCCCTGAACTACTTCCTTTACAGTAGTTACGATACGTTATGTCCCCAGTGACTGTCCCATCTAAAAATAAGTGCTCTTGACACACAAGAGATGTCAGGCTAGCACAGCAGGATGCTGAAGCGTCTCTAGATGCGGAGCAGGGCTTCTCTTACACTGGGTTGCAGCAATTTAGGAATTCACACGTGATAAATGCAGTAAGGGCGGCTTCTTTTTATCTCTGGAAAATGGTGCCAGGACTGATACATTGCTGACCCTTATTTGGGTCTCTAGCTTATTCTTTTATGCTGTTCTCTGGAACCATATAACCCTAATGCTTCATCAGGCAAACATGCACTGTAGTTGTATATGCTTTTTCCCTGACATCTATAGATGAACTATGCAATTCACAGCAGCTGGCTCAGCTTTTTGCTTGAGCTCAGACAGAAACATACTGTGTTTGCTCTGATAGTGCTTCTCAAGCAGGGAGATAATGCCTGAACTCTGAAAAGTTTCTTACCTATGGCTGAAATAGCTCTTATCCAGCTTTTATTTTTGTTTTCCAGATATAACAGTACAGCAACAAGCTTCTCTGCATTACCCTGAATGCTATTATGTGATTTAAAGCCTGCGTCCTTGCTGGGTTTTTTTCAAGGTGAGTGAAAATCATAGTGAAAGCTAAATGAAACATACTATTTTTCTTAATAGCAGCATATTACATACAGACTAGATTAAGCTGATTAAAGCTCTTCCAGAGCAAGGCCCAGAGAAGTAATCATTTTCTCACAACAACAGAAGTAGTTAGTGTCCTGGACTACTACTATTTACAAAGCAAAAGGAAGTAGTATTACAGGTGCTGTTTCTCCCTCTTTTCTTGCATTCTCTTCACCCTGGTAATTTTATAGATTTCCTTGGCAAGGAGGAATTTTATTTTGGAAGTTTAAGTGCTATCTTTTTTTCAGAAACCTCACGAAAGTTAGAAAAATACATGAACTGACAGAGGATGCTTAGCTGAGTTCTTTTTCAATTTTCAAATCAGTAGTGCAGCAAAAACATTACAGCTATTGGAGCCTAGGTACCTGTCAAAAAAGTCCCAATCCTCTAAGAAAAAGGATTAAGAGAACTAGAGTTGAGAAACCACATAGCAAAAGAAGCACTAAGGGCTATGAAAACAGCCTCTAAAAATCCCTGCAAAACATCTATTCTCTTTTGACTGTTTCTACTGGGAAGATTACCATGTTTGGCAAAGGAAATTACACTGCCACGCATCTTGATGGTGTTCACAGCTTCTTGAGGGCTGTGGGTTGTCATTCATTTGTTGGCTAGGACTTTTGCTTTTGTCTACTTGATCCACAAGGTTGAGTGTTACCCAATTCTTGTTTCAAAAGATTTCTGTGATTTCAGAGAATAGAAGTGGTGTCTCTAATCCTGTCAAAGCCACTCTGTCAGCAAAACTAAACTTCCACTCCTCAGGAGAATACTCTTCTTCAGTATTCTGAAGAAAAGCATTCAGTATTCAGACATCCCAGGAAACTGCAGAGACCCGTTCTGAGAAGGAGGGAGGAGAAGGGACCATCTGGAAGAAGTTAGAACCCACCTTACCTGTCGGGTAAGAACAGTCTTTGGTATCCACTATGAAAGCAAATGCAAAGTAGGCCTCACCTGGAGGAGTTTATGCACATACCCATTATTGCAAACCACTTGTTGAGACCTCTGGCTTCTCTCTTCTTTCCCTTTCGCAAATTTAATCCTGAACTTTTTAGGATTAATTTACCCACCAGCCAGTTTCAAAGTCCCACACAGACAAAAGCAAAAGCAAGCCATACTAGGAGAGCACTACTAAGGCATTTTCTTTGCTTGGACTTAAATTTGTGTTTACTGCATTACTTCAGAGCCACAGAGGAAAAGGGGCCTACATTTATATAGTACTATCTCAGCTATTTATGGGCAACAGAACCTTAAGTAAATTGCTCTTTGCCCTTGTTTTTTTGGCTATTACAGAAGTGAACAGTACACTGAATTACAGTATCATTTTTATAGCCACACAATATTTGAGTCCAAGGCTTGAGCCGCTTCTAAACTAGGCTCTGTTTAAGCAAATCTGTAAAGTAGTGCCTAAGTTGTTTTACAGGACCAGTGTCAGAAGAAAATCAAGGAATTCATAGAAATGCTGGCTAAATAAACATGAAATAAACCACTAATAGTTCATTACTTTAACTCAAAAAGTCCTTAGTGGGTTTTTTTTTTGTTAATTTTAGGTGTGGATTTTTTTATTTTATTACATGGCTTTAGCATAATAAAAGAAAAAATTTGTATTCTTTTCTTCCAGTTGATACTCTTACTGTCTTCACAAAGATCTTGTTTGCTACGTTTTTGCAGTGGTGTAATTCTTTGCCATAATGCTGCAATTTAATATTTTAAATTAGAATAGTTTTTGTTCACTTACAGATGCTGTCTTTTAAAAATGGATTTGTACATCTTTTTTTTAAATTTCCATTTATGTTTCGTTTAGCAACTTGATCTTGTTCACTAGAATAAAGACAGGGACACATCAGAAGGTGACACTACATTCCAAACAAATACCGACAGTGGAAAAAACCCCACGTAGATCAAAATCACAGGTTTAGACTGCTTTACGGCTCCCATCTACTCTTTCTTATAAGAAAATGTAAATAGAACACAAAAAATATTTTGGTGGAAAAGACAAAGTTCATCCTTTACCAAAAATGAAAAACAGAACTGAAAAGCTCATTCTGTCCTAATTACTGATAGAATCTGTTAGTTTTAAATTACCCATTTTAGGAAAAAAACCCCTCCGGAGTCCTTTTCCAATTCCTAAAATACTTAAACACAATAAACGATTGTCAGAGAGAAGTATTTATAGAAAATAGGTTGGAAAATGAAGATGACAACCCTCAGCTGAGGAAGCTGCTTGTAGCCTGAAGGCCCTGTATTATCTGACCCTGCACAGACACGTGAATATTAGCACATAAAAACTTAACACCCACGTGTTCACCACTGTAACATTTGTTCTCCCAAGGAAGACAATTTGGTAGGTAACAGCAATGGAAGAACACACAATTGTGCCCAAATTACTAGTTTTCTTGTTTGAGAAATGCTTTTCATTCACTGAAATGAAGTTAAAAGAACACCATGTACCAACTGCAAGCATCAGGATTTGTTGCTCATAAGCAAACCTCTAAAACTCATGAGGGTAGAGTCATTTCAGGGGAAAAGCTGATGAAATCTCAGCACAAACACACAAGTATGCAATAGATCTGTTTCATGGAGCTTGGCTTTACACTATTTCTTTTTCCCCTGTTACACTACAAAAGTATTTAGAAACAAAGAACTTCAATGCTATTAATACAAGCTTGTAATTTAGTTATTCTTTAGTCACTTTAGTGAGGAAGACCTTCCAGCAGCTTCACAACTGCAACTTCTGAAACCCAAGTATTTTCCCTTTACCAGCAATAAAAGGTATTCCTATAGCTATTACTTTGTTTGAAAATCTACTTGGAATTTCATTAGTTTTACTGAACTATTCAATAATCTGCCAAGTTGGCAGGTATTCTTAATGAACCAGGAAAAACCTCTCTGATCACTTGAAAGATGTACACTTGGAAGTTACACTAGAAAACCCACTCAACTGTTGTGTCCTTGCATTCATAGATCTATCTTCATTTGTCTTCTGAATGTGGCTTTATCCCAGGCAATTACTGTGTCCTCTTAAAGCAGAAGAAATTTATTTTAAAGCACTAATTTTAAAAGCTGTGCTGTGGAAAAGCTGTGTCCTTAAGTCTTCTGTAAATAACAATAAATTAAAATCAGCATCAGAACTCAGCAATGAGAAATTTCTACAAGTACCCG
Organism: Gallinula chloropus; assembly: GCF_964237585.1. Classification (NCBI taxonomy): domain Eukaryota; kingdom Metazoa; phylum Chordata; class Aves; order Gruiformes; family Rallidae; genus Gallinula; species Gallinula chloropus. Next base: position 12,000,130 of record NC_140088.1, read on the forward strand.
GGCCATATGAAATTCTCGATACATCCCCAAATCAATATGGTCTCAATATGGTCCCAAATCAAAAAGCTTTTTAACATTTCAAACTCTCACAATAATTGAGATATTCTTACTGAATTTAAACCTATGCCTAAAATACCATCTCAGTGTATACAGGGATAGCTGTATGTGTGGAATTCTCCATTGCAAAATAGTAAGGAAATCATAGTGTCTTTATCTGAATTTACTTATCAGCTCATGTGACTGAATTAAAGGTCAAATATTCAAAACCAGTATAAAAAGCATCTTTACTGAACAACATATGAAAAGCAAATTACGTATCATTTGAGGCTATTAAACTACATTACTGATACTTACAAGAACTCAGTACAAGGTCTGCCAAACATTTTGCTTGTCCACAAAGCGTTCAGTGAAAAATACACCCAGTGGGTCCCATTATGCAAGCAACCATTTAAAAAAAGTCACTATAAAAATAGCGATCATATTTCTAACTGCTTTTTACCCTTTCCCTTTCCAAAACTCGTAGAGGACAAACATCCCTTGACGATTCCATGATCCTGTGGATCACTTTTCAGTCTCATTCTCAGGTTCGCTGTCTCCGCTATCGCTGTCTCTTCCGGGGTGTTCTGGCATGGTTCGATGTTCATCCACTTCAGGCACTTTCAGTTCTCCTTCCTTTGTCATTTCTTCCCCTGCCTTATTTTCTTTTTCGGCATCTTCCTGCATTCCTTGCACTTCACCTTCTGCTTCAGTTTCTTGAGTTTGAGTAGTTTCTGGTTCTTCAATCATGGCAGGTGGAGGAAGTAAACGCTAGATGATGAAAAAAGAAAGAATTTTCAGTTTTTACAGAGAATGCATCTATTTGGGCACACATACCTAATTTAGTTTGAACTGTCCACCTTACATGTAGGATGTTGCATTAGGCAACAAGTTAACAATAACGACTACCATTTAGAAACCCTTATCATTTGTAAGCACTTAAGTCATAAAAAAAAATAAAATCAATAATAATCTTGGCTCACAAAATGGTTTTATTTACACTTTTTTTTTCTTGACAAGAGGCTGTTAAAAACTCAGTACTTCCAATTGAAGGATGTCAAACACATTTAATTATCCCAAACATGCAGACAATTAATAGGGTTACTGTAAAACCCTACTTGAAGCAACAAGCACATTCCTACCATAACCTCATCTATTACCATTTCAAACTCCTAGATATATTTAACTTGCTTTTGGGGGTCTTTAACAACTCATTCCAGTAGTTTCCTATTGAAAAGTCTTATTAAATATTATGTGAATGTTATCTGCACTTATACAGGTTACACATAGAGCTGTAAGTGTAGAGTATTGCAAATTAAAGCAATAGTTAAATATTTTTCACATAATAAATACTTTTGGAAAAGTAATATAGTGTGCTCAAAGTGGTTTGTTTCCAACTAAAAAAGTAGTTTGGAAAACAAGCAGCAATGGTAGCCACACTGTAGACTTGGGAAAAGAAATAACAAGAATACAGGAAGATGAACAGTATGCATGAATACCTTACAACTCCAAGCTGCACAGAAACACTCATACTTCTTGCAGCCTGGCATTATTTAATGGCATGATGGGTACTTCCTTGGAATCTGTGAGGCATTTTGATAATATTAAAGCTTGATAAATCTCCCATGGATGATTATTTAATTTTGTTTTGCTTAAAGGCAACTTGGCTTCACATAACAAATTAAGGGTTTAATTATAGTGAAGTCTTATCTTCAATTAGATGACAGTAATATTACAAATTTCTGACAAGCATAGTCAAATCTATGAAGCAATTATGACTACCAGCAGAGATATGAAAATAATTTTCTGCAGACTTTGAAGTTATACTGGTTCCTATAATCCATCCATTCACAAAAAAGCCTATTTCAAAACCAGAGATACTTTCATTGTAAAATTATATCCTTGATACATGACACAGATTCATACTTCTGTGATTTAGTTAGATACATGTTGTGCTTGGTGACTACTGCTGTTAAAACTAGTACAAAAGTAAAATATATATTGTATTAAATAGGGTAAAAGAAATTTAATGCCTTCTTTTTTTTTTTTTTTTTGCAATTCACCTTTTGGCTTCTCCTTCAAGAATGTGATTCATTGCCACAGTAGGAAACCAGCAGTTCTGTAACTAATTTTGGCTAGCAATGGGCAAGATTAGGATGCTAAAAAGAATAGTAATATTAGCAGAAGGATCATGTCCATATTTGATTGAAGTGTCAAGCAAACCCATCTTATGGTAAAATTCAGATGCTACCATCTGCTTTTCAGGACACGTATACCCTTCTCAGTTTTGACAGTGCTACTCATTTGCACTGAATGTGACCAACTGCACACTCCACTGAGTCTTGCTCACATATGAACTTTATGGTTGAGAGTTCTCCAAACAAACAGACAAACTGGCTCCAAAACATCTTCTCATGTGCTTTTAGGCTTGAGTTTCTAACAAAACAGTGTGAGCTTTCACAACTTAAAAATGACAAGAAGGGATTTCAGTGATGTAACTCCTCTTTCTCTATCACCTTTTTTCTATAGCAGACAGATAATTAGAGCACTTTCCACAAATAGCGAGAAAGCAGCCTGTGTACCTGGAAAAAGGCTTTTTCTAGCTAGAAAAATGCTTCAAATTTGGCTGAAGCTATGCCTTCCAGAATAAAAAATAGAAATCAAAGAATCACAAAGATAAGAATTGCAGAGGAAAAATTTCCTAACCAAAGTCTGACACGCAGTAAAAGGAGAAGTTTTAGGTTTGTATTAGATTAGACTGTTCCAATTAGACAAACAGACACTTAGAAGGAGGAAGAGGATAGATGAACATCCTCGCATTAAAAAACAGAACTTTGATCTCACAGACAAATACCTTGGACTAATACATTCAAGGATACAGAACCATGCTCATGCTCTCATCCCACAGCCATCTAACACAGCATGAGTAGTGTCTACTTACGTAAGTTTTTTCTACCTTTGGAAATCCTTCAGAAGAGCAAAAGCCAACAAGGGAACTTCCGAGTACCATGAAAAACTAAGTTATAGGTATTATAATCGTGCTAGACCCCAGGTATTAAGTGAAAGCTGATGCAGCTGCAGGGTAGCATTTAAAACCTTTCCATTCCCATTTGCTACCAGCTACCTCTAGGCCTCTACAGATCCAAGCATGCTGAGTAAAGGCAGCTTTCTGCTCAGCACACTAAACTACCTTAAAGCTCTGCTTACATATGTAAGGTGGTGAGGGGGTTCTGTTGGGTTCTGAATTTTGCTTCAGGGTTAAACACTTGAAAAAAATTAGGTACAGGATTGAGAAAGCATCTACAATTGCTCCCTATCCCATGCTATTTTACTTGGTGCTAAACTAGCGCTAAAAAATTGCCCCAGACTAAAAACGCTCCAGCTGCTACCCAGCCTGGATAATGCAGTGAAGTAACGGTTACAATGGTTCCAAGAAACAATCTGGCCTTTCTACACGCTGCAAGTTTGTCATGCAAATCTGTTTTACAATGTTGCACTGGCTATCATACCATCAGCTACACTTACCTGAAAGATAACACGTGGTTACTTCAATACTGGGCAGGCTAGTTTTTTAACACAGCCGTGCCTAGCACTTGGCATCAATTACTGCTGGTTTTGGGGCCTAAATTACTAAAACATACAACTCTTGCTCCTGCAAGATTTGAAAGACCTCGATATTCTCATTCTGAGTCATTAAACCTTCTTGAATTTTAAACAGTCTCAAACATCACAAGTCCACTTACTAAATGTTGTTTTAAACGCATGCCTTTGCAAAATTCAAAGGTCCTTACCTGCTGATAGTGGCGTGTACTCTGTATCATGTGCATATACATATTGTACACGAAGTTAGCCATCTGAGGCATGTTCTTAATAACATGTATTTGGTGAGATGGTCTTTCTCCGTTCTGAAGAAGGGGGGAAAAAAATCAGAGCTTCAGCAAGCAAACCAAAACAACCAGTATTCAAAGGTTATTTAACTATATTAGAACACAAACTCCAAGAAATGAAATAATGCTTTTTTTAAAAAAACCCACAAAACTAAATTATTTGGGAAGACAGGAAGTGTAGGTCTTACACTTTGGGGAACTGGACAGCCCAACAAAGAAACTTCAAAAGGAAAGGTTGGGGTTTGATGCTTACTCCATATTTTGGACTGAACAGTAAGATACTAAAGGCACAAATAGTGTAGAATCAGATCAGGACTCTGCCTACTTGTCCACTACTGTCCAGCTCCTCGTGGCTCACAGTCAGTGACTACGCACACTGCTGCCTTTGTTGCACAGTGGATCTGTAAGTTTGAACTGAAGGGCTCCCTCCCAAACTTGTCAACAGCACTTAGGACCAGAGAAAGATCTGTTACTGCATTTTGAGACCACGCAGGCAACCCTTCACAAAGCTCCTGGAAGCAAAGCAGATAGCGCTCCTCCATTTCTTCATTTACCATCCTACCCTGTGTCCTGTGCTTAGATGCTTAATACAAACCTTTCCCCAAAGATCTAGTACAGTCTTACAAATTACGTTTTCGTACTGACGAACCGAGCTCAGCAACAACAGCAAGTACTTCCTGTGAGGTTCAGTATTTTTCTTTTATGATAAAAAGTGTTTACTCTGCTATATATTTTGGTTTTGTTGTCAAATAATGGTACTTATGAAAACGCAAGCACAACAGCTGCAATGATAACTAAGTTTTGTGAAAATATCAAAACCAGCTAGCGTGTGTCATCACAAAAGTTAACTCTGGGACATATTAACCAGGCGGCACTGGTTTAGCAGAAAAGATGGTCCCACCTCTTATACCCACTCAAAAAAAGTGGGCAAACACTCAATACAGGCAGCGATTCAGGACAGCCTTTCCTACCTGTCTTGCTGTTGGAAAACATTCGGTGGGAACAATATGGAGGTGAAGTGGTCGAGCTGTGAGTTGGCTGAAAGCTGGAGTTAGCTCAAAACAGTTCTGAAACAGCGATACTCTTGCAAAAATATAAAGCCCAAGCCTGGCTCTTGACATGGCAACGACTAATCGTCGGACATCCCTTCAGAAAGCAAACCAGAAGAAATCAAATCAACCACGTTCTTTTCACTAATGACAGTTGCAACAGAAATAACTAGAAGTGTACGGAAGTCTTATACTAAAGGAAATAAAAAATCATCTGTTAAAATAGTATTATGTATTTAGGTTTTTTCCCTACACACTGTTTCAGTAACCACCAAATCCTACAACCACTATACAAAAGCACATTCACTGTACCGATAACATGAAAAATTGCCCTTCACTATTTTCCCATACTTCAAAGATTTAAACTGAGAACAAATCACATTAGTTTTTCTGTATCCCTGAATGAGTAAAAATGAGTTTGAGAACACATCCAGCTACTGCTGAACAGACAAGTCTTCCTCCACCCTACCTCACAAATTAAGTGCAAACCTTTTAAACTACACGTCATAATTGACACAGTGAACTGATCACACAGTGATTGACACTTCTGATACAATACAAATAAAAACCTTTACAGGAAAGCACCTATGAGAAAATTTAAGCCTGCATTTGTTCAACAAGCACTGCATTCCTATCATTCTACTAGGGTGAAACCAAGTTCAGCCTATCTGCAGTAATATAAACTAATTATAGTACGAGAGCCATTACTAAAGGATAAAGTGGTTGTGAAGAGGGTACCAGACAGTTATAAAAGGAACTATGTCTGAACTTCATTCAGTACATAGCATTAAACTTAGTTTTTACTACATACTCAAACAACTGAACACTTTTCTATAATGTACTATAAACATCTTTCTGATTCAGAAAAGATCTAGTTTGATGACACTATATGAGTATCTTCTTACATACCTCAGGTGGCCCACAGCTTTGGTACGCACTAGTGAAAGGAGAATATAATCATTCTGTTGACCTTGAAATCTGTCCACAGTTGTTACCTAGAGAATCAAAACCAAAAAAAAACCCCTCTGTAGGTTAATCTTTGTCATTTCAATTAAAACATAACACTAAAATTCTAGTATCAACTTCAGACTGATACTGCAATAAATAGGAAGAGAAAAAATGATGCTTCAGCTCTCAACCGGTCTCTAACCAAAAAACAGCCTTTTCTTTCTGGGAGACGTCGGGAGATTTTATCTGACCGTATACATTATAATATTTATGTTGTTACTCAATTCAGACAGCTAGTGGAGTGCTAATACCAAATGATTATGGACAGCCATCAGTTCTGTAACATGGAGTTTTAACCTGCAGAATTATCACCAGACTTTTATAACTATGCTTTATAGTTGTTTCACTTGATTTGTCATCATAGATTTTATCATATAATTTCCCCTTTGGATGGATCTTCCTGTAGCTGTGTTTTTTTGGGCTTGGTGTTGGGGTTTTTTGAGGACAAAATAAATGACAAAGCAAAGTTATTCTGTCCCATATAGTCTGTAGTCTTTACAGCTTCACTGACAGGCAGAAATGAGAGCACTACTCTAAGAAGAACGTGGGTTAATAAAAATGTAGTAGACCAGGGAATACTTGCAGAGTAGCCTGTGAATCTATCCAATTAGTCTGTTCTGTAATATGACAAAACAAACAAACCAGAACCACTCCAATGACTGATGTATTTTCATAGTCACCTTGTTTGGCCGTCCAATCAGTGGGTTATTTCCACACCGCTGATTAATGACATCACGAATTAGGTGTTTCTGTCCATTGTATGTTGTCAGGATACTAATCTTGTCTGCCGGGTAACCAAGCAGGCACATATACATGAAGAGTGCCACAACATATTCTGCTTCACCAAGATTCTTAAATTTAAATAGGGTTAAAAAAAAAGAAAAAAGGGATTACTGAGTTTGTAAGGTTGGAAGAATAACATCTGTGACATATATTTAGTCAAAAATCTCAGTGCTGAGAAATTTCTATACATCTGGTCTTTGCTTACTTAAAAGTTTTGAAAGGAAATATTCACAAGTAGATTTAACTTCATTCTGGTTCCTTTTCAGAGACCTGCTGAAATCTTTACATCAGTATTACTCTTAGTCATTAATTGACACTTCCCAGTACCTATTCAGAAGCTCCCAGTTTTATTTCAATACAAGATTAAACTTTAAATATTTAGTAGTCCATTTAAATTGCATTTATGAGCTATTAAATATTTACACATTTGAATATAAATGCATTTATATACTTACAGCTATCTGCCCAACAGAACTATTATTACAGAACACAACCTGTACAATATTTCATTTCTTCTTCTTCTTCTTAAAGGTCACATACCAAAAAATCTGTTATGCAAACCCAAAAATTATTATTATTTGTTAAAAACTACTACAAGCTGATAGACCCCAGACTCCTATATTTAAAGTTATTTTAAAAAAAGTGCAAATTTAACACAGTTCCAAATAAGCACGCAAAAATGTTGCAGTGAATGGCTCTCCACTAAAGCTGAAAGTAAGAACCAGTTGAACTAGAATAACAAAAGTCCTTTCAACTATTAATTAGGAGAGACACATCTGGACTATTAAATGCAGTTATTTCTACTGAGGCCATACCTTTTCAATTTCAAACAACCAGCTGTTATTTTGTATTTCTTAACTTTTTCCCCCCTAATGCCTAAAAGCATCACTCTTCTGGCTGTAGAAATTTTGTCCAGTTTCCAGACTGAAGTTATCCATAGCCTGTTTAAATCCCTTTTCCATCAAGAAAAATTACGTTTCAGGCTAAAAAGTTACGCTCAACTGCTGACATGTATTCCTGCTCTATTTACACTGGGAAACTTACCCCCAAAAAGTGTGTGTTTTACTAGGCTGAACATACCAGCCTCCTTTACTTCTTCTGAAGTGGGCTCTGCATTACTTGGAAAATGCAGTTGCTACACATACCAAACACCAGGGGGCATAAAGCTATTCTGCAAATCTTAATCCACTAAATCTGGACAGAAATGCCCAAAATCAGAGAGAAATAATGCATGGTTGTAATTCGCTACCGCTAACATAATCTGCTAGTATCTCTCAATCCTCTGGACCATGAAAAAGAAAAATAACTCTAGTACACATTTTAAGAGTGCTCATGAAAGTACTGTAATGATAAAGGTGGTCTGTGTCCCTACATGAGTCAGTTGTCTTTGGCCCAGGAATGGACTAAAGCAGTGCTCAGATTCTCTGTTATCAGAATCCTGTTTTTAAGGCACTAATTTCAGATGTTCCACAGGACAACTCTTTACTACTACTTCTTTACAGTGCTACAGCTTGAACAACAAAATCTTAAGCAGCTTCTACCTCCAAACAACCGCCCTCAAACTAAGAATGACATACAGTGGATTATGGCTCACCATGGGCTTATTCATTAACAGCATGCTAGCTTGTATTTAAAAAAGTGAGAGAGGAACCCAAGCATAAACTATGATTATCTTTCGTATTTTTCAAAATATAAGTTAACATGAATCTCAATGCTCTTCATAGGGAAAAAATGACAACAAATATTATGTTCTTAAAGTACATTGTTTGCTCTCCGTAATAGTAAACAAAATATAAGGTGTTAATTCCATGTTTGAATTAAACTTGTTAACTTGCGCTCAGCTCCAGCCTCTGACTATGCTGAAACCCAAACTGGTAATTATAAGCACCGGAGTTTGTTTTCATCACTGTTTTTAAAACAAGAAGAATAAGAGGACTGAAAATACAAGCATCTCCTTACAAGTGTAGGGGTTTTTATATTTAAGAGAAACAGATGGCAGCTGCTGTTGCTGGCCTAATTTTCAAATTTAGTTGAGAAATTCAAAGGCTAAGTTGTTTTTTTGGCAATTTACTTCAGTCTCAATATCTGTCTTTTGCACAGAGACTTATTTTTTGCAGTACTGTTTCATTCATTTATGAATGGGCTTTTCAGCGTTTTTACATAAAGATCAATTCAAAGCAGTGACTCTTCAGGCTCAAATATGTGCAACAAAGCCAACTTTGATCCTTCATGTACAGGGAAAATGCTACTGTTGATTTCACTATCATGGCAGTACAGATGAATTACAATGGACTTTAATTTGCCATAGGCCAAAACAACGTTTCATAATGAATTATACACCAGATCTCACCCCTCTCATAACATTGAGAAAACACAGATATCAAGCAAAGTCATTCACTTGGAGCAAAAAGCACGACATAATATAATTTTCAACATTCTAAACTGATTAAAAGGGAGAAAAAAAGACATGAATACACAAGACTTAATTGTCTGAGAACATGAATGAAACATCAGTTTAATCTGATAATCTGTCTTCACTGTAGATTTGGTAAACCATATTCAGATTAAATAAATTATATACATAGTATTTCTTACCTGATAGAAATAAGGATTGGGTTCAGACTCTCCCACACCATTGAAGTCTTCTACATTTATAAGCTGGAAGTCATACAAAAACCCAGCATTGGCCGTTCTGAATTCCGGCAGCAGCTGCACATGAGGCAGGTTACCCAGATTCTTGTAACGCCAGTTGTAGAGGTTACATAAACTGTCCAAAAGCGTAAGAGACAAACCCCAAATAGTTAAAATGGGTTCCTGAGCTCAAAGTAGTTCAGTTGCACATGACCCCTCACTTTCAAAATTAATGTTTCTGTAGGTTTACAATGAAAAAAGTAACACTGCCATACCCAGCCTGTACATAGATATTAGCTATTTACAAGCTATTCAACAATTTTATTTTCTAAATATGATTCTGTTTGGTTCCCTCAGAAACTTTCTCTCTCAGAAAACTCCAGATGTCACTTCTTTTTAGAAGCTCTGTGCAGCACAATCAGCCTTAAGCCTGTTCTACTTGATCAGCTTTACACTGCAGGGTACAAGTCTTGCAAAGAAATCTAGTAGGAATCACAGATAACAATTTAAGGAATATTAATGCTTTTTTACAAAAGGGAAGGAGTAGGGGAAAAGGACTTTCTGGAATATCCATTGTGAAGCTTTTTACTGCAAAACCAAATTTATTTTCTTATTTTGTGTATTGCCATGTATTAACATGAGATGTGAAGGGATACACCCACAATCTACACACTTCTGAATCATCTCTGCTATTTATTTACAGGAGTAGTAATATAACCAGAACGTCCCATTCCCAAATGCACAATATCCAGAAGATAAAGTAGGGTAGTTCATGAGGAAGGTACTTATGGTAAGAAAAGACAAAGTGTAGAAAGGTATGGAAAAATGTCCTTGATCAAGAATTTGCTTGCAAAGCAAAGGAACTCTACTGCTCCCTTATCTCTAAGAAATTTGCTTAGATGTTGCAAAATAGTAGATGGCAAAATAAATTTCATTTATCATCATCTGATAATATAACAACTTGCATTTTTAAATTCATACATAACTACTGTTCATATAACTAAAAAATACCATTCTACCACTCCCAACAATCCCTACATGGGAAAAAAAAAGTAGTAGTTCTTCACATTGTTCTTTCCATTTTATGCCTTAAAAAATTAGGATTTAAAATTCAAGTAGCAAGATTTTATACAGAGTAATTTTTTCTTCTATCGTTTTATTTTTCCTTGTTAACCTGCTACCACAAATACTTACTTCACACAATAAATAAATACCTAAGAACATCTACACTACCGCAGAGAAATGACAAATACATGGATAATATAGAAAAGTTATTGTAATACAGGTTCGCAGTATGGACAACCTGGTTGTCTCCAATCGAAGCTGAAGCTCTGCTGAATTACTCTAAGAAAAGCCCCCTTTTGCAGACCTTAAGGGAAATATTATATATTCAAGGCTAAATAAATCAAATTTTTCTTTAATACTTACGACTATCAAAATTCCTTCAAAAAAATTTTCAATAAAGTACTCATACAAAAGCAGAGTACTACTAGACATGCACAAAAAAGTAAATCTGATGGCAGTTCAGCAAAAGAGTCTCTCTTCCTAGCCTAAGCTGAAAGAGATGGAACAAAGAAAGTACAGTTTTACCTCTGTTCTAATAGCTACAATACAATTTCTAAGCTTTAACCTGGTATTTTGTTACAAGCTATACATGCCATTTTTCTCTGTCTCACCTTGCTCTTGCTCTTCCTTGTGCATCCAAATCAACAGTTGGCACTCCAACACGAACAAACCGTGTAAAAAGGGACTGCTCCATGTTGGAGTATTTTTGAAAAGCCATGTTCTTAATGACTGGTGGCAGCTGATGATGGTCACCAATCATAATCCACCGCTTCAAACGACTGAATCCATCCTGGGGGTTCTACAATTAAACAATTACACAATTATAATTATTACAATATGAGACACTGAATTACAGCACACTAGTAATCAAATTGTCCATCTCAGGCTAAGGCCTAAAGTTCAACATTTCTTCTTAAGCTACACTGAATTGCGGTCATTTTAAAAAGAATTACTATGGTCAGTGGAGAAACATCAGGATAAACGTTATACATTATTTTAAAGACCAAAAGTAACAAATCATCAGAAGACAAAGGGAAGAGGCACAATTAAGAAGCTATAGTAGTAAAAGACCTGATTGCTACACAGTACTGTTACCCTCACACAGTCTTTGAAACTTTCTGAATTCTGAGAATGTGAATATGAAGTGCTGGAAGCATCTGAAAATTCTAGTACTAACAAGGCTAAGGGCACAAGCAGAGCGACTGCCTTTCAACTGTCTCTGCAGTTCACATGCTTCATCTGATTACCTCTAGAATTCCCACACAGCCTCTTCCATTACCAGGATATGCCTCTAATTAATCCTCACCCTGGCTCTTGGCCTGAATGCTCTTCAGTATCTTTAGTTCCTCATCACCCTTTGTGTACCTATGATTCATACCAACAGCTCATGAAGAAATGTTGTAAGATAGGGACAAAAAAGGAACAGATGTGTGGGCAACATTATCTAGGAATCAGAATCCTGAAGATCTCCACCAACCAGTTTTACAATTCAAACCTTCATTTCTTACACACTCTTGAGATATTTCCCTTTCCTCATAAGAGCACTATTCAACAGAGAATCTAAAGTCCCTTTTCCTGCTACCTGAAGTAGAAGAGCGTCGAAACCCTCTCTGATCAGACAGCAAAGAAAAAAACCTGAACTCTGGACTGTCCTGTTCATAAAGCCTGAAGATGCCTTAGTAACAAAGTAAGAGGAAGGAAATAATTTTCAATGACATTGGAAAACATATGCCCCCCCCTCCTTACAAAAACATTATTGATTTAGAGAAAACCAAGTATTCTATATAATCATTCTGCTCCTATCAGCAATTTCAATCTTGGACAGAGCCCTCCAAAGGAATTGATTTGAAAAAAATTTCTTACTCTGAACTGCAAGTGCAAGAAATCAAGTACTACTCATCTACAAGTCTAGCTCTTCAGGCTTTGTTAAAAAAAAAAACAAACCTTCAATTGTCAAGGACTATCTGGATGGCTCTTGTAAGAACGGTCATGGAATTTCCCCCAGAATGTGGGTCTGTGGCAAAAAAAACCTTGTTTCACAGAATCACAATGTTGGAAAAGACCTTTAAGATCAAGTCCAACCATTCCTGTCCTATGATAAACCATATACCTAAGTACCTCATCTACCTGTCTTTTAAACAAACATATCCAGGGAAGGTGACTCAACCCTGGGCAGCCTTTTCCAGGTCCCGACAATGCTTTCAGTGAAACATTTTTTTCGTAACATCTAATCTGACCCTGCCCTGGCACAGCTTTGTGCCATTTCCCCTTGTTCATGTTCCCCTGTCACCTGGCTGAAAAGAACATCGCCCACCTCTCTACAACCTCCCTTCAGATAGTGCTAGGCAGTGATAAGGTCTCCCCTCAGCCTCCTCTTCTCCAGACTAAACAACCCCAGCTCCCTGAGCTGTTCCTCATATGATTTGCCTTTCAGCCCCATCACCAGCCTGGTTGCCCTTCTCTGCACTCGCTCAAGGACCTCAATGTCCTTCTTATGGAGAAGAGCCCAGAACTGCACACAGTACTCAAGGTGTGGCCTCACCAATGCCGAGCACAGGGGCACAATCACCTCCCTAGCACTGCATGGGGTTTAATTATACAAAACTTCTCAGTTCCTGCATTGACTATATATAATTATTTCCCTGATCCAGGCTGATACACCTTTATGTACAGAGATTTAAACATCCAACTGCAGGAGAAGCCATCTAAATGACAATTTAGGTCTCCATGCCTTTCTGACAGTTAGGAATATCTAACCGAGCAGAAGGAAGAGATGTTGTATTTCAGATTTAACCAATTTGAATAGTGTTCTAGAGACTAGAACAAGGACTCATTAAGCCTGCAGGACAGAAAGGAACCAAGTCTGTTTCACTGTATTATTGTAACCGCTGAACTAATAAGTGACAGAGAGCTTGACTGTCACTGTTTTGAGAGAATCCTCACCCAACACAGGTTTGCTTTCCAAACACCCCCCAAAAAAATGGAGAAATATGTGCTCCTGTTTAAATTTCAAAGCAATATTTAGGGTTTGGAGGGTGAATATGCTGCCTATTTGCTCATCAATACCTTCATGTATTAAAGAACTACATTTATACCCCTAAAAATGAAAAACCTACAGTTACACAAGAACTGTGAACTGGACTTGGGGTTTAACAGCAATATGATTAACCTGTAACATGCATTTTTTTTGCACACTAGGCCAATACTGAAAAGTGAAACATGAGCTGCCACTGCAAACATATCAAGTATTTCATGACTGTTCTATCACACCTTGTTCAATTGAGAATTTCTTTTAGAATGAAAAATACAAAAGCTCAGATGTAGTTTTCTAAAGGACTTAAAATTATTGCTTTTCAATGAAAATATCTGATCCAAGCAAAGCTTCTGAAAGCAAACTTAATTTTAGAATGTGACCAAATGCAGACTCTGTATTTTTCAGAAAAACGCTGGAGTAAGAACCAAATCAATAGTACAGACTCCCTTCAGTTTTACTGACTTCCCACATATCAGCTTCTGAGTCACAGCTAAAGAGGTTGCACAGACCTCCTGAGGGAGCCTATATTTCACTTCCAGAGGTGAAATTTTATCTCGTGATAATCTGACTTTACAGACATAACAGAGCAACAGATGTGTGAGAAGCCTATTTTGCTTACTTATGAAATTCTCTAGCTCTTAAAGAAGGAAGTGATACCTCCCAAGCTCATGTTGCTAAAAGCAACCACAGATAGATAACCTTCACTGGAGGCACTGAGTGTTTCAAGACAGTCTGACTGAATATGTTGAGTTTAGAATGATCACAGTAAACGCTTTTAGGGAAAGATACTCAACTTTGGAAGTAGCAGTGTTGCCCCCCTATTACAACAATCCCTTATGTTACAGAGTTATTGCTACCTGGCTTCCTAAAGACTGTGCTACAAATATCCTCCCTGCCACTCCAGCTTCAGTTTTCTTCTCTCCTTCTTTGCATTAGTAGTAGTATCTTTCCAGCTGCAACTGGAATACTTTCACTCAACCATCACATCTGCATTATTTCATCCACCTGCTGTTGGTTTGCCAAACAGCGCAAGCTGCAGTTGATACCAGGCTAAGCATTTACCAGTTAGCTAGAAAAAAACCACGTAATTACTGGACAAACGTAGAAGTATAGATAGTAACCATCTCTTTTCTTTCTGTAGCAGTGTAACATCCATTGGAATGTCTCCTCTCTACTTGGCCTCAGTTTTCCAGAAAGTTGTAGGTGCTTGGTATCTCTTGACCGAACTGATCACATCCCACAAATGGACAGGATGACACAGAGCGATTATGCAAGTCTTACATTCTTAACAAAGCCTACTTTATATAAGTATCTTTGCTTTTTCATTTTCAAAATGAAAGCCCGCTGATCCTATTATTTAGTTAATAAAAGCAATATATTTAGAACCATAAAAAAAATAACCAAGGAACAACTAATGTAGAACAATGCAAAAGCTCTCACTGTCCACTCAAACAACAAGTGTCAGTTCTAGTTTACTTTCTGTACAAGATATTTTCCTTTTAGTATTCTATATTGCTCAAGAACAAAGACTCTCTTTTAACATTTTTGTAACATGTTTTATAATTCACGTCTAACCTGCAACAGAAGAGGTATAAAGGTTTCTATCTCCAGAATCTGAGCAGACTCTTCCATTAAGATGTTATCATACTGAAAAAGAAAAAGTAAAAAGATGTCCATCAATCAAACAATATAAATTAATGCCATTCTGTCTACCAAAAGAAAGCATCAATTACTCATTCAGTTTTCAGTGTGTGGGACAGTTACAGCAGGATTTGACCTTCTAGGTAAAATATGGGTCTTACCAAAATTAATGTCAGAGCATGAAGTCATACTCCATCAATGGCAGATCTATCAGTACCAATCAGGGCTTACATCAAGAAGGAATCCATGACTGAGCTATACAACATGCTTCCCATATGCCATAACCCATATTGCAAGAGAAAAGCTTTCTGCAGTGGAGCAATGTAATTCGGTATCTTCGCAGTGAAGCAGAAGAGGAGCACTTCTGAGAAAAATAATACTGGAAGAGCTGTGATGGTGGGCTTTTGTTTTGGCTTTGTCAGATTAAGGTCTGTACTAAATTAATACCTATGGTTAACACTAGGGTAAAAGCAGCATTGCATCGTAGTTATTTTTCCTCAAACCGTTTGTTTTTTAGCCAAAGTTATAAAGGCCACTTTTTCCCCCCTAATTCCACCTTTACTTTATTAGTCAATCACTGCATATCATTGAAGTTCATCATTTAATATGGCAAAGGTTTTTTTTTTTTAAATGGATAGGCACTATTAAGCATTTTCTGCAGATACAATAGAAGTGTTTTCATCTCTTTACTTAAAAAAGTTAACTTTTTCTTCAGTAAAATTACAATCTGAAACATACTGGTAAAAAAAATGTAACTCAAAATAATCTAGTTGCCCAGATTTGGGATAAATAAAAAAGGGAGGGGGAACAAACCCAACAAACAATTAGTGCAGTAGTACTAGTAAAATCATTACTTTGAAACCTAATTCAACCAGGTCATGTCGTTTCAGAGCAGCATGAGTACAAGTCATGGCAATGATTTTTGCTTCTTTCACCAACAGGTATTTGGATCTATCCAGACCACTGCGGAGAAGTTCAAATGCTCTGAATTCCTATAGAGGAGAAAAAAAAAAAGAAAAAAATTATCCGGAAAGTCAGAATCTAAACAGTTATTGCTTAAAATATGCATTGACTTAAACTATCTAGCTACTTTTTTAGTAAAATTAGGCAGCAAATTTATGAAGGTCTCTGCTGTTAACAATCTCACCTGAATTTGGTTTTTATGCTAAACCTGGAAACAACATTTAATTCCTTAATTCTGCAACCTGTGTATATACATACATACATTTGCAGACAATTATTCAATTGAGGAATCCTCTCAGAATCTCCCAAAATTTTGTTTTATCTTTTTGTTTCCTAATTTATTGCATCATATCATCACGTCCAATTCAGTATTAGAAAGACCAATACAGTTAACATGACCAAATGATACCCAGATCACCTTGATCCTAACTTTTTAAGAGCCTCTCAAGAGATTCTGTGAAAAAGAGAAGATAATCTGTTTATGTTACATTCAGGTTTTCTGAGTAAAAGGCAACTCCTTGTAGACACAAGTACCCGGTAAGGATCAGATGCACAGTGATAGGTGCACCAACCCTAGCAACCGAATCAGTGAAAGTGGAACACACAGCATGGCCGCTACCTAAGATCACAATAAAACACATTAGACAATTTGTCCCTCTTGTGAAACATGCCTGTATTACCCAAAGGTAGAGATCCTCACCCACCTGGGTGCCTGACAAGCTAATGAGCAACTTAGAGGTATATACTCCTTCTGGAATGCAGGGCAGAGAATTCTGGAAGTGTGTACAGTTTTTTTTTTATATGATTAGCCACATCCACTTACCTTTAATAGTTACAGGTCTTACCTCAAGCTGAGTGAATATTTTCTTAATATGTCTAAAACACCCTTCAGCAATTTCCATATCTTCTTCATAGGATCTGCCTTTGAAAATAGGTTGAGGAGCATTTGCAAAATACTGGTGAAAAGGAAAGAAACCGGAGACATCCGTAACATCTGGCAGTTTTCCACCTTTAACTTTCACTTTGCTGATATACTCCTCCCAACGAGACATCACCTACGACAAACAAGTTTTATATTGTAAAGTCATTGGCAACATGCAGTCTTGCACACACAGTATTAAAATAAAACATTATCATAAAAGCAAGGTATGTCTTAATTAGCATGAGATCTTGTATCCAGATAACATTTTTGAAGCTGTGGTGGGTGAACCTTGGCTGGCTGCCAGGCTCTTACCCAGCATCTCTCACTGATGCCCCCCACCCCAAGGACAGGGGGAGAAAATTAGATGGAAAAGCTTAAGGCTTGATATAAAGACAGGAAGATCACTTCATAGATACCAAAGGCAAAACAGACTTGACTTGGGGAAAGTAAATTCCATTTATTGCCTATTAAAAATAGAATAGGATGGTGAGAAACAAAGACAGATGCAAAAACACTTTTCTTCTCCACTCCATTTCTTCTTCCTATTTTACTCCTTTGTTACCAACTCTTCTACCTCATCCCCACTCTGAGCTGTGCAGGAGGAATGAGGCTGATCATTCAAGTGCTTAACCCACATCTCTGCCACTCCTTCCTCTAATGCTTGTCCAAAAATGTAAAACAGCCCAGATTTTCCCATCTATAGGAGAAACTTCATGTTAGAACCTTTGCAAGCAGTCAGAGAGAGCAGCTATACTATCCTTTGAATTGGTCAGTCATCAAGCAGGATTTAAAAGAGCAGCAATACAAGTACTGCTGCAATTATAGCATTAGCTGTTATTGTATTCTGAACCACCAGTGAAAATGTGGATGTGGTGTTTTTTTTAGACTCAATTCTGAAAAATTCACTCTAAATTTTACAAAGTGTTTAATAAAACGCTGAGGTCATACAGCCTCTGAAGTATTTCAGTCCTTACTTGGTATAAGAAAAAATGGCCAGCTGTTTCACAAGTGTAAGAAACATCTCCTGGGACTCCAAGACTCTCTTGCAATCGCCCAACTTCTCGTAGAAGTTCAAGTCTTCGAGCCAGCACATAATTAACTCTTCCATACCTACAAAATGGATTAAATAGAACATAATTTGTATTTAAATGTATTCATTACAAAACTGATTTATGTAAGTATCACAGAAGAGATAACAAAAAAGCTAACATCCACCCCAAAAGCCTTCCAACTAACCAGGTTCCAAAACCCAAGAATTTGCTACTATCAGTTGACCCCAAATAATTTACAAGGTCGCAAAATAGCCACTGCTGTAGAAAAAGCTCCTTTCATCCTATCACTTCAACAAAAGCTTACTAAGTGTTAGTAAAACATCCTCACGATGTACCTGTAAACCAGAAAAGCATTACTTCTAAGGTACTGTTTATGAACAATGGTATACCACACATTACACAAGCAAAGTACACAAGTCTACGGTCACTGCAACCAGAACCTATACCCCAAGTTTCAATACAGTAAGACTGACTTCCTTTGGCAATACAAGGAATGTCTTGCAATAATACTCAGCCCACCATAACAGACAGATCTGCACCCAGACAGACGAGGTCCTGGACTGAGAGCTGCCCCTTGAATAACTTTTATGACTAGTTAGTAAACTAACTCCTTATCTTCCTCCACTTCTTACAAAATTCAAACCCCCCTTTTTTTTCCCTTTTAAAAAAAAAAAAAGAAAAAGAAAAAAAATCCATTTCCTAATTCCATGCACTCCCCCACTCCCAGAAGCAGTACAAGGGAGGAAAATAAATAAATAAAACCACATTTTCTAAAAAAGACCCCCAAATTTAAAAGTGGTATAAAAGAGTGGAATTAAAAAACAGTGAGAGGAACAAGATAGCTTCATTTAAAAATGCATATGTACTTAAAAGCACAAATGAATAGCTTCCAAGTTCTTACCAAACTTTCTGCATAGAAAAAATATTAAACAGTCCCCCGTAATCACAACAGGTTCTACTGTCTTATTTACAAGGGTGACAGTTGTTAAAACTAGAGGTTTGAATTACTAAGACAAACCTGAATATGATGTTGGTCACAAATGGAAAAGAACAACTGTCAAAGTTCCTGGTGAACTTAACATCCTTGGAAAACTAAACAGTTTTTTCTTCTGTAATAAAACCAATTTGTTATAATTACAATGTGACTGCAAACAGTTTTGTTTTCCCCCCCCCAATTTCCTTCTTTCTCACAATTCTAGTCCCATGTCCTCTTTTATATATTTGTTCATTGTTAGAACAATTTTCCTTAGCTGTGATTTCCCTTGTGTTTATGTGACAGTATCAGTTTAATCAGCAAATCTCCACCTTATGCTCTTATACCCCCTGCCCAGCTTTGCTGTGCCTGCAGAGGAAGAAAAAAGGAACACTAAGCCTGCAAATAGCAGAAATTCTTTAAGCAGCATTGTGCCCTCTAAAGTAACCTGACACAGAAAAAAACCCCATACTCTGAAGCAACTTAAAAGCAAACAAAAGATATACACGAAATAAACTTCTCTTCTCACAGCAGTGCACAGCCCAACTTCAAATATTTTCCTCATCCTGATCCCTCCCTCCTAAACTTCCAGAACCCACAGGACTTGCAGTGATGTCCTGTAGGTCTGGAGTCACCTTGAAAAAGAATGAAAATACAGTGTGGAGTATCTCAAAGAAAACTCATTTCAGTCATGAGCACTACTGCTCAAGGAATATACTAAACAGTGGATATTACTAAGTATCTGCTCATGGCATCATTTCACTAAGATTTTGGATATCATATTTCTGACTATGTCAAAGTAGTCAAATTAAAAAAAAAACACTAAAAAATAAGTCACAAGGTATTTGCCTTGCTAAATGAAACTCAACTATGCATATGTCGGTAGCTACTAGTGACTATATATAATTTTTACTACAGCTTTAGAAGTCAAAGTATTGCTATAGTAATTCAGCACTAGACAGTTTAGTTATTTTCAGTGCATGACCCTTATAGCCCCACTTCCACTTATGAATATGTGTAATCCTACTGACGTCAGCTGGACTAACATGTAACAAATGCACAAGTATTTACAAGAACAGGTTCTTAAGTCTTTGTATTGATACAGACTTGACAGCTTTCCTTATGTATATATTCTTCAAAATGTGTTATTTCCCAATGAAATGAATAACATTCTGAAGACTTAAAAGTAGTTTAATTTCATGCTTACATTTATTAATACAATATTCACTGTGTCAGCAGTAGTGATATCATATTTGCTGCAAAACCGTACCTTTGTTATTCAACTTTCTCTCACAGAACGTTATCAATTCCATAAAATGTATATGGGCCCAGAATAGACTGAACTACTGTTATTGCACCAGTTGAGCCTGTGAACAAGCAACTGCCTAATTTTGTCTGTGAATTCTCAAGAGAGCAGAGCTTCTCTACAAAGCTAGAGCCAAAGTCACTTAACCCTGCATTGGAAACAAATAGACTCTGCATTCCTTGGATTCAATAATATCAGAAAGGGAGATAGAATGGATTCAACACATGCATCTTGCTACAATGTTTATGCAAATGAGTTTATCATTAGCACCTCTTTTCTCACCTGCTGAAATCTTTCTCTGTCTCTAATTCCTCTTCTCCATGACCCAGACGCAGGAGGTGGCGCTCATCAATGTCTAGAGCCATGATTTTTTCAAACAGCTGGTTCAAGGCCTAAAAGATTGACAAGAACAGAAGAAAAAGTAGTTTTTAGAACTTCAGAGGCTCTTGCAGCAGAAAACTGAAGAACTACTGCTAAATCAGTCAGAAACTTAGGCCTTTTTTGGTATAAATGGAAGCCAAAGCAAGCATCAAGATAATCCTGCAATTAGAGCGCTTAATCTTGACAACAGGGAAATTAGTCTACTAAAACTTTTGTATTCACATGGTTTATACAACGATTAAATTTGATTTTACAATTTTAAAATTTGATTCTATCACCTGGTTAATTTAGTTGATAAAGCTATCAGTTTATAAAACTGTCTCAAGAAGCACACTTTGAAAACATTGATTGTTTTAGATTACCTTAAAGCATTTAACTTCTACTGTGTATTAGAAGAGTGGGATCTGGCACTGACTGGCAGGTACTGTGATTCTTTTCCATGTGGATAAATTTTGCTGAACTAAACTTCAAGGTGTGCTATGTTTCCTGCCTTAAACTCTTCACTTTTTTAACAGCTTCCTATCAACTGTCGGAATCGACGTATTTCAAAAGAGTACATTTGTAAGTACTGTATCATCAAGTTATGCAACTAAGAATGAGCATGAGCAAGTACCACTTGCACTTCAAGTCACCTGGAACTCATGCAAACATGTCAAAGTACAGTGTGAAGCCACAGGGAACAAACCCTGCTGAGATACAATTCATTTCCTGAAGTACAACTTCAAGTTCACGTTCTCCTGTAAGTCTTACCAGAATTGAATTACCTCCTTTTCTACCCAGTGGAATTGCTCTCAAGACTTCACTAGCTGTTACCCTTCCACAACCCATTGTATCATTCCAGGTTGTAACTCCTCACCAAAACAAAGCATTCTTTGATCAATACCATATGTGCCTGATTTTGTTTTGATGGAAAAAGATTAAATGGTTCTGTGGTATGTTCAGTTAAAACAGTTCGTAACTGAGATAGGACTGGCTAATTAGGGTGACGGAGGATCTGGGTTTCCAAACAGATCCTTCCAAATGAGATGCAGATTTAAAGTAAGAATCTTTTAAGACTTTCATCAATATTATTCTTATTTTATATATGCCTGAGAATTAGCTTATAGATACTTTTCATGCTTTCCCTCATAACTATGAGGCAGAGCAACCAGTGTCGGAGAAAGCTAGTTAGCAAAAGTCTAGCAGGAATGCAGTTATGTGCAACTGTAAGAACTGCACAGACACTTTTTCACAATACTTCCTCAATTAAACAGCCAACCAGTTAAATATATTGAAAATGTCTGATATACAGCTCAGAACTACAAACCTGAAATGCAAAAATGTAGTTTCACATTATGAAACTGGCACAATTGCACAGAAGTCCACTCCAGTTCGCACTGTTAAGAGACAACTGCAATCCCACACCTACTGATCTCAATACCTGCTGTTCTTCTAGATTTTAATTACAAGAAAATTTCATATGACTGACACTTTACCTGATTAGAGTGGGTAACTATAAGAGTTCGTTGTTCTGGGAAATTATGATAAAGATTGGATATTATTTGGACCGCTACATCAGTTTTTCCAGTACCAGGTGGCCCCACTACCTAAGAACAAAACAACAACAAAAAAAATCAATACACAATTTGTCAGAATATTGAAAAATACAGAGATATAGCCATCTGGGGGGAGATGGGGAGGGAAGAACTAACAATTTCACAAGACACTGACACCATACACTAACAACAAATCTGTTTCATGTACAATTGCTTGCTGGCTTCCACAACCTTCAAGAACATGTACATAGATGAAAGACCTAGGCCAGTGTTAAGGCAGACTCATGCATAAGAGTAATATAGTAATTCAGCATATAAAGTACTACTTTGCTTTGCAACCCATGAAAACAGACCTTCTCAAAGGAAAAAAAAAAAAAAAAAAGACTGTTTAGCCTCAGAATGGGCTGGAGGAAATGGTGGAAAAAAAAAGTCAAAACATATTTTAAAAAGAATAAGGTAAGGCAGATATATAAAGAACAGGGAAGAAGAGTTCATGCTATTTACTCAAAAATCTGTAACTGATGCTATAGACGTAATACTGACAATGTTTTTATAGGTTCATTTATACCAACAATATTAAAAAATTAAGACCTGAGACATTTTAAAGGTATCAAAGAATTCACAGAATCACAAGGTTGGAAAAGACATTTAAGATCATTGACTCCAACCATTCCCATCCTATGCTAAACCATATCCCTAAGTACCTCATCTACCCTTTTTTTGAAACACATCCAGGGAAGGTGACCCCTTCTTAAGGCATATTATAAAGCATCTCAAAGTAACTTGGTCAGCATGAAGAAGCACAGAATAGTAGGTTTCATATGTATCTACTCATAAAATTACTAATTGTCACATAATCACACTTGGTTTACATAAACAATGTCATCGCTCACTGGATTCTAAATCAAGTAGGATTGCACTTCTCAAAAATACAACAGAAATACATAATGGTAGAGAATACAACAGGCCTATATTACATCTGTGTTCTCTGTCTGCCTTCTCTCTCTGCAAAAAAATGACTTAGAAAAAACCCAAAACCAATACACCTTTAAACCCAAAAATCTTTGTGAGCTTTTTACCTTTTGACCAGACTCCCATTCTCTAACCTCTTAGAAAAAAATCAGCAAATGCAGGTTTAGTAGAAAATTTCAAATTGAGATCATCAACTCAAATATCTATGAAAGTTGATGGAAAACCAGCCATAGGAAATTACTTTTTGATTTTAAAGCCCTCCAAAAGTAAGGTACATTGTAGTTTATAATGCATTACACATTTGCATTTAAAGGTTGTTAATAGTTCAACAACACTATTTGAAAAAGACAAAAATAAAAAGTAGATAACTGAGCAACCCCCCTCTTCACTATCTTGTGTGTTAATTATATACTACAAAATCATAATAGAGATTTGTATTTCCCAATCTTCTTTCCTACTGACAGTACTACTAACAGAAAACAATACTCTTATATGTTGACATGGGTATTCTTAAACTAACTCTCTAATTATGTGAAACCAAGCAATTCAAATTATTCCAAACCACCCCCCAGCTTCCAATATTGTTTAATACCAAAATTTAAAACATCTGTCACTATGGCATTTACACAGAATTCAAAGACCAAAAAAGAACTTTAATTTCTAAACAGACCTTAAATTTGATATTCTATCAACAACCAGAAAGTTCTGCTGTGTTCCACTAGAAAACACACCATACTCAAAAACACCACCGATAAATTGAGCGGCCTTTATGCACATTTATGACACTACTAATTTCAGACAGGGACAAAAGGCATACAGTCCCTTGAAAGTTTATTAGCATCTTTTTTGTGCTAGCTACAGAGTGTATAGGGAGTGGTAAAACAAAGAGGAAGAGGAGAAGACAGACTATGGTATTAAATGATAACAAAACTACAAATTACCACTACTGCCTATGTAGACCAAGAAGAAACTAAGCATATCAAAGAAAAGGGATTCAAATATTCTGAGTCGCTATGCAGATACACTGTACTTCACTAGGAAACAGGTACTTGTAGTCAAAATCTAATTTGAGAGTAGAAAACATTAAGAACTTTTGCAGAAATTCACCAATCAAAAAACACCTTCGTAATAAATCTACAGCTTTGGTTTGTAACTTCTTCATTCTAGAAGTCAGCAGGATATAAAACACTGCAAGTTACACTTCACCAGACTGAAGAAAAAAA
Organism: Gallinula chloropus; assembly: GCF_964237585.1. NCBI lineage: Eukaryota > Metazoa > Chordata > Aves > Gruiformes > Rallidae > Gallinula > Gallinula chloropus. Next base: position 12,024,591 of record NC_140088.1, read on the forward strand.
GCTCTCTGAAGACAACTGACTGACTTTCATTTCCTTTAATGGAGTTACATCAAACTAAAAATGATGCAAGTAATTTAAAACAGCCAAAAATGAAAGACATGGCAGAAGCTCGACAGTCTGAAACAACGACTGAGAAAGTCGGTGTAGAAAGTCTCCAGCCACTGAAACACAGGATACAGCTGGAACAGACCAAATGTGTTTCTGTATGATTTTGTGAAGAGGGAAGGATATTGAACCTTTGTATGTTATTCATATTTTTAAACTACTATTAATAGAAATGACCTCAGCAAGGCTAAAAAAATGGGCTTTACTGGTATTTCACACTGAATGTACCTAAAGCTAGAATCAAATAATTAAGAAAATCCTTACAAATATTCCTACCATTGTTAGTCCAGGCTGCATTCCCGCACGTATAGCTTCAATTTGAGTATGGGTAAATTGAATAGTATTGCTGTAACAAAGAAAAGCATGATCAGGAAACTGGCAGTTACAATAAAACCATTTGTTTTAACAAGTCTTTAATTTAAATTAATTGGCTATATGTTTCACCAGAACTACATGCTTGCAAACCTCTATATAAATTAAACTGTCACTACAACCACCTTCTTTATAGATGTGGTCATCTTGCAATTTCTAAGCAATGGTAAAATACACCTGTGTGGCAACAAAGTCATCCCATCTAAAACACTGTCTGTCTTTAGTTATTTGCTGAGAATGCTTAAAGTTATTTAGGTATGATTCTCCTAACATTCAAAGTCCTGACACAATACTAACAGTATTTCTCATTGTTCTTCAAGAGAATTTTTTAAGAGAGAGAGGATAATAGAATAGTTTGATTTAAATATAAACCAAAACAATCTTGCACTCAATTAGTAGTGACATCAAAATGACAATTCATTTATAATCAATAAGATTAAGTATTTCTAAAGATGAACAACTATGCACTTATTAACCATTTGTAAATAAGTTCTCATCCATTTATTACCGTTTTGGTTGATTATATGGATATGGTCCTCTGTTTGGAATGACATGAGGCTCTACAATCAGTGTTTTAGCTTCTTCAGGTTTTTCTTCATTCCCATCCTCTGCTTTTCTCTTCTTTCCTTTACCTCCCTTTATTGGGAAAGTTATCCTGTAATACAGAATTTAAGACTCCATTTCAACATTTTAACTATGATACCAGACTGTCTTAGAAGTTCATACAGGAAGATTTTTGTCACCATCAACACAAACTTTGACGCAACAGGGAAAAGAGATTTGCAGACAACAAAGTATTAATGAGGATGAGGAAAAGGATTGACAACTGAATTGATGAAGCCAATTCTTAAAAAGCATATTTGACAAAGAGTATGTCAAAAGCGTTCTTTACATAGCTTGAAAAGCCAGGAGCAGTGCTGAGAGCCAGCTGGAAAAACATAGAGGGCAAACAGTTCATAAGTGAAAATGGAAGAGACAGGAGGAAAAGTGCAATAGAAAGCCACTGGCACTGTCTGTTCACAGTAATAATTCAATTTTGTTCTAGAACTGATGCACTTTTCCTTATCCAAGATACATCAATGTTGTAAACTGCTCCAATATGCAAAGCCTTTTATCCCTCCCTTTTTTGTTTTGATAATCCACTGTATAACATATTAGCAAGCTTCTCTAACTTAGAAACAAATCACAGTGAATGAATTCCAATGGCTATCCAATTATCTTGAGATCCTAAGCCTAACTGTAGTATAGTTTCCTCAGATTTACAGAATTGTATGGGATGGAAGGGACCTCCAGAGATCAAGTCTGACCCCTTTGTCAAAGCAGGTTCCCTAGGACAGATCACACAGGTAGGCATCCAGATGGGTTTTGAGTATTTCTGGAGAAGGAACACAACCTCCCTGAGCAGCCTACTCCAGGGCTCTGTCACCCTCACTGGGAAAAAGTTCTTCTGTATATTGGTGCAGAACTTCTATGCTCCAACTTGAAGCCATTGCCCCTTGCTTTGTCTCCACAGACAACTGAAAAGAGGCTGGCCACTGCCCCCTGTGCTCCACACTTAAGATATTTATTTATAAACATTAATCAGATTCCTTCTCAGTCTTCTTTTCTCAAGGCTGAACAGCCCCAGTTCATTCAGTTTTTCCTCATAGGGGAAATGACCCAGGCCCTTAATCATCTCTGTAGCCCTCCTCTGGACTCTTTCCAAGAGATCCCTGTCTTTTCTGTACCAGGGATCCCAGAACTGGATAAAGTACTCTAGTATCTACCTAGTATCGATCTGAATCTTTATAGTAACATATTTTCTGAAAGGAAGGAGCACCTCCCTTCAACCAGTGGACCCAACTCCATCTAACAAAACTCTTCTGCAAGCGTACCCAACCGGGAATACTCGACATTTTGAGATCACCTGAAGGGGGGTGTTTGCAGAACTGGATTGTCCACAGTCACTTTAATATTGTATCCAGGAAAGCTCGCTTTTAAGTGATCGATGGACAGGAAAGTGTCATTAAAATCCAGAGTTGCAATTTGATTTGGCATTTTTGAATAGTGTGCACTACTAGGGTCTCCATATCCGAGAATGATGTCATGCAGCCAGTCAGGGACCACACAATCCGTGTTCATCAAATTTCTAATAGTCTCCAAAACAGCCTGCAAATTAGAAAAACAGAAATAAATGTGACTGTAGAGACTGACATTTTACCAAGGAAATGAGACACACTGAAGACTAATCAAGTCTGTTCCAAGATGCTAGCATGTACCAGTCTTTAATTGACAGGTGTTTGGTAAAATTGAGTCCATATATATACACAGTGTACATATGCAACAAGAACACCAGTGTCAAACCACAGAATTCTTAGACTACCCTGTTAGTAGAGAGGACCATAATTACCAGTACATTTTTCATTCTAGAATACTCAGAGGAGAAAAAAGATACTGTTAAAAATAACCTTGCAGAGCGTGTACACTTTAACTAAAAGGTAGTTGAACTGTCTTTCAGTTAAAGAGCTACATCAGTGGCAAGTCTTCAACAATCACCTTACTTGAAACTCGGTATTAGGATATCATGCATCTGCTCCTCAACAGAAGAAAAACACGATGGGGAAACCTGTGCTGATTTCCAGATCCTCCAACTTAGCACACCATGAAGCATGACACAAACCAATGGTAAATATACTCCATCAAGAGCACACATCAGGACATCATACAGACCTTTCAATTGCCAATCTTATAAAGCAAAGCAAAGCACAGAATTCTATTCTGATAGTCTAAATGTATACATGCAGCTCCAAAGGGTAGGATTCTCTGACCTTTTCCTGCCTGTGTTCCGTCATTGAATGAATCAAAGCAATGTGGTCATCATTCCTGCTTAAACAGTCAACCTCTACAAAGTTTCTGATTCTTCCCCTCTATTCTGCACAGGTGAGACAGTACCTGGAGTGCTGTGCCCAGCGTTGGGCTCCTCAGGACAAGAGACATATAAGACATACTGGAATGAGTCCAGCAAAGGGACTAAGATGATTAAGGGATTGGAGTATCTGCTACATGAGAGGCTGAGAGAGCTGGCACTGTTTGACCTCAAGGATGGAAGACTGAAGGAGTGGTGGGAAACATTATCAATTTGTATTAAAAATAAATAAATAATTGGAGTAAGGACAGTGGAACCAGGCTCATCTCAGTAATGCCCCAGGAAACAACAGGAGGGAATGGACAAAAACTGAGATACAAGAAATTCCACTTAAAATACATAAATCACAGAATCATTAGGTTGGAAAACACCTTTGAGATCATCAAGTCAAACCACACCCATCCCTGAGCACCTCATCTACACATCTTCTAAATACATCCAGGGATGGTAACTCAACCACCTCCCTGGGGAGCCTGTTCCAATGCCTGATAACCCTTTCCGTGAAGAAATTTTTCCTAATGTCTAATCTGAACCTGCCCTGGTGCAACTGGAGTCCACTCCCTCCTGTCCTATCACCTGTCACTTGTGTGCAGAGACCCATCTCTCTACAACCTCCTTTCAGGTGGTGATAAGGTCTCCCCTCAGCCTCAGTCTCCATTGCTGTTGATATCCAATTCCATCTGTACAAAGCCAGGAGATCTTGAGCAACTTGCTCTAGCTGACACTGCCTTAAGCACAGCTTAGACTAGGTCATCTCCAGAGGTCAATCCTACCTCCATCATTCTGTGAATCTGCGATTCTGTTCCTTCCAATCTCAACCATGATGTGGATGCTGTAACAGCTCTATGAAGTTATTAACTTGAAGGCAACTTAGCATTATAAAATTTAAAGACTGATGTTAACTTACATACTCTGTCCTTTCCTAAAAAGGTTGTTAAATTGTCTACCAGCAGAATGGCTCCTACTATTTAAAACTTGATTATCATACCAAGGAAACACATAGCAAGTCAGTCCTCATACAGGAAACTCTTAATAGTCAAATTCATAGCTGTGGAAAGAAGTGAACCGGCATGAGATAACACAGCTGGCACTATCAAGTATCACCATAACACAAAGAATACTCTTAGCTCAGCCTCATTTTATAATTAAGGTGATTGCTCAAAGAATCTTGGTCGATGCTTTCCAACCACTCCAGAAATCTCCTCTCTGGCTCCCCAGTGCACACAGTGTATTTCTTTATGCTCTTGGTCTTACCAAAATTTTAGTGTCTGACCTGCAGGACCAGAGAGGCCCTGCAATTGACTTCTAACACCTGAATGTCCTGCTATTCCTTCAGAGGCCTAAGATACACAGATGGGTGAGTCCCATAACAACTGCAAGTGTTGATACTTTTACTGCAAATATCAAAAAGTAACATTTCTGGCTTAAATGTGTCTTTAAGTATAGTATAATTCTTCTGCACTGAGAAAAGCACAAATAAATAAGAAAACACAGCTACTTCAGATAGTCTTTCTAAATACAGATGACCAATTTCTCAAAGAAAAGCTGTCCTTAACAGCTAACGTGCTGTTTCTACATCACAAAAACTTTGCTTCAGCTTTTAAAAAGTAACTTCTATATACATAAAAATAGCAAGAACTAACACTGATGACCAACTGTAGTGACACGGTAGTGCCACCTCCAGCAAACACATTGTATTTACACTTCCAGTGCTGTCACATCTGATTAATTTATTAAGACAGCACAAGTGTTCCCTTGTCTTCTCTCCTTCTCTCAGCTTAAAACTTCAAGCTGCCTTCCATCTGCTCAGTACACTATGAACTCTAATCAGTGATACCTTGTTTTCTTCTATCTAGCAGAAGTTAGAAGGGTTTGCAGATGATGTGGAATGCTTGCACTCAAACTGGTAGCAAAGTGATAAACCTGGAAATATCTCAGTTTGTCTTGATAAATCAATGTATGAGACAATTAAAAAACAGCATAGAATGATTTGCATTGTTATTTCCCTGCAGTGTAAGTTTGAAAGCTACACTCACATCTAACAGCAACTCTGAGTAAACTTAAATTATGCACTTTCCTTCTGACTACGCAGAAATGCACACAAACAAAACACATGTGCAGAGTGCCAGCACACCAACAGGCTTTGGCAGAGAGCATTTGTGCTTCTAACGTAACGTGAACCTGCTGCAGACACACAGTCAGTATTAGCAATCAGTTCTGTTTCTTTTTTTTTTTTTAATGTAAAGCTATAAGGGACTCTCTATTAAATACTTCTAGTATACCAATCTACAGGTGGATGGCACCAGAATGGTCTGTGCAGACAAGCTCCTGTTTCACACCAGAGGGATCTTTTCAGATACAGAAAAGTCAAAGTCTTCCTGCTTCCCTCTTTATCCATCTGCACAGAGCTTGCTGTAGAATTCTTTAAAGTGAAAATCACGTCAATTACACAATACATGATTTTAAGGCACCAGGAAGGCAGTTTTTCATTCATGTTTTCATTCCATTTTTCATAATGGAAATTCAAGAAACATTAAATATTGAAAGGTCTAAACAACCTAACAGCAAAGAAACTGAACATGCACACAAGAAATATTTATGCACTCTCATAGCAAAAAAGGCCAACAATATCCTGTACTGCACTAGGAAGTTGCCAACAGGTGAAGGGAGGTGCTCCTTCCTCTCTGCTCAGCACTGCAGTTTGGGTTGGAAAGGACCTTTAAAGGTCATTTAGTCCCACCCCCCTGCTACAAGCAGGGACATCTTCAACTACATCAGGTTTCTCAGAGCCCCATCCAACCTTGACCCTGAATGTGCCCAGGGACAGACGCAACCTGAGCCAGTGTTTCACTGCCCTTATTGTAAAAAACGTCTTGCTTGTATCCAGTCTGAATCTTGCCTCCTTTAAGTTTCAAACTGTTATACCCTGTCCTATTACAACAGGCCCTACTAAAAAGGGTCCATCTTTCTCACAAACCTGCTTTAAGTGGAAGGCTGCAATAAAGTCTCCCTGGAACCAGACTCTTCTCAGTAGTGTCCAGTGAGAGGACAGGAGACGATGTGCATAAATTAGAACACCGTAAATTTCATCTGAAGATAACAAAGCACTTTTTTGACTGTGAGGAAAATAAATCTGTGAAAACTGTCAGGGCAGGAAGAAAAGGTGCCATTCAACCTACAAAGTTCCAGTTAGCATACAATCTCTACTTAATATATCATTACCAAAGATCTTGTCTGACACCCTCCAAAACATAGTAAGAAACTGGTCTGGTGATGCTCCCAAAAAGCTAACAAGTTCCTCAGATTTCACTTTTGAACTAGTTGCTCATTTTCCTACAGTCCCCTATTACATCATGTAACAAAAATGTTCCATGTGCTCCCTTGACCCAGAAGGCCAAACAGAACTGATCTGTAGGCTACCTGCTAAAAGACTGAAACTATAAACTAATTTTTATTATATATTCAAGTGAAGAAGGAATGTTCCGCTTTTCAATGACTTTGACACTATAGCTGTAGAAAGGAAGTTATCACTAGCCTACAGGTTTTAACTTCCTGAAGTAATCCAACACCACCTAGAAAGCCTAACTACCTGTACCTACAAGGAACAGGTGTCTGTGCCTTTCAGACAAACTCTTGTTCTAGGAGTCAATTAGCAGTACCTTACCTTGAAATTGTTTTCTTTTGGTTTTCTTCTCATTATTATATTAAATGTCTCATAAACATCTTCTGCTCCATTTTGGATTGTATTGGTCATGTCTTGTTGATATTGGTTTGGGTCCAGAAATACTCTGTATGTTCTGCAATCCCCTTTAAGTCTTGGTTTCGGTTCAGGTCCTGTCCATAATTTAACAGTAAACTTAGAATTTGAAATAGTGCTAAAAGCAGATTGTTGCTCAAGTTAGTGATCTATAATAATCCCTGAAATGAAACTCAAATTCAGATGATGAAATCAATTTCTACTTGGCATTACAAACATTGTTATTTCACGTTTTCATCCCATTTCTCACAGAGTTTATGACTAGCAGCTACTTTATTCCTAAAACCAAAGTGTACTGGATTTACTTAATTAATCGAATTATATCTGATTTTACCACAGGAAATTAGCTGACCTTTCTCAGGACTGCTTAAGGAATTGGTTTGTTTTTTTCAAATAGGCAATGAATTCAGTGAGCATTTCTTAAAAGAGAAGCACGTCAATGACCTGGCTGTTAATAAAAATAAGTTTTTAAGCAAGTTTTGGTATTGTACCTTCTTCAATAACACGTCCTTTCTCATCCAACATGCCCTGGATCTCACAGCCTCTGACGTACACCAAGCCAGTTTGCTCCACAAAAGGTCGTCGTCGGTCAAACTTGGTGCCATAAGGTTGCGTTGGACGCACCGTAATCAAAAAGCAAACATCATGTTTACGCAGACCTGATTCCAAGAAGAAACATTCAGTCATTTGCTTGAATGCTATTCTCCTCTTCCATTCCTTAATACACACATACACACACCCCAATACATTAAAAGTTCCTTTAACTAAAACTCCACCTGTTCTGCAAATAACGTGTTGTTTCAAAATATGCTTTTAACACACAATATTGTCATCCTTTCCACTATTCTTGTGCAGCAGTATCTGCTAAGACTTCAGAAATGAAAAGGAAAAATTGACTGCTTTTCTCATGACAACTTGCTTACTATTCCAAGGCTATTCTTCTCCCAATAATCTTACTTCGGTTACACAACCTAAATATTTTCAGTCTTATCTCGAAAACAGAGTGTCATTAATCTCTTATTCGCATTGCATTCTTCTGGACTAACTCCAATTATATGGGTTTTTTATTACTATTTCAATGCAGTGCCTACAACTGGGCATATAATCCTAAAAAAAGTTACTTATCTACTTAATAGGGTAAAAGGTCACGTAACCAAGTTGTTTTCTGTGCTACATTCCACTTTATAAATCCTTATGTGACTTAGATGAGGTTTTTTCATTTTCCCTCAGAAGTAACATACTGTTTTGAAGCCACATTTGCTTTTGAGCAATGGTGACCTCAGACTCTCTTCATTCTGCAGAGTTACTGCCTAAGAAGTTATTCCCCCAACATGCATTTGTGCATTGACTTGTCCTGCTTAAGTTTAGTATCTAAATATTCATTCCTACTGAATTATACCCTACCAATTCACCAATGTCATTTTAAACACTAATCCTTTTCTCCCACATACCTACAGATCTCTCAGTTCTAAGACACCTTCAAAATTTAGTAAACACATGCTATATTGTTCATGTGACAATTTCTCATTAGTCACTGGATATTATCCAACCTAAAGTAGTTTAATCAAGACCCTGTTATGTCAGGCAACGATTCATCAAATTCTTCATGTCAGTTTGGATTAAGTTAAAGCATTATTGCTTTTGAAATTACAGAGGCTGTTCTAGTCTTTAAAAAGCTATGTGCACGATTATATAGCTACCTTCAGTATGGTGTGTCATTTGTTACCATCCCTCCTAGTTTCTACTTCTATTAAAAGTCTACATTTCCCAATTTGTATCTGCTTATTTATCACATGCTCCCGCTTAAGTATTTGTGCTATGTAACCTGTAATCACAGCACCAGTGGGCAGCTCCAGCACATTTAACAGGGTTCTCTAACAAAAGAGAAAGGAGTGACATTTACTGGTAATCCAGGTGCAAGTACGTGCTTCTATGCCAGGAGCTCAATTTCCCAAGCAAAAGAAGTGTCGCCTATAGATACAAGAAACAGCACTACTAACATTCAAATATACTGAAAACTATACAAATGTACTTGTCTGAATTAAATAAAAATCTGCCCTTTTCACTTGTATGAGATATATATCACATTCCCCAAAACTTTTCCAAAACAGTATTACTGGCATGTGTATAAATTTAAAATGCAAAGTTACAGAATCACAAGGTTGGAAAAGACCTTTAAGATCGAGTCCAACTGTTCCCATCCTATGCTAAACCATATCTCTAAGTACCTCATCCACCCTTTTTTTAAACACATCCAGGGAAGGTGACTCAATCACCTCCCTGGGCAGCCTGTTCCAGGCCCCGACAACTCTTTCAGTAAAAATTTTTTTCTAACATCTGAACCTGCCCTGGTGCAGCTTTGTGCCATTTCCCCTTGTCCTATCACCTGTTACTCAGCTGAAGAGACCATTGCCCACCTCTCTACAACCTCCTTTCAGGTAGTTGTAGGTGGTGATAGGGTCTCCCCTCAGCGCCCTCTTCTCTAGGCTAAACATCCCCAGCTCCCTCAGCCGTTCCTCATGTGATTTGCCCTCCAGCCCCTTCACCAGCCTGGTTACCCTTCTCTGCACTCGCTCAAGGACCTCAATGTCCTTCTTATGGTGAGGAGCCCAGAACTGCACACAGTACTCGAGGTGTGGCCTCACCGATGCCAAGTACAGGGGCACAATCACCTCCCCAGACCTACTGGCCACGCTATTTCTGATACAAGCCAGGATGCCATTGGCTTTCCTGGGCATGCCGCTGTCTAATACTCAGTTGGCAGTCAGTCAACAACCCCAGGTCATGACAGAGACTTTTCCACATTCCCTGTCGGGGCAGAATTTTATAGTTACAAACTGAATGACATCAGACTGAAACAGTAAACATTCTTCTCCCACAGGATGTTTAAATACATTAAGAATTTCAATTTTCATTTTAGGAAAGTATAAACTTCTTAGACTTAGAATTTGAACAACTGACTTTTAAACACTGTATTAAGATCGGCAAATCTGTACATCAGATTAAAAAAAACCCCAATTTCTTACAAATAAGATTAAAACAGAGTGTATTTTGATGAATTTCTATTCTATTTTAAGGGCATTATTTCAAAGAATTTAAGTACCTTCCCATTCATCTTTGATGTTATCTCGGACATTCAGATTAATTGTAACATCTGCTCGTACTCGCATGGGCCAGTTTTCACCAATATTGGGCTTTGCCACCTCCACCACTGTGAAAGAGACAATGGGTTGTGCCATCCTAGCCCATCCACCAAAGACCACACCTCCGTATTCCGATAACCTAAAAAACCCCAAAGCATTAGTTATGTTAGTCATTATCTGATATCAGATTTAGTTCTTTTTGAACTGTTGCAGTCAGCTCTAAGACAAAAGCAGAAGTCTTCATTTTACATACTACTGAAGCAGAATCATATAATCCTGCATTTTAGAATTGAAGCATAACACAAACTGGCTTACTCTTGTATTTCAAGAAACACAGGAAACCTATGCTGGCACTATAAAATACAACCAAGCAAAACAAAAAACCCCACGACAAAACAAAACAACCTCAGAGCAGAAAAAGGGAAGATAAACAACTACTGAGTATAAGAGATCACAACAACCAAATGACCTCTGAAATCTAAAGAGGATCAAAACGTAGAAGATGCCAAGTTCAAGAACAGTCAGCAACACCGCTCACACACCAGAGGAGCTGGTGGTAATGATTCCAGATTTTGCAGTGTCAGCCAAGGATTAGTACTTTTCCACAACTCATCCATCTCAACACAAGAAAGGCTAGTTATTAGCACCCAATATATTGTCTTAACACACCTGCAAGGAGGCGTATCAACAGATTCCTAGAAAATCATCCCACAGGATGGCAACACGTTCTGGAAGAAGTCAGTATGAAACATAATTTCTGTGTAATAATTTAATATACATTTGTTTCTACATATTCAGTACATAGACAATATGAGTTATTATTAATTCTTGGATGCACTTTCATTAGAATTTGACTGGTTTGCACAATTTAATAAATATTACCATGGTTTCATCCTACTGACACTATCTTCAATGTCCTGTCTGATCTCGTAGGTAGACTCTAAGCGGAAAAGATTGAAGTTCCTCAGCAGGTAGTCATGAAGAGTCAGGAACTGCAAATTCAATTTGGGAAGTGCAAGGCAGCCTGAGGAGGTAAGGGTAAAAGGAAAGAGGTTATTTGACAGATAAACAAAAAGATGAATTAATATATTGGTTCTAAAACTTCGTAAGTACACACACACATAAAAAACCTCTTTCTTCTCATTAATACTTATTCACAGAGAATTTATCCCCCAAACCCCTTATGCTAAGCAGCTGAACTTAAAGCTTATACCTACACACACCAAAAAAAAATCTAAATCAAAGCTACATCAAGGACGGTACAGAATACTCACTACTCAAAACAAGAAGCATTCTTTAGTCCTGCCTTTGAAGATACATGGTGTTATTTGGTATTTCCATGATCCAAATTAAAATTTTCACATTCTTAACAAAAAGTCTCATTATCCACATTACAATTTCCAGCATGAGATGTAAAAGAAGCACAACAGTTTTTTAAAGTGGCTATACAAAAATGCACATGCTGTTTACTGCAGATGAAAATTACCTATTTGCTTGTTTGCAATACCTGCAGTTCACTTCCTTGACCAAGAGCACATTGATCAACACTAGATTCTGAATTTAAAGTGCATACACTACCTTTCAGTGACTGTACACACATCTATTTTGAAATCAAAGAACAGGATATGTAGTATTACTTTTTTCCATCACCATCCTTTTTTTTTCCTTTTAGAAAGGCTTTCTTAAAGATAGTTAAGAACAGAGCACAGAAAACAGTTTTTCTGCTGTACGTTTACAACCTGTTTCACCTTACAGTAACTGTGCCACAGACCGTGGTACAAAACATCCATTAGCCGGATTAGAAGCAAATAAATGCTTTTTGTGTAAATATAGTCCTTAAGAGTTTTTATTTAAATCTATGACGAATTTGCAATCAATTTAACCTCAGAGTTCCCAACACACAACTCTTCAAAGTTAAACTCTTTGAAGTCAGATACTGAAAAATACTACGAGACTCCACTTAAGTTCCCATGACAGAACGAACATAGAAATAATAACTGCTCCCCTACCCTCACCCCCAGCATTTACTGTCCTGTTCAGCATTTACTGAACTACTAATCATACCTTCTCCAGAATAATATTCAGTTGGTACAATATTTTCATCCCAAATAATCTTCTCTGTGGGATAGAGAGGCATCTGGTTGAGCTGCTGAATTTGAGATATCCGTCGCTCATGACGGGAAACCTAAAGCATGCATACATTTTAGAACTCCCTAAGTCAAAAAGGGACAATAAAGCTATCTTTGGAACATACAAATTAATCCATAAGACTGCTGGTGGTAACTTACCATTTTCTCTCTTTTAATAAGCTTTGTTGTTTTTGGTTTTTTTTAAATGAAGTACAACTAAACACACGCAGTGACATCAAAAGATGAACAAACACATAGTCAAACTATCAGTCACAGTACTAAACAATCATATGGCTACTCAGCTGACAAAAAATGGCATGAAAGAACTGAAAATATTTAGTCAAGGGTCAGCAATCAACTCCAAATGAAATGTATTTTGCTTTCCTAATTGCTACTAATTAGTGGCTAATTACCACTGCTCATTCAGACACACCTAGTTTTCATTCCCTCTTTGGGAGGAAAAAAAAAATCCAATCAGTACTAGGTCATCTGAACAAATACCTCTCCATGACATCCATAAGCTCCGTATTACTACCACCTAAACCTCAGGAAATTACATGACTTTTAAAGAAATCAACACAATCTATGAAAAATTTTTTAAGAACAGCTATGCCATTCCAATACTGGTATCTGATTAGAAGCCTACAGTAATATTGTTAGCCATTGAATATCCGAAAGAACTTTCGCCAAATTCAACAGGGCTTGAGGAACCAAACAGCTAGATCTACTTTAGCAGATTTTTGTTTTAGAGGAACCAAACCAGTTCCTACATAAACAACAACAACAACTTTTTCACAACTCCTCAAAACTGCTGCTCAGATTCTGCTTAATGATCTTTACAATTACACCAAACAGAAATTCTACTCAGAGAGACTAAGTTTATCAATAAAACATTTTAAAATACTTGTATGGTTCTAAATCCCATCTCAATATGCAGTCTACTGCTATCACACTGCCGTGGTTGACAATGGCTAAATTATTACCACGTGGACGCTAGATGTAGCTACATCCCGAGCTTGCAGTGAAAGAGTAAAGCAGTATTAATTCTGTTTTTACCAGCAGCTCCAGCAGAAACTCCTTTTCGTGGCCAGAGTCCTCCCCCTCGGGCAGGGGCGGCAGGAGGCAGAGGTATGACGCCACCTGGTGGAGAACGTTCGAGCTGCACAGCAGAAGGAAAAACACAAGTTGGGTCACTCACACCAAAACACAGAGACACTTACCCTAGCTGCCTATTTGGTTTTTACCCTCCTTAAAAAAACAACCAATTTCCACCTATGAATTTCATCAGAAAAGTATCATAATTAATTCAAAGTTAAAGATCGGTATTTTCTGTGATGTTTAAAATATGTATTATTGGAATTGCTACCAAATGCCCCAGAGCACTTCCCCAGGTAAAGTGATTTCAGCCACAGGTATTAAGCTCAATAAACAAAGCCAGGTGTGAATATTCTTTCATTGTTTTGAGACAGGACCTGAAAACAGAACCAGAGGACATACTGCCTTTGTCAAATACAGACTGCTGTTCTTTTCATCACAGCATTTACCATATGGTACAGTTAATACAGCAGTGTACTTCTAGGATTTCTGCTGTAGTTTTTGTACAGAACAGTAAAAAAGTTAAATTAAAAAACTCAGAGGTTAAATAATGTAGCAGTGATTAACTTACAATTACTTCAAGCAGCTAGCTGTTTTCCAGAAAATTAGTACTTCCTCACATTCATTATGAAAAAAGAAAATACATTTTTCTTACACTAGAATTCCAGCACTTCACTACTACTGTACGCAAAGTCTGCCCATCTCCCTATTTCAGCAGATGTAAAGGAACTGTGACAAGCAAGAAAGAACTGAGAAATCACATGAGAAGACCCATGGATAGTCAGAAAGAAAAAAAGGCCAGGAATTCCTTAATTTAAAACATACGGAAAACAAAGACTTTCAATTTCATGTTAAATTCTGTTCTGATAACTTACCTAAGGGGTCCAAATAGCTTCAACAATGAATCACGCGTATCTACTGCAGCAACATTTGAGAGCGCAAAGTCATATAACTCCGGGAAATGGGCAAATGCTGCTCTCTACAAAAGACCCATGCCCAAAAACTGAATGTAAGCATATTAATAAAACAACTTATTACCAATCTAAGATATAAAAGCATAACTTCTTCTGATTATAATGCACCTTGTGGACACTACCCAGATAGAAATAAAAATGAGGTGAAATCTCCCTTTTTCTCTGCACCAGCTATTTGTAACTCCTGGGCTTCTGACACAGCATCTTTTCTAAAGACACTATCAGCGCTTGTTCCATCAAAATAAAACATAAAGGGGCAGACATGTAGCCTTGCAGGCAACGAAGAAAAATAAGGAACAAGTTTAATTTAACTGTGCTGCTTTGATTATTTTGTTGTTGTTGTTAAATCTGATGGGAAAAATTCAAAAAAGTGTAACTATCTTTTACACTTTTTCATAGTTTATTGTTTCAGTTATTATTGTATTTTGTGTCTTATGTACAAGGGACCTTTACTGCTACCATACGTGTGTACTGATCTTGAAGAAATGGTGCCACCTACTGCACAGTAACGTTAAGTTCCTACAGCGCTAATTTTCCCCTCAGACTAGATTTAACAGGTGCTGCTTATCTCAACAACCTCAAGAGTGGTGATGCTTTGCTAGAGCATATTATTTAGTCAATCACACAGAAAACATTGTAGCATTAATGTCCTCTATATGGTATAAAAAGTCAATTTTAAAGTATTCCTGTAACTTAATAGGAAAATTAAGGGGTTCGCTTTGGGAAATAACTTCATGCCTGTTCCAGCTGCAAAGGAGACTAAATCAACAAAACCAAATTCTTTCCCTCCCTGAAGTACTTACTTCACCATCTGCCTACCTGTAAAGAAGTAATTCTGTCATAGTGAATTGTTGTCATCTCATTCTCTGTCAAAGCATTTCCAGTCTGATCGTTGATTTCAAAGCCAGTGTAGAATTTAAGCATATCTAAAAGCTGAGGCATCATCCATACAAATTAGTGGATTAACAACAAGAGACACTCTACCACAAAGCAAGCCACAAATCTGGGCACCATGCACAAACAAGAGCTCCTCAAAGCTCCTGAAGAAACACAATGATATATAAATCTTATACTTGACTGATGCACAAAACAATTCACCCTACCTTTCAACATGAATATTTAACTCAGATGAAGAAAATTATTCTGATGCGCTGCTGGCATTGTGTTCCATCAACACTGACCCTCAGAGAAACTGAATAAATGTCAGAGGTGGGGGACAGCAACCAGCAGGAAAAACAGCTGAGATGCAAGAAAGGGAAGGTACCTTCAGATCCTACCACAAAAACATATATACTGTCTATGACTGAGTAAACTAACTGAAGGACAGTAGTGAAAAACTGCTGCACTGTAGAACAACCTGACATCAAAAACCACAGAAGAGCTCAATAGTGACAACTTCTGCTATCCATGGTGAAAAGCATGGCAGAAGCTGCAGTGTTTTCTAGGTTGTACTTTTAAGAACAGTTCTGAAACAGAGCTAGAAACATAAAAGCAGTCACACACATAGGTGCAAGTAAAAAAAAAAAAAAAAACCAGTCTCAAAACCTGTCTTAACAAATATAAAACAAAACAGTTGCAGTATTCAGTGGCACATCAGAATGAAAAAAGTTATTTTCAACAACTTTGTATCTCACCTGGCAGAAAAGATGACCCTCCTTCTCTCTTTTAGCAAGACTGGACAGGTAACAGTGAACAACAAGATGGGAGTCATCCAGCACTGTATTAAACCAGCGCCGTGTGGGAAGCAGAGCCTGTGGTAAACCACCTCATGTTAGTATAAGCAATTCTTCAAAACCTAAGAAATCCTGGTTTCTCATGATTGTCTATTTCAAGCAATTCCATATCAAGATAGACTGCTGCATAGTTATTTATGTAGCTAATGCCCTAACAGAAGTTCTCATGTTAAAGCAGCAGTTATGCATACCAAGACACTGGTTTTATGCAGGTAGCTGCTAAGCACACAGCCTGTGACAGGGCACAGCATAAGCCTGCCATTAGTGAGACTGCAGCCTGTCAGTAATAAGAGTAAATTAAAGAAAGCAATTGTTCTACTAGTAAAGTGTCTGCATAGTGACTGTATACTGTATGCTACCAAGGATATGTCAAAGCGCTGTCACATTGCTTAAATGTTCGATTTCTAAACTCATCTAATTAATTTTAAGCTTCTCTCTCACGACTGTGAACTGTGTTTCTTCTATATGGTATCTTCTGTTCTTTGTAAGATACTCAAATTAGATATTACATTTTTTCAAAACACTAGAAACCTACAAAAGCAATCTTATTTTAAAAAAGATTACTTCTAAATGTAAATAGCTTATGCTGCTATATATAGCAACTGTTCAACAGCCTACAGTAGTACACCTCATGGATACAAGAGAAAAATTAGGTGGAATCTACCAATTGATTTTAGAAAGCCAAAAAAGCATCATTATGGTGTTTAGAACCAAGATGAAGAGAATAAAAGAACACGTAGTAGAAAATATCAACAGACCTGCACAATAATTACAAAATGCAAACTCAGAAAACCGTTAAGAACTTTCCATTAAGTCATTCTTTTCAAACTATCAAATCACCAAGTTTTGACAGCAGTCTATACTGTAATCCAAAACAAATATTCCAAAAAAAGACCTTGATGCAGGTAAGAAGAGCACATTAACATAGTACATACTACCAAGGCTGAAATACTTGAATTTACAGCTAATTGTTCTTTTGCTTGTTCCAGTCATTTTGAACAGGCTTCATGAACTGTCTCAATTCTAACCTTCCTGTAATACTCAGGAAGAACCAACAGTTCTGGGTTATTCCTAACAGATTAAAGAATTACACATTTTCATCAATTTCCAGAATTATCACTACTCCTCCAGTAACAAAGTCATCTTCTTTGAGCAATTTACAGAATCACTAGGTTGGAACGACCTTTGAGATCAAGTCCATCCAAAACCATCATCTACTAAACCATATCCCTGAGCATCTCATCTACCCATCTTTTAAATACATCCAGGGTCGGTGGCTCAACCACCGCCCTGGGTCGCCTGTTCCAGGGCCCGACAGCCCTTTTGGTGAAAATTCTTTCCTGATGTCCAATCTGAACCTGTCCTGGTGCAGCTTGAGCTCATTCCCCCTCACCCTGTCACCTGCCACTTGGGTGAAGAGACCAACACCCACCTTCTTACAGCCTTCTTCAGGTAACTGTAGGCAGTGATAAGGTCTCCCCTCACCCTCCTAGCTTTCTCTAACAGTTCATCTGCTGCATGTTTATAAACATCACTAATCAGTTCCCAATGTGGATGCACTACTACAACCTCCTATTTACAGATTGAAAACCACTATTACCAACCAAACACACAACTGTGACATAACCACCTGTTAATTGGAATAAGGCAGTAATAATGACCATATACATTTAAAACCTAGAAAAGTACCCCTGGAAACAGGTTGAAACAATTAAACAACTTACCTCAAGATCTAGCATGAGTTCAATGAATCTCTCACAATAATGAACTTTATCCATAGAAATAGGACCTAGAGAGAGAAAAAAGGTTTTCAATTGAACCACATCACAACATATGTGTACCTGAACTATTCTCTAAAAATGTAATAAATGCTACTAATAGACCAGCATTAACCTTTTAAATTTTTTTTTCTTTCATCAAACAAGAAAATTTTTGGATATAACAAAGTTATGAAACCAATTTCAGGAGTCTTTTTTTCCATTCTAAAAGAAGCAACCAATGCAACATACAAAAATGCACATTTCTACAAGATACTAATGGCCTGGTAAGCCTCCTAAGAACTTTTAACTCCGGGTACTCAAAAATATCTATATAAAAGCTGCAATCAAGAAGTGTGCAAAAGGCCTTCACAATATTCAAAAGGAAGTCAGTAGTGACTACTAAGGAGCCTTCAAGATCACAGCAAAACACAACAGTAAGTCTGCTTCAATGAATACATACTTCCTAAAGCCTACAAAGAGCTATTAATATAAGTCTTCCTAAAACAAGTTTTGAATAATCGGGAAAACAGAGGGGATAGGCATCCTTTCTGAAGAAGCCACAATACACAGAATTTCCCCTAGCAGCTCAGTTAAGAGCTGAAGTTTGCTTAGAGTTTAAGAGCAAAAGCAGCACTCTGGGAAGCTATTTCAACAAAATTGTGCTGTACTTAAAGCACAATAAGCTTTTTTTTTTATTTTGTCAAAAGGCTAACACCTACCTGTACAAACACTTTTCCTTTCTATGTCAGGCAAGCATATAATTTCGCCTGTCACAATGCCTTAAAAATCAAGAGCAGTCAAATCTTAACAGAATTTCACTTCACTTAGGCTTTTGTTCTTACTGTAAATCAACAGTACTGACAGAATACAGCCTTATGATATGCATTTATACCACCTGTTTAACAAGGCATCTAAGCCTGTATGAAGTGCTTTAACTCAGCAAGACAACTGTAAGCACACACATTTTTTTTAAGCCCATACTAAACAGAAGGAGGTTTAAAGTAGCTTTCTGCTATTTCATTTTTAAAGCACACACTATTGAATTGAATGAACTGCATACTAATTTTGTCATGAAATTCAAGCAGACAGGCATGTATTTCACTAAAACCCCACCCAGATAACGTCTCCAATTTCAGGTTGGTAGCCTGAAGAGTAGTTGCTTCAGCAACAGAGAATAATTTAAAACAGATTACCAGACAACAAAGTATTAAAAGAAAGACTGTTACCTGACACAGGTATTGATTTTAGCACAGAAATGAATTTCTGAATGAGCTGTGAAAGAAATCTTCTTTCCTGATGTGCTCTAGAATGAGACATGACAAAAAAACCCCAAACATTAATATGCCTTAAACACAGACTAGAACTATATCCTATCTTTCACTGATACAAAGTTAGCTGGTTCAAAATTTATATAATGGTAACAGGTTGCTTTGAAACATACTTGAACGGCTTAGATAACTATCCTCTCTGCACACTAGAAGACAGATTAGCAGAGTCTACATTTGTAGGCACAGAACTAAATAACAACCCATGCTTCTACTCAAAGAGAAGTATGTCACTACCTACAGCTTATCACATTGCAACGCAAAAGTACTGGAACATTTAACTTTGGTGAGATGCACACAAATTTATTCAAACACTTGCATAAGTTTTTTATTTAAAAGCTGCCATTTACTAAAGGCCATGAAAAAAAGCAACTAACTACATGAGTGTTTGCCTATGGCTCCTATCCCATAGCTCTAAGACAATTCACGTATCAAATATTAGAGTTCTTTAACAGTATTTTGCATAAAGACTACTGGAAAACAAAACAGTTTGCAGGAAACCACATATGACTTTATTTGTCATCTTCTCAGTTTATTTAGAAAACACATTTTTTAATTGAAACAATTTATTTGAGCTGAAACAATCAGTGCATTAAGGGCTTTGGATTTAACAGGAAAAAAGGGTTTCTCAAACATACCGCATCCTTGCCTCCTCATCCATTTTCTCATCATTTTTCTTAATTAGATTCCAGAATTTTCTTAGTTTTGGTGTCTTTTTCAGCTCTTGTTCCAGTCGTTTCTGAAATGTTAAAAGATTATTCAGTCACCAATAACCCTTGTTTTCAACGGGGATAAAAGTACAGACCGGTCTTCTTATTAAAAAATAAAAAAAATACATAACAAACCAAAATAAACAGTTGTGTCAACTAATCTCAGTAAGTATTACTGTAAAACAAGGATGTAATACTCTCTCTGTAATAGCAGAGAAAATCTAGCCATGACTAGAAATGATTCATTCCCCAATCCCTATGACCTCATGGCCTTAGTCTATAAATTATAGCTTGAAGAATCTATAAGCAACGAAGCTTATTTTTATGAAAAATTACATAGTTCATGAATAATTACATGGGAATTTTAACAAACAATGAAGATCATTTTACGAGGCACACAAATACAATTCCATATCAATGCAGGCAGATTTGAATATTAGACTTCCTTAATAGTATTCCATAAAAATTCACTTTACAGGACTTGGGTAACACCTATAAGATTGCTT
This sequence comes from Gallinula chloropus, assembly GCF_964237585.1. Classification (NCBI taxonomy): domain Eukaryota; kingdom Metazoa; phylum Chordata; class Aves; order Gruiformes; family Rallidae; genus Gallinula; species Gallinula chloropus. The sequence goes on from NC_140088.1 coordinate 12,045,105, forward strand.
TGTCAGTTTAGTTTGTGCTTACAGGTTGTAGAGCCATCCACATTGGTAAAGAAATGAGCTGCTGCACCTGACCTCTGATTAAATCCACTTCCTGTTAGAAAGTAAGACAGAAAATGTTTAAAATTCTTATGTTTTCTGATGTGTTTGTCTTACAAAATACATCAATGTATATTACCATCCGACAAAAATATCTGTTTTTTGTATTCGATTTCCCAATTTCCTAACAGGAAACTGCCTGGTGGCCTACCCGGCAACTCCTGAAACTGTTGCTGAGGTCGGCACGTTAGGTTCTCCTCACGGATTCTCTCAGTTCTTAATACTTCAGTAGTGGCCCCTTTCAAGTATTTTTACCACAGAACCTGATGAGGATCGATGTTCCTCCTTAAGTCATTTCTCATTTTTTAACTGTTTTCTTACTGTGCTTTCTCCATTTGTTTTTATTCTATTCTTCTTTCGTCAGCCCCTCATTTAAGTTTTTCCCACTTCATCTACACTCTTTGTACTATGTGAAATGACTAATTTTCTCTGTAATTCACGTAACTTGAACTGTTCTTTCAAGTGTTCTCTCTCCATGCTCTGCAAGCAGGATTCCATATAGTCACTAATGATACAGCCTGTGTGCAACATAAGAAAAAGCCAAGTAGCACAAGAGGTAAGAGAGTACTGTTTTAAGTAACAGATAATTGTAAATTATTCTCCACACTTGCTATTTAGCATCTATAAATGTGTTTTTACTATAGATTGAGAACATAACTTGGTCCAATGCTTTCTTAAAGCTAGCTCAAGAGAAGTGTAGGTAGGAATATTGTATAAACCTGGTTTTAAAAGTGAAATAAATATTGTCTCATTAGTGAATAGAACTAATACTGTGTAACTAAAAAAACCACACAGTATTAAATAATCTGCTTGTAAGTCTAAAGCACCTTTTTATATATAAATACATATTTTTTCAGCACCACTTTAAATGTAAGTTTGAATACAGGCATTCAAATTGCAGAAAGTTCAATCATCCCACTTGAGTTTCTTTTATGACCTTGTGTCAGGGAAAGCAAACACGATGAGAGAGTAAAGCAAGTCCTGTCTTCTTCCTTAAATGGAAATTTTGCTTCATCTGTCTCATGAGAAGAAATTGCTCAAAATAACTCTTCTTAACACAGAACAGCATAAACGCACAGAAGGAAATAGAGTTACTTTTAACATACCAAACTATTGAAGCAGTGATCAAGGAAAAGCAGCAGGACTGTCTGCTCATGCAGAGAGTATTCGGTGTCATTTTCAACCAGCGATGCTTCCAATATGCATTTGAAAAAGAAAGGAAAGTGTTCCGGCTTTTTTTTGAATGTCTAGGAATAGAGGAGGAGGTAGATTTTGAGTCAGGTTGATATACATCATTTCAAGTTTCCTTCAAGTTACATAGCTTAAGTTCTCCAAATGAAGTTAAATCTATAAAAGGAAAGTTTAGTTTGTCTCTTTTCCATTTATCTGACCAGACAGCACAAACAAGACAAACTAAAGATATCCTCCTGAGCAGGGATCCTCACACTACTGGAGAGCTCTTAGCAGGACTGCTGCCTTCTGTGTGGCCCAATGAGGGTCAAACAGAAGGCAAACAGAACAAGAAGCACAGGTGGAGTGGATTGTGCTGTAGGGACTGCACACAACTACTGTAAAATGACACAAGTTAGAAGAGAATTAGTAGATTTTGGTGAAAATTACAGCAGCTGTTTAGTGATCTGCAAAATGTGAGCAGGCAAAAACCACCAGAAACTTATTACAGTTGTGGAACTCCCATTCAGCTATCTCAGACAGAAAAAGATTACCCAAATAATACTGGAAATAAAACAGGCGACCATGTACCAAATAAGAGTTAAATAAGCCACTTAGAAAGTAAAATTCACCTGTCATTTTGATTCTAGTACCTATGCCAGAGCAAAAAACCAGGCAGAGATATCATATGTGCAAGTTATTAATTATTATTATTAATCCTCCTGCCAGCACTGAAGTAATGGCACACTTACAGGAGTAAGTGTGCTTCTGAAGTGACACTTGCATAGAATTTCTAGCCATGCTTATGTTGTTGAACTGGCCTGTGAGAACTGGACTGTTCATAGAAACACTAGATTATTTCTGATTCTATTATTACAAAAAAACAGTATACCATAGGGGCAGAATAAGAAGTTATCTTAGTATAAAATTTCATGCAGAAAAGCTACAAAACCATATTTGGAGGTTTTAAGAAAGACCCTATTGGATAAAATATTAGGCTTCCTGTGGTGCCTTCTTATATCCATAATTAAAAATTCTTTTTTCTTTCAATATTAGAGCTAGTGTTTCTTCTTTGCAAATACATGAATTCTGGCAAGTGCCAAAAAAGCAAATGCTGAAAACGTAAAGGCATCACACAGCAGAACAAAAGACTCATGCACCAGAAGGAATCAGGCGATTTTTCATCTGTCCATTGCTTTCTCAAAAAAGAACACACATTTTTAAAACATCATGAGACATTCCAGCTGAGGTACCATTTACTTTTAACACGACAAGCTTTGCTACCTTCTGTCAGTGTAAGTGAGCACACTGCACAAGCTGCAACTTACAGATTAAAGTCAATTCTAAATGTATCTGAAATTGGTTACCTCCCACGCAGGGACATTCTCTCTGAACTTCTCATTCACCATACAGCAGATTGACATTAAATATGCCTTACTGGACACCTCTGGAGAATAATTCATCCATAGGTAATTTTCAAGGTACTGGCTGTGAAGAGACAAAGAATATTTCATTAGTTGCTGCCACCCACATAATCTGTCACTCATTTAAAAGAGCAGTTATCCACAGGGTATTTTTCCTCCTTCTCCTTAAAGCCATCTTTATAGTTTGAGAGTAGTTCCTGAAGTTACCTCTCATCCAGGTCACTGCAGCAAAACTTGTTAGACTTAGTAACTGCTGCAAGAGACAGACTGAGCTTCTTATCAAGATACGTTCACCAGATGGTTTCCAAATGTTACAAATAGCCACAGCTCAATACAAAGTAAGAAGATGAACTCATGCTCATTTTCCAAAAAGAGGAAAAAAAAAACCCCTAAACTGTCACTTGTCTAAAGAATGTCACATGCAGCACTTCCTAGCAAAAGATGCAAAGGACAACTACTATATAGCAGTATTATTAAATACCCTTTTTTTGCAAACAACCATCTAGAGACATTTTATGCTTGCAATCACTTAAAAGTAAATAAAAAACATTACACTACAGCGAGATTAAAACAAAACAAAACAGTACATTTAGTACATTTTAGTAAAAATATTATTATGCCCCTTAGCAAGGATAAAAAGGTATGCAAGCAAGAACAAAGCATAGGAAAATCACATGTATGTAAGAGAGGAGTCTTTGACAGATGGATGGGGAAGTGGGGGGGAAGAAGAGAAAATTGCTTACAGGACAAATGACAGTAGATGGGGCTATAGACCAGAAACTACTGAACTTAAAGCCTGGTAACGTTAATATTGTTCAGAGACAGGCTAAAAACCTCTCACTCCATGGTACTGCTTGCATACAAATTGCAGAAGTCATGCTACCAGCATGCCACTTGTTAGTATCAAATCCCAAACTGCAGATTACTTTTTTTCTCTCCCACCTTTACTAATGAAAGAGCACAAAACAGAGAGAAGTTTGTCCTGTTTTTCTAGGTACTACTCATGTATTTCGGCTTTTTCAAACAATGAATCTCTCTCAACCAAAACACCTATCCTTCTGTCTGCTCATAAGATTTGAGAGATAAAACAGAACCAGACAGAACACTGAATACTGTGCTTCTAAATATGTAAAGGCTGCAAATACTTATTTTACATCATTTTAGACACGCTTTATAAGCTCTTCCAGAAAACTCAGAAGTAGCTTCAAATTTTCCTAAACAGATTTCTATTTCTTTTCAACTAAAGAAAACTTAATTCATACACTTCCTCTGGCTTTGGCAAGTTCTGATTTAATGACACATTCCAAATAACACAACCAGGCTTTTCACCTCTTTCATTCACACACTCTTCTTTGGTGCTTCACTTACTGTAGAAATTCAGATTTATAAACCAAGATACTCCAACATATTATGTTTATGAAATCACCTCTTTCTCAAACTGAGCTTAACTTGCTTAACTTCCCTATGTACACAATTCAAGGCTTTAGTAAGTAGGAACAAATGAGTATACTACCTTCAAACCGACTTACTGCCCTGCATTTGCTCTTCATCTTTACAGGTTCCTATAAAAAACCACCCTTAATATTTCACTCCAATTAGCTTACCTGAATTCCAGAAGCATTATCTTTCTAATAGCAAACCTAAAAAGGAAAAAGTAATCAATTATACAGTAAAGAAAGCCTCCCATAAACATCTTAGCTGCATGGAAATTGGCTGATTTTTCCCTTATTTTGTGTGAAAGTTCAGCCCCAAAGAGTGGCTGAGCACCACACAGGGCTTGCTCGTTCCTGAAGGAGAAACAGTGGGTTGGGATAAGGACAGTTTACTGACAAAATCACCATGAAAGGGGAACAGTAACAGCCCATCCCAAATTACACTCACACCTGGTGATAACACAGCATACCTTACCACCTGACAGCAACAGAGTGACAACAGAGTGACAACACTCAGACTGCCCTGGAGGCACACCGATGAGTGCCCCTCCCCACCAGCCCCTTTTATGGGGGAGTGATGTCAGGTAGTGTGATAAACAGCCTGGGCTGCCTCACCTCAGCTGGCCTGGCTGCCTGGGGAGGTTAACTCTGGCCTGACAGGAACCAGGACATTTTCTTATTTAACAAAACCTGTAGAAACATCTAGGATTTATTTCATCCTCCTCTCCCCACCGTTTCCATGCAAGAACAACTACTTGAATGCAGAAGCAACTACTGTAACACTGTGGAAGCTAGTGTTCATGCAGGTTCATTAAACAATCAAATTCACATTAACGAAATCCATCTAGATTTTTCAAATATGAGGACATAAACTGCTAGAAACTGAGAGTGCCTTCTACACATTTGATCAGTTGGTAATGGTATCCCTTCTTAGTGACTGGAAACAGAAGTTTGCTCTGATCCTGCATGGCAAGTCCTAGATTACTTTCAGAAAGAAATCATAACCAGAATTCTGTACAGAACTCAAACTTCTCCTGAAGCACTCCAAACAGCTACAGTTAATTCTTCTCTGTACACAGAGTTGTAGACTGCAGTTTATCTTGAATTCTTTATCTCCCCCACCTAATATTACAATTCACTGAAATAGGACTTGCCCATTATAAATCTGGTAACAGTAATTTGAGAAAGATTAATAAGATAGAGGCAACACTCATTTTTTCCCCTTTACATACCTTACTGACAAAAGAAGGGACCTGCCTTCTAGAACCACCACAAAACTCAACAGACTATCAGACCAAGGAACCAACCAATACTATGTCCAACCACCACATTTAAAGATTACTTAAATCATGAACTTTCTTTTTGCCACATTCAGACTTCTAAATACCAGAATGATTGAAGGACTGAAATGCACTTGAGTTGTTTTTATCTGCTTTCAACGTTAATCCATTTTAAAATATTCTATGAAACATTACAAACCATACAGACAATGCTGGAATGCTTGTCTCTAAGTGCAAGTGCATAGTGTACTCACTTTGACCTGACAATTTCTTTTGTGTATACATCTTCAATAACCTATGAGAAAGAATATTTCAAAACAAAAAGGTTAAAAATTGTATAGACTTCACAAAGTGATTATAAAGATGCATTAATGTATCCCATGCACCCAAAGTTTCTCTGAATTAGTTACTGTCTGCTTATTGCTATTAGATTAAAAAAATGTCACAACGAGTATGTCTCAGCTCTGAAGAGTCCAAAAGCTCCATGGACATACATTCTCACAAAGAAAATTAGGGGAAAGTATACAATGACAGAGAACAGACTGAACCTTCATTCAAATCATTCTGAAGGAATAACCTACACCTCACCAAGACTTTTTCATAGATGTCAAACAGATCTGCAGACCTTTTAATTGTTACTTTGGTTTACTGTCAGATTTAAAGAACAGTCTTTAAGAGACGAGTCTGCATCAACTCAGTCATCAGTTGTCACTGTGCCTTTTAACTGACATTTAACCAAGTCCAGACACTTTCACCTAGTTTCTCCGAACAGGAACGAAAGAATCTGCACCATCTGCTGCAACAGGCACACTTTGACATCATATGACAGAGAGATGCAACTCAGTTGCTTCTATAGATGAGAGTTCTAACAATCACAGACAAATATCATCGCAAATACTAGAGAGACAGTTTTAAAGCAAGGCTGGAAAGCAAGATTTAGCCAAATGCCCACAAGGGAAAGAAATCTAACACTTAGAACCCCACACTACAGAAAACCAGCACAAAACCAAACACATCAGGCCAAATTTTAAACATTCAAAACATAAACATCCACCAGAACTGCATAACTCTCTGAAGCAACCTTCAGAAATAGCATATAGCTCAGTAACACCTGCATCTTTCCCCTTTCTTTGATTTCTAAGGGTAGGCCCTCCTCAAACATCTTTTAACCTCAAAGGAAATGCTCAAATCCTAAGTTCTTGGCCAAAATAAACTGAACAAATATCACACAAAAGAAGTACATTACTATAACACACCTTCATAACAGCGCCTACGTTTATAAACTACAAATACATAACAAACATTTTATAATTACAGGCTACTAAAGAACTGTTAACTTTCCAAGCAAAGTTCTATATTCCTATATAAAATAAGCACCCCTGGAAGCTGATACTTCAGAAAAAGGATAATGCTCATTTTTTAACACCCCAACACAAATATTTACCTTTGAATCAAAAGACAGCTTTTTCTTCACATGTGGAGCCCAGTATTTATTTGCTAACTGTATGGGGGGGGAAATAATGATAAAGAAGGTTAGACATGTACATTTTCAGTTGTGGTGATACAGTAACTCTGTAAGACATCCCACACCGAAACTTTATTTCATTAATCTTACTTAATTTCAGCTTATGGTACGTACAAGTAACAAAATGATGCTCTCCAATAGCAACACCTGTCAGCTGCTTAAGGCTTTATACCTAAACCTCCTGTGAAAAGTTCTGGATGCACATACTGCTATATAACAATTTATTTTAACCCTGGGTTACAAATGCTCATGTGAATTTCACAAAGAACCAGAGGCTACACTTAAGGGCCTAATATTTTAAGGCTATTTGCTGTAGCCATCACTGCAACAAAACTCATATGCTCTGGGGACAAGAGCTTCCTAACAAACTTTATTCAAACTTCTTTATACTGTAGAAGAGGAAGGGAAGTGGCACTTCCAGCAGAGACAAATGATCACTCGCATAAAAACTCCTGAAACGCTCTGCTACGAGAAACTGTCAGTCGCTTTTCACCTATTATAACTTCTTTTAAGATCCATTCTTCGTAAATCCCTCCAGCCTAGAAAGGCGGGGGGCATAAACCCTTTCACACGCAGCACTGGCGGCAAACCTCTCCGCATTCACGACAAAGGAAAACCCTCTTCCCAACACCCACGGGGCCGCAAAGACTACCCAGGCCTTTCTAGCACCTGGCTCCGGCCGCTGTCCCGCCGGCCCGGAGACCCTACGTGCCTCTCCCCCGCCGGCCCGGAGACCCTACGGGCCTCTCCCCGCCGGCCTTACCTGGGTCACGTACTCCGCGTTGATCTGCGAGACGGTGGGCGCCACGATCTTCTTCGGCGGGGCCGAGGACGCCGGCGCCGCCATGGTGATGCCGGCCCAAGCCGCCTGGCACACGCCGCTCTCCCCCTGCCGCTCTCAGTCCGAGCCAGGCCCAGCGCGCCGGTGCGCAGGCCGAGCGGAAGTCACCTCCGCGCAGGGAGCAGCGGAGAGGAGAGCGCTTCCGAGGCGAGGGGCGCTAGAGCGGCCGCGGCCAGGCTGCGCCACCTGCCGCGTCCTTCCGGGAACTGCCACCGGCGGGCGCGGAGCGGCGGCGCTCAGGGCCCAGAGCTGCGCTGCACGCCGCACTGTGGCGGTCGCTTTCGAGGCCTGACGACCAGCCACGGTGGCGGGTCGCTTGCCAGCGGCTCCCGTCTTTGCGGGGAACACGAACGAGGCGTACAGGCATCTGTGAAAGCCTGCGATAAGAGGGCGACAGTTAGGCACCACGCTATTGTGCGCTCTGGGAATACGCTTGGGGTGACTCCTATTCAGTTTGTCAGAGCGAAGGTTTCCGCCCGTCTGAGGTGGAAAAGCCCCCCTCGTACTAACCGCAAGCAGACACCACCCTCCGTGGCACACACACATCCCTCTGATACGGGACACGCGCGGAGGACAGTCAAAGAGCAAAAAAATTACACTCAGAAGCCAGCAGTTTGCTAATAAATTAGGATAGTTGGCAATTAACTTCTATTTGGTAAACAGATTAATTAAGCAGGAAATTAACAGACTCCCCGGAGAGGTTCCAGTGCTTTGTTTCTCTGCTCATTACCCAGCACCTGCCACTCGAGTACTTTAAACTTCCAAGCAGATACCGTTGAAGCCTGTTTGAATATGACCTCCTTTGTTTTGATACCAAGGTGATCTCCATTTCATTTCTTCAAGCAGAGGTTAAGCTAAATATTCTTTTTGAAGTTGAATTAGAATTTACAATGGGAATGGAAAAAGTAATGACAGTACCTTCAATGGGATCAGACAATGGCTACATTCAAATAAATATGCCCAGTGCGTGCCTTTCCTTTAGAAGATCTGGAAAATCTAAGCTTTCTGTATAGGGACTAGTAAAATCAAAAGTTACAGAAGTAGCAATAACAAATTCTTTATGTGACAAGGATTGAGTACTGTCTTGTGGAGGGATTGGAGCCTTTAGAGAGATCCTTATTTGATGAAAATGTGCAAGCACAAAGCACTTAAACCAATGTACCCCATTGGACGCTTCATTTGTGGTAACAACCAACAAATTAGGATGCTTCAATTTAATTGACATAGAGCTTTATGATTGGCTTAGCATTTTTGAAATCCGCAGACATGAAAAGCGGTATTTTTATTTACCCTTTCTCCATCACTTGGTACGACTGGATGCAACCCTTGCATCCATGGACAGGTGTAGAAAATATGAGTAAGATTTACCTGAGGTCTCGGCTGGCTGAGCCATGTTAGCGCATTGCTGCATCTTAACTGGTAAGTTTGGGAGGACACTGTAGGCAGTATTACCTTCCATGCTTAGCTTGTTCTGTGGTTGACTACCTCAGAAACTGGCATGGCTTGTATTTGCATGTATCACATCAACTAGAAGTGTATCAGCTCATCAGTTTGGCAAAGAAGGAAAAGAGTACTTTTGCTACCCATAAGTAGACTAGATGAAAAAATAGCAGGAGGGAAATAACTATTGAAGCTATAAATCAGTGATTTATATGGTATAAATCAGTGATTTATATGGTAAATCAGTGATTTACCATAACACGAGTTCATGTTATGGTTTTGCCCTAGCCAGCAGCTAAGCACCATGCAGGTGCTCGCTCACTCCCCTCCCCGGTGGAATGGGGAAAGAATGAAAAGGATGAAAGTGAGAAAATTCATGGGTTGAGATAAAGACAGTTTAACAGGGAAAGCAAAAGCTGTGCACGCAAGAAAAGCAAACCAAACAAATCCATTCCCCGCTTCCCATGGGCAGGCAGGTGTTCTGCCATCTCCAAGACAGCAGGGCTCTAATTGTGCGTAACGGTGACTTGAGAAGACAAACCCCGCCACTCTGAACATCACCCTGTTCCTTCTTCTTTCCCCAGGTTTATATATTGAGCATGCAATATGTTATGGCATATCCCTTTGGTCAGTTGGGGTCAGCTGTCCCAGCCATGTCCCCTCCAAGTCCTTGTGCACCCCCAGCCTACTCGCTGGTTGAGTGGGGTGAGAAGCAGAAAAGGCCTTGGCCCTGTGTATGCACTCCTTGGCAATAAAGGAAATGTCCCTGCATTATCAACACTGTTTCCAACACAAAATATAAAATGTAGCCATATTAACTACCATGATGAACTGTAACTATCCCAGCCAACACCAGCACAGTTCATTGCCTATAGATATAGGTTGAAATAAGAAAGCTTCTAAAATTGACTTTCAGATGGGACCCAAAAGTTTTACTTGTGTTTAAGACAGTGTCGTACACCTAGAAGAGGCTGTGATGATTTCTGGGGATCAGAGGTGAGAGTAATTAATGACCTCAGATTTCTAATCACATGGTCAAGTATCACCCACAAGGTGACATTTTTTTCAGAGCTATTACCATATCAAAAAGTAGGTATGCAAATAGATTTTGGACTTGGGCTCGTAAATTTTGTAGAACAGCTTTACAAGACTAACTTAATCCTTCTGAGGTCTGTTGCATCATATAAGATGATATGTCATATATAAACCCCCACAAATTTCCATATGGTATCAAAATTGTGAGAGCTCAAGGAGGAGTCCATGTTTACTTAATTTTTGGCATATGGGCATCCCATTGAGGATGTTATTTGTATTAAACCTCTCTGGAGTCAATATGGCAACAGGGGTCCTACAAGAGGGCAAATCCAAACTAATCTAAGTGCTCTGACTCACTTTATGATGGAGCTTCTGATATTTGAAACAAATATTAGTTAACATTAGGTATTGTGATTACATCCCTCAGTGGCAATGTCAAATAAAGATCTCCTCCCTATGAAGAATGTTTCCAGTATTTCTTGATAAGGGCTATTGGTTAGTTACAGAGTGCTGCGACAATAGCACTACAAATGAATAGAAAAAGCAAAAATTAGTGCATTGGCAAAATATGTCACTTTCAAGCCCCAAGAGCAGCTGAAGCTTTAAAGGGGAGTTGCGGTGAGGCCCGGCATAATGACGCCCAGCGTTGTACCCATGTCCCCATCTGCGACTCACACCCCAGCTCGCACCTGTCTATTACGACTGGTCTCTTGAATGCAACATGCAGTTTCCCCTGGAGCGGAGGCACGTCTGTCACTTTCCACCCCAAACTGCTTTGTAGTCAGGGGAAAAGTAAACCCCTGCACCCTGTCGTCCCCACAGCCTTCTGTGAACCTCTCCATCTTTCTGTACTCATTGACTTAACACGTCAAGAAAATCAAATATTCTTTCTCTTCAAAAACCTGTTAATTCATTCATGAGGACATGTATTATTTAAAAAGTCACACATTTGAGTAGATGCAGTTTTCAAGACTATTCATTTCTAGGCTGCATACAGTCCTGGTCAATTTATATTCAATGCTGCTTTCTTGCTTAATTAGCTCTTCTTGTTTTGGATGCTTGCCCTTCTGTATTATTGTAGCCAGGAAAAATATTATTTTCTTCTCTTCTTTGTAAACTATATGGGCCAAGGTCATCAATAAGCTGACCGTTGATTTCATCTCAATTATACTCTCCCAAATACAGTATCAGTGGGTCATGAAGCACCTAGTGGTAATCAGCAGGAGCTCTTCAACCCTTCTTGATGGAGGTGCAGGGGCCTCTTCTTCCTCCCAAAAATCACTGAATGTGCTAGCTGTCCTTCTTACAACAGTAGTTTTTACTCTTTTCTGTATATGCTGAATACCTTTACCATTTCTTGGACCACGTAGTAGAGAACTTGGAGGCAAAGGGAAGCCTACAATACTTTTTTCAAAAGTGAGCTGTAATTGTTCTGACAGCAAGTTCATCGTGTGCAGAAAGTCAAAGACACCAAAGTCCTAGCAGGTGATGGCTGAATTGTGCTTTCCCTGTGCACAGCTTCAAGGCTTAAAAAGACTGAGGTGAGCCAGGTGATTTTTAATAGAACTGTGCTTCCCAAGGTGGATGTCTGGATATCTGAGGTGCATCTCAGTGGCATACAGGAATTTAATCTCTGGTCTAATATATAATTGTATTAAACTGAATGCATAAAGCTTAGCTTTGGGGAAGTACCTAACTGGATACTTTAAGGAAGATGAATCCCAGCTCCACATAAGTCGTATGTTGAGCAGGCTTTCTGTGAAGCAGGGCTGTAAAGCTTATGAGACTGCATCCCTTTAAAATCAGCTTTTATCTCTTAGTTGTTGACTTTTACACAGGAACAAAAGGTTTTTTTGAGAGGCATCCCTTTGAAAAGCTCCGCAACAAAGCTCCAAACATGAGGATTTCAAGTCTCATCATTTGTATGTACAAACTTGCACAAACAGCTTTTCTTCTAACCAAAAGGAAATGACTATGAATATACAGCATTTTGAAATATGACTTGCAAAGTTATATTAAATAAGTTTTTGAAAAGTGTGGGGGATGTGTGGTATGAAAATAGCATGGTATGTACATTATTTAAAGATGACCAGAAACCTCCTATGTTTCTTACCTGTTGAAAAGATAGAAGCAGAATTGATGTAAACAGCTTCTGGGTAAATAAAATTTGGAAGCACTTCTCAAAAAAGGTCAGAAGAATCTTTCAACATGTAAAAGGTTTAGACACAATGATAAGAATTATACCTTTCATTATAGTTTATCCTTCAGAGTAGTTAATATTCACATAAACTAAATGTTGAGTCTGTTCATGGTAATTTTAATTCTGTCAAGTCATACTGCTTTTACTATTTTATTTATGTGCATTCTTTTAGTCCAAGAGTTTGTCACTGTGTTCATCTCATTAAATATGGGTACTCACTCCGTAAATATGTGTACTTCCACTCAGTAAATATGGGCACTTTCAAAAATGATGCCTCAGTTTAGTAACAGATGCTTCTTAAAATATTTAGAATTTTAAAGTGTAAAGAAGCCGTCAGTAGCATTCTGATTTGTGTATAAATATTTATTTAGCACACGTTCTGGCCAATGTACTGCCCTTGATTTTAGTGCAAAACTTACAGTAACTTCAATGGAAATTCTGAGCTCATGACTAAAGAAAAATATGGTTAATTCATCAACCCAGCTGCTATTATATCCCAGAATAGCAAGCACTGCCTCTAGTGAAGGAGGTGGGGAAGTACGGGAGTTTATGTCATTCTTAGCTTTCTGTTGATGGGTGCACATTTGGGTAACAGCTCAAGTTAAAGCAGGCTCTGGGCTACTCGAATTCCCTTCAGAGACTTAGCAAGGTTCCTACCAGCTGGAGCAGAACAGCACTATGATTATAAGAAACCAACGACCAGTAAAGCTCTAGAAATATTTGCTAGAAATTCTGAGAGGCTGTTATGGCATAAAACTTCTATGAGGCAAAAAAAATTATTGATGGAGGAACGTGAGGCCTTCATCTCTGAAGTAAGGTTCTAAGGCAAGTAATTTCCTTTCTGCTAATGCTAGCTTGAGAAAGTTGGGTCTATTTGTAGAATAATTGTATAAGAAGATTCTCGATACCATATTCTTTCTCACAATATAGAAAAACATACAGATTGCAAACAGGAACATATCAAATCTTAATTGAAAGAGAACAGTTATAAGATGTTGAGAGACAGCTCCTAAAGCTTTTATCCTTACCTTTCCTTGTATTTTCTAGACTTTTTGTAGCCATTTTCATTATCACATAAGAATTTTTGAGAGAAAAGTGCCAATAAAACAACATACATAATGAAAACAGCAAAATTCACACAGTGTAATACTGAAAAAGAATATATGATCTTTTACTAGTTTCTTTTACTGAATAAAAAGCCTCCCAATATGATTTAAACTAAAATATTGCACAACAAACCATTTTAGCTTATTGGCAAATGGGTATTTTTCCTCTGTTGACTGCATTAGCATCAGACACACTGTTTGATGCCTGAGGGAATTCTTAGGAAGGTATTCTCCCTACCCAAGTACTTGCTATTATGAAGACCTAAAGCATCAAAGACAAGATGGAGTGCGCTGTGGCAAACAAGGTTGCCAAGATACTAATCCAAGGTTACTTGTAGTGTCAAAAAAAGTCATGTTTCGATCTTAAAAACTATCCTCAAATTGACTGAGACACTTGAGGTGTCTAGAGGCCTTAGGTTTCTGCTCAGTTTAGTAAGGCTGCTTTGACACTAGCGGGACTATCTCTGCTCAGATGTATCTTCACAATCCTCTTAGAAACAAAATCAAAAAGTAATTAAAGAAATCATGTGAGTTTCTGTTACTCAGCAAACTACTTTTGCAAGCACGCACTAAACATTAAAATTTATAGTCTTTTAAAAATTGCATAAATAAAATAATGCACATTTGTATATCAGGAGCATGTTTCCCATGATGATAACAGAAATTGAGTGCAGTGCATTAGCAGTAGAAATGGGAGACAGCATGTGTAGTTGGTTTCTTTAGCTTAGGAATAGAATTTTACTTTTCACACAGCAGTGGCCACATAATTCTCTATGTTCCCTGCTGTCATGATGTCAGCAAGGCCCATTCCAGTTCCACAAGTAACAAAGGAGCCACAGCAAAGCTGGGTGGCCACCATTTCCATTTGCTTTTACTATTGTATGTACCCAGACCTCTTTCTGTGGAGAATGACAGGCCAGGCAGCTTCTCTCATCCTCAGGCACCGTTTTGCATGTCATATCATGTCATGTCAGCACACGTGCCACAACCACCTCCATGAGTCTCTGTAAATCACAGGTGAGGTTTCACAGATCCGTACATACTGGGACCAGGGACACTGGAGGAGGAAAAGTTCCAGCCACAAATCCATCCGTCAGGAGTGTAGCAGAATCAAGCCCCACGATAGCATACTGCAGCCAAAAGGGCAAAGTACACAAGTTAAACAGCATTCAGAGACTTCTGCTAACACAGGGCAGCTGCATCAACACTTTCACATTAGAATGGCAGGTTTTGACCAAGGAAATGATCAGTTTTACTTGTGAGTTATTTTGTTGGCATAAGGGTGATTTCTCCTTCACTTGCATGGACTCTGAAGATTCACTTTTTTAACAGATGCTATAAAAGATGCTGTTTAAAAGCTGCTTGACAGAACTAGTCATTCTGTAAAGAAGTACAATTAATTTGCTCAACCTGGAGAAAATAAGGTATATGAAAGCATAGAAAAGTCACTTCTGTAATTTGAATTTTCCTTATGGTAACTGCCTTCAGACATACCTCATCCATAGCAATCAGGCAATAAAACTAGGCTATCAAGTTAAAACTTGCACATTAAAAATTCACAAAACCTTGTGCTAGGAATATGAACTGTAACCCCTTTGGTTATTTAGGCGATCTAGACAATTTTAACATTATTAAATGGGCCATTAGAAGCACCAAATCCATGGTCTTTACTGATTTAAGAGTCATCATCTAAGTGTTACTCAAGTGAGCTACTGTTGCAGGATTATGACTTCCTGAGTTTTACATCTACACTAGTAGACAGCCAGGAACACTAAACATTAGATCCAGCATCTCAATTTGAAGCCTCAGGTCTCATCAACTTCAATTAACTTTCTTTTGTGTCTGTCTGCCATTTGCTTCTCTAACTTTTCTTGTTGGCCCTGGGTGTAACAGTGAGACTAGATGAGACAAATTTGAGAAACCGAACACTCAGTGAGAAGCAGCAACAAAATTTTTCTGTGGTTTATGATGGCTTATTTTCCTTTTCCCTAGGCATAAATAGGAATACTTATATATATTTTGCAGGTTTTGACTTTCTGCAAACATTGCAGCAACCATAGCACAGCAATCAATTATCCACATTTTAAAGTTAGCCATAGCCACATTCCCTAGATAGAAAATTGACAAAGTGATCAGTTAGTACTGCACTTCCAGTCAATTTAGTATTGCATACTTTGCCTTTTTTAAAAAAAAAAAAAAATCACTTTCACCTTTTTCTGCTTGTTTTAAAATATTTGACCCTTCTTTTGTTCCACAGAGGGCTACCTCAAAGTTGAACCCGCACAGTTTGAGAAGTTCTGTTTGGGAGGAGCTCGGTAATAACATAAGAGGACCCACTGTTTGCCTGTTTACAATATGCTTTGGTTAAGTCTTTGCTACATGCTTTAAAAATCCACTGCCTCAGTACTGTGAGATTATTACTCTTAGCCATCAGCTCATTCTAACAAAACCACAGGCAATGTCTCTGCCACCAAAGATGCTTCAAAGATTGATGGCTTCAACTTGCCTGGAAGTGTTGGAGAAAATGACTAACATACTAATGAACACCACAAAGGGTTACTGTTAACACTGGGAAAACCATGCTAGCTCAAATCCTCAAAGGTACTTGGAGAATTTTACTGTTAACTTCAAAAGAGACAGTTCAACCTTGGATTTTTTTTTCCTCCTCTTAGAAACTGCTTTACCCCTTTCTAGCTAGTATAATCCCCCTAAAATAATGAATTTATCCTCACACAAAACTTTTTTGCTAAATGAGTAGAGCCAGATGAACAAAGTGGCCCTTACTGCCCTTCTGAAATCCCACAAAGTCCAAAGATTACATTAGTTTCCAAAGTAATCAGACAGTAACTGTTCCCATGTACGTCTCTCTTCATCTGAAAAGCAGCTTTCTGTATTACTTTCCCCTCATTTTATTCAAATTGATATTTTCAAAACATATCAAGTTTAGTTCTTGAAACGTTACTCTCCAACACTGCATTTCTTCAATGCTGTGACTCCTTAAGAAAAATATTATCTTTAAACATATTTCTATTTTATTTCTTTAACAAAAATATCTGAGACACAACCTATTGTTCTTATATGCAAAGTTATTTATTTTGGTAAGTAGTCTTAAAACGTTTCTGTATATTGAATATTACATTGTTTGAAAACTTTGGTTTGCAAAAAAAGTACACAATAAAAGTAGAATATAAATAAAATAGTTTATTACAAGTATTTTAAAGGAGCTCTACAATACACTTCCAGAACATTTTATACAGTATTCTGTCTTTCAATATGAAACAATTTACATAGGGAGAAAAAACTCTCAATATATAACTGTAGTTGTTATTAACATACTAAATTTATCTGTCATAGAAAAAATCATAATAACTACAGACTGTTTCTGGGTATCTTTCCTAATTTTATTCTCTCTGAAAATGGGAAAGAATAACACATACAAAAATAAATAAAACTTCCCCGCACACTTCATTTATACCAAATACTACAAAGCTCATGCCACAGCAAAACCTAGATATATCACTTCAAAATTTTTTTTAAAAAATAAAGAACATTTCAGTTAATAAATATGGATATATTTAAATAGTGAAAAGAATGCCATGTATCTTACAGATATGTTAATTTAGAAATAGGACTAAAAACTTCAGGATTCAAATATTCAGAAGTTGCATAACAAAGGAAAACATCCTAAAAGGTAGGGGTTTGGGTTTTATTGGGGGGAAGAGGAACAAACAAAACAAAACTTCATTCTTGTTGATAATGTATAAAGCTCCACCACATAAATCTTTTGCCAAGCCCACAGGAATAATGGCCTAAGGTTGACTTACTAGAAAATATAACTACGGATTCTGTTAATACAAGATCAGAATTATTGAATTTGAGCTAAAAGTAATTTTCAGTGTCTTATATTTAGTGTAATGAGAACATGACTTCCCTACAAAACTGCTCGTCTGAGTTACTGTCACATAACTATCAGAAAAATACTTTATTATTGTATGAATTGGCCAAAAAAGCTAGGAAAGGCAAGGGATATACATAGAAGTGGAGGAATGAAGTGATGAAATGGCTTAATTGATTATAAACCCTGCTATTTTAGCATTGTCATTTTATCCTAAAAATGGAAAAGGTCTAATTTCTCCTCTATAGATCTCCAAGCACATTACAAAGCAATTAATAGAAAAAACCTAACTGTTCCATACTGTTACATCAACATTCGTTCTAATTACTTTTTTTCTTTGCTACTTTCTACTTTTTTGCATCTTTTATCTGAAAAGAACCGTTTGGGTTTTTTAAAGTATGAAATACATAGAGCAAGCATCCTTTCTTTTCAACATACAGGGAGCTAGAAGAAAGTAAAAGAACCTTTTTTTCCTGTACTTTGGATTACCTTTGCATCGTTACTTTTCTGATAGCATTAGACAGCATAATGTCATAAAACACTGTACAGAAAAAGGTATAACTTTAAAATATACGATCCACAGACTGCTGCAGATTGTTGCAACACTATTAATACAGTCAGAATGTGTATTTATAAATTAATTTAGGAAAAGAAATGCAAAGCGCCTTTTTTGTTCTATGGGTTTTTGTTTTAAACACCTTCTCACATTCATCACAAGTTATATCAACTAGTTTCAAAGACAGTAAATTGACTCTTCAGCAGGCCATCTCCATAGCAGAAAAAGATTTTCCCCTTCATTAATTATAAGCCTTTTAAATAATTATACAGCCAATTTTTTTAATACATCATTTCATAGTGCATTATCCAGTTTTGATAAAAACAATGCATTCTCCGGTTGTTGCTCGGTGGAACTCAGCTTTAAGCTCTCTTTAAAGTGAATAAGGTGATGTTTTTTCAAATGTGGGGCCTGTCTGAAATTCTTACCACAAACTAAACATTCAAATGGCTTTTGTCCAGCATGCATTATGTAATGTCTTTCAAGCTTAGAAGGTGATTTAAAAGTTTTAAAGCAAATACTGCATTGATACAATTTGTTAACTTCACTTTTTTCAGTGCTGCCAGAAAAATCATGCCAACAGCTGTAAAAGCTCTGCTCTGTTTCCAACAATTTACTACACAAATATGGCTGCACTGTTCTACTGCTGCTGGTGTTGAGAACAAAGTCCCCTGACTCAATTTCAACTTTGATTTCAGCTGCTTGGTTTGACTGAATCAGCTCCAATTCTCGAAAGCCAGATGCCTGTGAAGGTGTCTGAGAATAACCTGAATAACCCACAGGCTGAGAAGACTTAAATTCAATGTGATCTCCCTGCTGATTGAAAAGTTTGTTCAGGTTTTCAAATTCTACCTGGCAAACAGGGCTTTTACGGGGTCTCTCTTCAGTATGGGTGAGCTGATGTCTTTTTAAGTGAGCTGACTGTCTAAATGTCTTCCCACAAACATTACAGCCAAAGGGCTTCTGTCCCGTGTGTATAAGATAGTGTCTTTGAAGTTTGGATGAAGACGGAAAGACTTTTTCACATCTGTCACATTTACACACTTTCTGTCTGTTACGTATTTTTTTAGCAGAAGCTGAAAAAGCACAGTGAAGTACTTCTGGATTATCAAAGAAACCATCATCTGATGAACCATAAAAAGAGTCGTCTTTATTATGCAGTGAATCATCTGTGTTGAAGGTGCTTTGGCCAGTGAGCATACCTTTCAAATCAATCCCGAGGTCAGGAGTTTGCGGCTGCTCTTGCCAAGGTAATGGCGGAGCAAGTGTTCTTTTCATCCGATTACTATGTGCCTTGTGCACGTCAGGCTTACTGTGGCAATCCTTGAAAGATTTAGTGGAAGCATGCTGATCAGAACGCTGATCTCTAGCTGCAAGCAGGTCAGGACTTTTAAAGTGACCCGATTTTTGCTTTTTTCTGTCAGTCAGAGAAAAATCTGTTGCCTTTCCTCCAGTATGCTTCAGCTTCATCAGGATCTTGTTTTTCATGCCGACGCTGTGGCTGCATGCTGTCATAACATTATTTGAACTTTTTCCATCTCTCGGACAGCATTTGTGCAAATTTAGAACCCGCTCTGTTTCAAAACACTTCTCACATCCTGGGCACTGAAAGGGTACAATATAAATCGAGTGTGGGTCATTCTCCTGTGACTTGTAAGCCTCAGCATTCTCAAGCCTGTCCTTCCTTCCTTCCAACAGGTGCTGTGATCTGGGATGTTTAAGCGTCTTTGCTTTGTATAAAATATTGTGAAAAGTCTTATTTCTGGCATGGAGCTGTTTGTGCTTCATGAGTTTGCTCTGTATTTTAAACCCCTTCTGACAAAAGCAGCACCGAAAAGGCCTTTCTTCTGTGTGTGTGAGCTGATGGATTTTCAAGTGTGTTGACTGTCTGAAAGATTTACCGCACAAAGAACACTTAAAAGGCTTCTGGCCAGTGTGAATAAGGAAGTGTCTTTCTAGCTTCGATCTTGATGGAAATGTCTTGCTACATGACTCACAAACGTGAGTCTTCTTTCTCCTTCTGGCCCCACGAAGATGATCTGCCTTCAGGCACTGATGCAGCATCCGCCGCTCTTCAGTTGTGAAAGATTTCCAGCACATAGAACATCGAAACACGCTGCAAGTGCCCTTGTCTTGCTCAAAAGTCACAGAGTTTTCTGTTTGCTTGGTATCATTCTTATAATTCTCATTATGAAGCTGCTGATGCTTTAAGAAAGTGATTAAATTTTTGAAGTTTCTTTGACAAACAATACATTTAAAAGGCAGATTATGGGTTAACTGATGCCTCTCCAGGTGGACTAGCTGCCTAAATGTTTTATGGCATACATGACATTCAAATGGCTTTTGACCAGTATGTATCAGGTAATGCCTAGCTAATTTTGATGGAGTTTCAAACTGTTTATAGCAAATGTCACAAATATATGGCTTTTTCTTGGGTATCCTGTCCGCTGTTACACACTGCTGAACTTTTAGCATTTTTAAAAAGCAATTACAACTTGATTACTGTTTCTTCAGATAGGTAATTCAAGTGAAATCATCAATTACACACTAAGATGAAAGGCTGTAGAAGCAGCAAATGTTCTTAGGAGAGAGAGATTCTTAAATGGCACGGGTCCCTAAAATAAGAGAGAAAGTATTATTTTAGCCTATATTAATACATAATTGCCTATG
Source organism: Gallinula chloropus (assembly GCF_964237585.1). NCBI lineage: Eukaryota > Metazoa > Chordata > Aves > Gruiformes > Rallidae > Gallinula > Gallinula chloropus. Next base: position 12,065,776 of record NC_140088.1, read on the forward strand.
TTTGTCTCATTTTCTATATAAGAGACCAAGAGCATCTAGATTAGAATACTTCTCACTTAGCTTAAGATGCTTCCCTCAAAACAGAGCATACTACATGATGCAGGAAAAAACTAGACTACTTTCCAGAAAAAACAAGTTTAAGTCATCTGTGCAGATATTGTTTAGCCCTACATGTTACTTCCAATATACAGTTCGGCTACATTATGATATTTAGGTTATATGCAAATACAGCATATTCTTAAAAAAAAAAAAATCTACAAGAACTGTAAAAAGTTTCTCCCCTACAGCTGTAATTCCAACTCCCAGATATAATATTTATGAATGCAAGATAAAGAGAGAAGTACTAGGGATTCTTGGGCTTCCATAATAAAAATCAAATGAAAGCAGTGAGAAATAAACACTAGCAATGCATTGAAACTAAGTACAAAGATACTATTCACATTTCTGCATCTTATCAACTATATCCAGAAGAAACTGTAGCATAATTGTTTTTTCTTTATCTCCAGACGGCAAACACCAGAACCAGTCAGCAAGAACACTAGCCATAAACTATAACCAGAATGACTGTAACCTCTAAACCAAAGATGCACACAGTCTATGTCCACTATCTCACCACAGAGACAGAATATCCAAGTTGTGGTACCTAGACGTGTATACTCTGAAGTCACCATAGAGGTTGTTATCATAATTCTTTGTAACAAATATTTTAATCTAAACCAAAATCATGGCAGTTTTGATTTTCCTTGAGTTTTCAACAAATAAAAACTTGGGCAAGCAGTTGTGTCTCAGCTAAGGCCTAATGATTTGCCAACAAGAAGCAGTAACTTTGCAAGTACTTGAGTGCACGCAAAGTTATTAAAATATACATAGAATCAGCTTAAAAGGACCTCAAGCAACCAGTTAGTCCAAGCCAACTCTGAATGCCAACTCATGTCTAGACAGCCTCCAAAGTTGGTCTAACATCCCCTGAAGGAGTTTTCTTAAGCAGGGTCCCAGGTCCCACCTGTCACCTTCTCACAAAAGATTTTCCTGCACTCAGCTGAGCCCCTCTTTACTACAAAGTTACTTTAACCATCCCTTCCCTTGGAAAATAACTAGAAAGTGTTCTCAATTATAACTTTAATGTTTTCTAATTCTCTTTTCCTTTTTAGTTAACTAGGAAAATCTGTTTTTTTTTCTAAATATTGCTTTTAGGTCCACTAAAAAAAAAAAAAAACACCCCAGAAAAAGAAAGAAAGAGCTGAACAGTCTTCATCGGTCTTTTTAATTGTCTCTGGGCTAATTTCAGTTGGTCACATCCTTCCTACACTGAAGCATCTCAGATTAAGTATTCCAATTCACAAGAATAGTAAGAAAAGCAGAATATCTCTATGCTATTACCTAAATGTCCTGATAAAAAAAGGGATGGAGGGACCATATTTTAAAGCAGCAGCATAATAATCAGGACTTGTAATAGCTTTGAGATCCACAATATATTTCTGCTAACTATAATGTGAGGTTTTTTGGTACTACTGGTCACAAGTTGTATATTCTTTGTATATACCAGCAGAATAAAAATGAACTTATTTGGCGTCTCCAGAAGCCCTGCCTCTTTACAAAGAGTTAACATCCCTAGTTTTTAAAAATTTAGAAATACCTGAAAAGTCCAAAGTCATTGCAAAGAATAAAAGCCTACTGCAATTTAAGGCAATTTACAATGAGATTCAAGACACATGCACGAAAGACCGAAAATAGCTGGTAAATCAAGATTTTTCTTAGCTTAATGGAAAGAAACCTGGTCATCTGGTAGGATTGTTCCACCTCTAATAGAATATGTTCTTGTATAATTCTGGGCCTTATTTAATAAAATTTGGTTGTCAGTACACAGAGAGTTAGTTAATCTCCCTGAAATCGTTCAGGTTAGGATTTAACAATGTTATGAAGCAGTTGAGAAAGTCAACTTTTCCTTTCCTATTCTCTTTTCCTGTAGAATTTTTAAAACTCCTCAGTTTCAGTCTTTTTTTTGAAGATACAAGAAAACACAAGACTCTTAGGAGACCCCCTCGATTTTCCTCCCACTTGTCAGCACATCATGTGAAGGCAGGGAGTTTAGAGAGAGTAAGCACATGACACCAAACACTTTCTAGTCTGTGCTACCGTGAAGCTACAGACAAGTAGGATGAGAAAAGGAGAAAAGACTCTCTGCTATGCTGAAAGTTTCTGTACAGCTTAAGGCAGCCACCATTAGCAGGGAAGGAAAACCTCCTAGGAAAGAACTGTTAAGACTGATGAATTTTAGTGAGCATTCTGTCATACAGATCTAATTTACACATCAGGAAAGTGCTCAAACACTATAGTGACATGCAAAGAAAAAAAGCCCAAGACAGCTGTGGCATATTACACAAGGGATTTTGTATTTAGCTAATAATTTTTTTAAAGATTCTATCTAGTGAATGAGGAAAATGCTCTGTAGTACAAGGTGTCAAATGCAGAGTAGAGCTTCTTGCTGTGGTCTTCTTGCCTGTGAAAGGCCAAAAGCTCAGCTGAGGTAAATTTAGGGGATGCAAGGGAAGGAGAAATGAGCTAAGATGGGTATTACTCTGTGGACCAAGTATATGTTCAAATCCTATTTACTAAGGGCACATCTATTTTAGGGTGCTCTGTGCCTTGCACATCTATAGAATAAACATGCTGCTGCATGGTGACACTGCTTTTCATCTTGGTTGCAAGGCCATACAGAAAAACAGTCAGAAAACAACATAGATCATTGAAGGTCCACAAAGAACCCTATTTAGTATTATTAAAGCATTAAAAATTATGTTTATTAATATTGCAGATGACAGCAAACTGCAACAAAATTAAGAGATGATGGAAGAAAATTCTGAATTCTAATCCAGTCTCTACTAATTGGAGAAAGCTTTGTTTTTTCAAAAAGAACTCACAACCCTAACCAACCAACCAACCACCCCCTAACTAAACACAAAAAAACCAACCCAAAAAAACAACTCAAAGTGGGAAAGGAACTTTAATATGAAGAAATGTAAGATTTTCTACACAGGCAGGAATGATCAACTGGCAGGGTTGAATAATCAACTTGCTAGGCTATAATTGTGTAGAAAAGACCTGGAGTCTAAGCTGGACCAGAAGGTGTATATGACAAGAGCAAGCATGCCACCTGTAACAGGATATATACACAGAAGTAAAGCTTTGACAGCACATAAATCTTCCATACTACTCACTACTCTTCACAATTCAGCTGCAGTACTTGATATCCAGTTTTGAGTACTGCCCTTCAAATTGAGTCAAGTATATGAACTAATTGGAGTGAGTCCAGAGAAGAGGATCAAGAACGATCAGAGCTTAAATGCATAATATACAGGAAAAGATTAAAGGAACTGGGAATGTTTAAGTTAAAAAAGAGGAAGTCTGATTAGAAAGAACAATAAACCCTCCCCAACAAAACCCTCCAAACAAAACCAACCATAAGAACCAGGTTTAAAGAAAATGGAAATAAGCTGTTCCCCAGAACATTTGTAGTTGTGACTCAAAATGGATTCAAATTACAACAGAGAGGATTCAAGTACATTACTGTCCTTACAGTCGTAAAGTTTTTCTTAATGAGCATGGGGCAACTGCTCTACTTCCAACACTGGAGGTCTCCAAAGGTTTTACAAACGTATCTCAAGTTTCCACACCCCTACAGTTGTCTCTGATTCAAAAGAAACCACTTCAGAAATAAAAATTCAATGTATTTCCAAACTAGACATTGAAGGATTCTTTCACATCATTATTATCAGTATAAACCCAGACCCTTGAGATAAGCTAATGTTCATAGCTTTCCAGACACAATTACACAAAAAATAGTGTGAAGAAACTTAAGACACCTCTTGTAACATTAACTACAACACTTGACAAGTGAGAATCTAGCTGCTGATTTACGAAACACACCGCACACAACCGTGAGGAGGATCTGAGCACTGAGCCAAACCACTGCATGCTGGATTTCCTCCCCAGCTCTCCTTAGGGAAAACATCAGACGCTTGCGATGAGGGAACAAATTTCACCAAAAAACTAACCTTCACTGGTAATTACATCTAAGTTACCATAAAGCATCACAGCTTCTCAAGGCTAATATATCTCATCTATCCCACCCCATTCTCCATGTATTTTTAAAACATCTTCTGAAGCAAAAAACCGACCCAATAATGGTGAAACACAGCTGGTTTAAGATCAAACCTACGTTCTGCTGAAGGGGACTGCCACCACACCTCCCTCCCCCACAACTGGGCTAACTTAAATCCAGTAAAAAACTCAAAACCCAGCAGTGACGCGGCTCCCCCCAAGCAGACCAAGAACAGGCGCCCGGCGCCTGGGGCCGCGCCGGCCCGGTCAGCGGCCGCCTGCTCCCGGCGCGCAGTGCTACCCCCGCCCGCCGACGGAGCGGCACCGAATAGCCCGGGACCGGCACCAGCGATACCCAGGGGCTCTGCCCCGAAGCGCTGCGCTGGCGACCGGCAACACCGAGCCGAGGTCGGCCCGGTGCTATGGCGGAGCCCGCAGCGGCGCTGACCGCCGGCCGAGGAGAGAGCGGCCCGCGAAACGCTGAAACTGGGAACGCAGAAGGGAGCGACATGAAAAACAGCTACCGCACCTCCACCTTCCTCATCCCTCCCGGGGTTGCTGCCGCCTAAACTCTTCCCTCCGGATGGCACCGCGACGCCGGGAAACCCGGGCCGGAGCTTTCCGTTCCACCCGCGCAGTGCGGCCCCGCCTTCCGCCGCCGGGCTGCGGCCTGACTGGGGCTCTGGTTAGGGCCGGGCTCTAGGACGTGCCCCCGATTTTATGTCTACGGGCCCATAATGTCTTCTGTCTCTGCTGATGAAGTATTGTTATCTGCTGGTGACACGTTATTCTCTACAAGACACATTTTCTCCTTCAGCATCCTATAAATGCTAATGACCGATTCCCGGTGGTTTCGGGTTTGCAAGTGAAGTGAGCTGGCAGAGCTACCTGGTTGTGCGGTAACGCACTGCAAGGTCAAGCCCTGCGGGGAAGGGAAGGGGGGAAAGAGACATTTCCTTGGGAAGTCTAAAGACCTGCAAGAAAGTGTGCACACAAGAGTAACTGAGGTTTTGTCTCCTCTGCAGGAGAGAGGGACCAACGTACAGGAGCTCGGGTAGATCCTGCAGTAGTCAGTCCCCTTGTGAGCACAGCTGCAGTAGCCAGTCCCCTTGTGAGCATGGCTTAGCTGAGCTTATCTCAGAGGAACAAAAGGGTGAAAACTTCCAGAAAAAGGTAGAAACTGTTTACAGGTGAGTCCCACATCCAGCTCTGGGTTCCCCAACACAAGAGCACATGGAGCTGTTATAGTGGGTCCAGAGCAGAGTGACGAAAATGATGAGGGGTTCTGAAGCACAAGGAAAGGCTGAGAGACTTGAGGTTGTTCAGCCTGGAGAAGTGAAGAGTCTGGGGAGACCTTATTGTGGCCTTGCAATACTTAAAGGGGGTTTATGAGAGTCTGCCAGAGCCCATGGTAACAGAACAAGGGCAATAGTTTTAAATTGAAAGATGGTAGGTTTAGATCAGACATAAGGAAGACATATTTTATAATGAGGGTGGTGAGGCACTGGAACAGGTTGCCTAGATAAACTGTGTGTGTCCCCTCCCTGGGATGGTGCTTTGGGCAACTTGGTCTAGTGGAGCGGGGTTAGATGATCTATAAAGGTCCATACCAGCCCAAACTATTCTATGATTCTGTGATTCCACCTTGTAGGCAGAGCAAAGTTTTATCAGGTCTGCCTAGCAAGGTTTTAGCATGGGTGGCTTCTGTGAGAAGCAGCCAGAAGTTTCTCTTATGTCTGATAAAGCCAATGCCAGATGGCTCCAAGATAGACCTGAAGCTGGCCAAGGTTGAGCTTATCAGTGATGGTGGTAGTGCCTCTGGGATAACATAGCTCAGAAGGGGGAAAAAACATCTGCAGTGGAAGAGCAGCCAGGGAGGAGAGAGAATACGTGAGAGAAACGACTCTGCAGACACCGAGGTCAGTGAAGAAGGAGGAAGAGCAGATGCCTCAGGTGCCAGAAGCCCATGGTGAAGCAGGCTGGTTCCCTGAAGCCCATGTAGCTTGATTATGGAGCAGATATTCACCTGCAGCCCATGGAGGACCCCAAGCCAGGGCAGATGGATGCACCCAAAGGGGGCTGTGACCCAGTATGAAGCCCGTGCTTGAGCAAGCTCCTGGCAGCATATGTGGCCCAGCAGAGACAGAAGCCCATGCTTGGAGCAGGTTTGTTGCTGGCAGGACTTGTGGCCCTGTGGTGGACCCGTGCTGGAGCAATATGGTCCTGAAGGTCTGCACTCTGTGGAAGAGACTGACACTGGGGCAATTCATGAAGAACTGTGGCTATGCTACAGTTTGTGGAGGACTGTCTCCTGAGGGAGGAAGGCCATGCTGGAGCAGGAGAGGGGTGTGAGGAGTCCTGCCCCTGAGGAGGAAGAAGCGGCCAAGACAACACATGATGAACTGACCGCAACCCCCATTCCCCATCTTCCTGTGCTGCCGAGCAGGAGGAGGGAGAGAAAATGAGGTTGAGCCCTGGGGGAAAGGGGGGGCTGAGTGGAGGTGTTTTAAAATTTGGGTTTATTTCTCATTACTTGACTCTCATTTGATTGGCAATAAATTAATTTTCATGAGTTCAGTCTGGTTTGCCCGTGATAGTAATTGGTTAGTGATCTCTCCCTATCTGTATAGTGACCCAGGAGCCTTTTGTTGTATTTTCTTTCCCCTGTCCAGCTGAGGAGGGGAGTGATGGAGCAGCTTTGGTGGACATCTGCCCTCCAGCCAGGGTCAACCCACCACAGAAGTGTTAGAGATACACCTACACAGACGTTTGTTAATAAATCACGACACAGATGAGGCTAGTTACATTGTAGTCCCTTAACAACAGAGAATATCCAGCCTCCACCAGTGTTTTGACTCAGCCATCTGCATGTACAGCTCAATATGGACTACATTAGTCAAAAATTGCACTCTATCAACGTTTTCTTTTTTTTTTTTCCTAAATTTTCCCTATCCCAGGGACTACAAAGGGCCAGTAGAGGTCCTTTATGCTTTACTCTCTCTCTACAAAAAAAAAAAAAAGACAACCTACCCAAACCCACCTTTTAAAAATCATTATAATTGATTAGGCCATCTTTGTGAGTGAATCTGCAATACTGAAAACACAGTAAGTCATTCTGTTAAATAACATTTTATTGAAGGTTTATTTTTTAATATAGTGTTATTCTTTCTTTTCTTCATGCAGGCTGGAATGAAAGAAAGATAACTACTTGCATGTGGGTCATTTATTTCTTAGAAAAATAAGAGTGTAGCTTATTCCTACTTTTCCTTTAGGTGCTTGAGATTTTAGTTCTGTGTGATGGATGGGGCTAGGGTCTGACTCCTAGCAGGAGGACTGGAAGAGAGCCGAACACAACAGACCACAAATCAAAGATTTAAATCAGTGGAATGATGGACCCCTTTATATAGTAGAGAGCAATACCCCAGAAACTGTCCTAGAGAGCAACTGTATTGGTACAGAACAGGTAATGTATCTCCACTGCATTTCTCCAGTGTCCAGCAGAAGAGATGGCTGCAGTGATTTGTATTGTCTATCTGCTGTGTGTGTTGAGCCCTTCTCTCCCTCTCAGCCCTACTGGAAATTCAATAGGGAATCATGTGTGCCAAGGAAACTCATGGCTATTTCAAAAGTATTTGGCTAAGCGTGCTGGAAATCAGGGCTATGAGAAAGCTGAGAATTGGGTGGCAGAGAGGGACCCAATTAGTTAACAAGGTGAAATTTCAGCTTTCTTTTCCAGCATGTGCACGATCCAAATCCTGGTTACCCACAAAATGGTTACAAAAAGTCTGGTTTTGTCAATAACAGTAATGCAGAGAAAAAAATTCACCTAGGCTGAATTGTGGGGTATTTTATTGGTCTGGACCTTTAAGTTACCTGCAGATTAAGTTACCAGCCCCAGTAAAAGCTGCAGGTACCTTATTGTGACTTTGATTGCACAGAAGACCTCATCCTTGCCCACTCCAATGGGGGACTTGCCCCTCACTGATGCGGCAGAACTGTTCTTACTTGCAAGGAAACAAAGAGAAAGACAGAATTGGACTAACAGCTGCATGATTATTACCTGACTTTACACATGAAAGGTTAAAGAGATCTGCCTGTAAGACTGTCACATGTAAGGCTCTGGGTTTTGTTGGTGGGGTTTTTTTTGGGGGGGAGTTAGATTTTTTGTTTTTGAAGAAAAGGAAACTGAAAAAATAAACAATGAAAGAATTCATAAACTTTCCTTAAAGAAAAAATGTGTAATATCACAATTTCACTGGCTAGAACTTGAGATCCTGAAGCTGTGAATTGTCCCTTAATTTGTGAAACAAATCTTATTTCCCACTTGTTACAACAACATAAGCTATGAGGTTGTGGAGTCTCCTTCTCTGCAGATGTTCAAAACCCACCTGGATGTGTTCCTGTGTGAACTAATCTGGGTGATCCTGTTCTGGCAGGTGGGGTTGGACTAGATGATCTTTTGAGGTCCTTGCCGACCCCTAACATGCTGTGATTCTGTGATTCTAACATGCTGTAACTCTTACCCTACTATTCCAAATGCATATTACTCCACTTCTTATAGAAGACATACTGCCTGGAGTAGGTACTAGCATCTTAGTGTTAAAGGAGTTCTTTTGTGGGTGTATGGTATAGTATATTGATGTGGAAAACCAGATATTGATCACATTCTTTCTAATTTTTAGGAATGACAAGATCTTGCCTTAAAATATTGTAAAGATGCTTCTGCAAACCAACAGTTGGCAATTCCATTACAGAAGTTGCAGAGGCAGTCCACGAGTTAACGGTGACACGTTACCATTAATGTTACATCTGCTTTTGTAAGGTGTTCCATACTTTAAACACCTGCTATATATGCAGTGTGTTACAGTGACTTCCCTGGTGCTATTTTTATTGAATTCCAGGCTAAATAGGCACATATCACAGTTTATAACTTGCTAATGTGTCAATTAATGCCACCTCAGGGCTGAAGTAAATTGCAAAGACTGTTAGAACTGTGAATATGCATTTTGTGCTAGTTTTAGCTTTCTCCCTTTTTCTCTTGTCCTATTTTCTGCCTTTTTTTTTTTCCCTTAATCGTCCATCTTAAAGCCCCCTGGTGCATAACAGTGAATTGCCTTGAGAGGAGGTAGTTGTTTAATGAATCTCAGGAACATTCTACACGTGCAAGCATCATCTTTTATTTGCTAAAGCACAATATGTGGCAAAAGATCCATAAATTCTCTCTGTATGCTCAAAACAAAACACAACTTTTAGTGACATTTTCAAGAAAAGTAAACTTCATACAGCCAGATTTATAAAAAGCTAGATCATCATATCAAAAAAGGGAGAATATGATGAAATTTTATACACAGCACATGTAGTTTTGTGAAATATAAGAATAATTGTATTTCAGTGCCTTTAAGATGGAGTTCTGCTTAACTACAGTCACTTCCACTAACTTTTTGGCTTTGTCTAGCAATATATTTTGCTTTCCCTAGCACAGTATATTTTAAGATAAATTTCATATTGATATAGTGCATTTTAAAACTAATACAGAAAACAGTTGATTTAGATGTTCATTTGTTGAGTAAAAAAACCCACAAATAGTTGGCTCACAGCCCTTAATCTCTAGAATCCCTTAAGAATCCCTGCTTTGAAATTAGTTGCAGGCTCTATCAATTATATCTGTTTAAATGGACAAATTTAATTACTACAGAAGAGCAATTGATTTTTAAATTACCACTGATTGCACAGTGGGTATCTCAATGGGAAGACAGGTACATGCAGACTCTCAAATGGAATCAATGTATTAATTAATCTACAGATTGACACAGTCCATAGAAAGTTCCCCTTCTCTTCGCCTCCTTCCCGTAGATTCGTTTTGATTTAAAAGGAATTTCTGATTATCTAGAAGTGAAAGATTCAAATGCAATATAAAATTGCACATGTTGCATATAATATGTAAGTTTTTGTTTCGGGCTTTGCATCTTGGATGTCATTTGTTAGCCTAGGTAGCCTCTGAGACACAAAGCGCTCCTTACAACACTGAAACAATAAGCCGTGTGGTATCATGCCAAGGTATATGTACATATGCAGGAGTGAAGCTCAAAATGACTCTAAGTAAGCTGGAAATTTAATTCCTTTCATGGAGCCAATAAAAGGAACATAAACTAAAATAGAGCTGGAGAAAACAAACATCTTCCCGGTACAAGAGGAGAGATGGACATACTGGAATGAGTCCAGCAAAGAGCTGCTAAGATGATTAAGGGGAATGTTATATGGGGAGAGGCTGAGAGAGCTGGGATTGTTTAGGCTCAGGAAGAGAAGACTTAGTGGTGATCTTATCAATGTGTATAAATACATAATAGGAGGGAGTAAAGGAGTTTGAGCCAAATTTGTCTTGATGGCATCCAGTGAAAGGACAGGAGGCAAGAGGCACAGATTGAAATATAAGAAATTTCACCTAAACGTGAGAAAAAAAGCCCACTTTTTTTTTCTTTTTTTTTTTTTTTTCTCCTTGACAATGGTAAAACACTGAAGAGGTTGCCCAGAGAGGTCTGTGGAGTCTGTCCTTGGAGATACTGTGGATTTGGCTGATCCCTGCTTTGGCTGGAGGCTTGGATTAGATAATCTCCAGAGGTGCCTTCCAGTCTCAGCAGTTCTGTGATTCTATGGATATTGTTAACATGTAGTAGCAGATGCACTCATCCCAACAAATCTCATGAAAACCTATAAAAGGCCTGACAAAGTTTGAATAGTGGCCACAGAGCAGCAGTCATTTTTGTTGAAAGGTGGTAAAACTGAGGCCTTTGGACAATGGGAAGGCTTTGTGACCATATGTGACTATAGATCAGATTCAAGTCGAATTTAGAGTCCCATGAACCATTTTGAGGTGGTTGCCTTGAGATCAGTCAGTCTGCAGTTGGATGCTCTCCCCATGGGTTTGGATGCCAACTATGGTTCGTCTTCTGTGCACCTCATCTCTTGGGTCATTAACCTTAGGAGCTTTTAAGTCAGCGGGGTAGTTATTAACATTTCAATTTACAGCCTGAACTTGCAGACTGTTAATGTCTGTTAGAGTGTCAAAGCAGTTTAAGTTAGAGAAACATTAGTTTTATTTTGTTTCCATCTTGTAAAAAACAAAAAATCCCATTTTTAGTTTGTTAGTTGACCAGGCCTCGTTTGTGACATTCCGTGACACGTGCTTAAACATGTAAGGGGCTTGTTGCAATATTTCATTTTAAAAACTGCTTTTTAGTCATCAAGTTCTTGTCTTCAGGTAGTTGGTTTCTGAGGCCTGTGTACTCAAGGAAGCATAAGCATCTACCTACTTACTAACATCGCTCTTTCTTTTAGAGTAAGACACTGAAGCTAGCTATATTATAACCTCTTAAGCCTATGATTTCACTGAGAATCTTGATCTAAGTCTACAGAGGACTTGAATTTTCCTCCACTGGCTCTAAATAATATTTTTTGAGGGCAGAGCTTTTTATTTGTCATTAATTTTACTGCAGTGGTTCTGTTAAAGGTTTGAAGAGCTCTGGAACTAGCACAAGGGAGAAGCAAAGAATCCACAGCTTGAGCAGATGGAGGCTTGAAAGACCAAAGGTTCTAGGAATTAAACTGGCTTATAGTTCTGTGGGACCACAGTTTGATTTAAGGAGAAATGAACAAGCTTGGAATACAATTAAGACTGGAAACGATTGGATGCTATTTTAGAATTTATTTACATTTGGTTTTGGTGAGTTGTAATTGCACAAATGAACAGTTGGTCATAAAAACAAGCTTCTTTTAAGTGATCACATATAAATTACATTTAGATTGACGAAAGGATTAATAGAAGTTAATATTTAAGTTTTACGAATGAACTTAAAGAAATTATGAGAATGAATTAATTAAAGAGTGGTCAGCAAGGAAAGCTAAACCTCAATAATGGGAAGTGTAGTGGTGAAACATGAATTGCCAAAAGTCGAACATTATCAGTCTTAAAAAATATATGGCAAATGTTCTTCAGCCACGTAAATTTACAAGAGCAGTAAGTGAGATCCCTGTGCGCTGAAGATGAAGGAGAAATGAAGGATGAATTATGTATAGTTCAAAATGTATTTGAATATTTTGCCTCAGTTTTCAATATGGATCACAAGATAGATGAAAGTGGGACTGAAAATTTGAAGTAGTAGCAAAACTTGTAAAGCTTGATGTGGTTCTCTTAGGAAAGCTGTATGTTCATTTTTCCAGAACTGTAATGGATGTACTATATGAAACACATGACCACCTGTGACAGCAGGAAATTGGATTTGATGAACCAAGAAATCTTTTCAGTTCTTCAACTCCAGTGCTCTTGTATTGACTTGTACAACCCACCCTGTCCATCAATGCAATTAGTTCTTTCTACACCACAGAGTACCTTGACAAATTAAATTAGCTTGATTTGTAATAAAAAGGTTTTCATTCAGATTTGATCTTGTAATTTAGAAAGTATGGGCACATCATTGCATATAAATGCAGTTGGATGCAGATGGCAAAAAAATATCCTTTGTGGATAAGAAAAAAGAAAGTGTTTTAAATTTTAAGATCAGGGGTTCAGTAACAATCTAGGCTCATTCTTGCAAGCACCTGTCCACAGCCAGATCTCTGCACTTGTGTAGAGTCCTCTAAAACTTAGTAGAGCTCTTTGCAGGTGCAAGATTCCTCGTCAGAAAGCTACTCTGAAAATCAGGAAGTAAGAGTCTCACACAGAATTACAAGAAGCTTAAGTATTTCCGATAAATCACATTCAAAGACATTGAAATTTAATAGATGTGCTTAATGTCGGTTAAATTCATATTACAGAGAGCATAAATTTATCAATTTGAAGAAAAATACACTTTTAGCTTCTAGGGATAGATTTTTACTTGCATAATCATAGAATCATAGAATGGTCTGGGTTGGAAGGGACCCCGAGGATCATAGAGCTCCAACCCCCCTGCCACAGGCAGGGACACCAACCTCCAGGCCTGGATCTACACAAGGCTGCCCAGGGCCCCATCCAACCTGGCCTTGAACACCTCCAGGGACGGGGCATCCACTACCTCTCTGGGCAGCCTGTTCCAGCACCTCACCACTCTCTCTGTAAAAAACTTCCCCCTAATATCTAATCTAAACCTTCCCTTCTTTAGCTTTAGTCCATAAGATCTGTAGGACTGGATATTAAGGTAAAAAATATTTTTCATCTTGCAGTGCTTCATGCTGCTAATTTCAGCTTTCAATTACCTTTTGCTTAACATAAGTAACAACACAATTTCAAAAAAAGGAAGAAAATTCATAAATTTTACACAGCCTCCAAGTCCTCCAGCTACCATAGTATATTATGGGTACTCATGTCAGCCTATACATTTACTTCTGTGTCCTCTACTCTAAACTTTTCATGAGATCATAACACCTTTCCATTTAAGTACCAGCCTACAGCTGTCTACAGCCCTTTGCATTTGAGAGCTAGAAAATGCCAATTCTTTGGGGTCCCGTCCCTCCCTTCCACAGGCTGTCTACCTTTTACCATATGTTATTGAAGTTGCCAGCTTTCTATTTGTAGCTTAAGTATTCTTGAAGCCCGTTAAGCAAAGGGATATAGCTTGGATGTCTGGTCAATCCTAAGAGCTCAGTGTGATCCAAGATCCTGTTAAAATCTGGAAACAGTCATATTTCCTTCTTTGGCAATCTGAATTTCATCTGTTCACAAACCCTGTCAAACCTTGCCCTAGTGAGGATGTTGGGGCTTTTCTAGGACAAAGTCCAAACTACCTTGTTTGATTGACAGCAATCATCTGACATCACTGCACAGATCGATGGCATAAGCAAGCTGCCAGGTTTAGGCATGAAGTTCCAGGACCTGTCTTCACATAAAGAGCATCCTTGAGTCAGCTATAAGAAGCAGCTTTGTTGCTAGTAGTACTGTGTGGGTTGCTCAGAGCTAACCCTGAAAGCTTTCCAGTAGTTGAGCAGTATGGGTAAGTGACATGTTTGGCTTCAAACCTGACACTGAGATTACTTCTGCCCAGTAGTGTAATCACTGACGTAGAGGGATGTATGGGTTTTTACACAAATTCAGAAAAACTTATGCATTCCTTAGTCTGTAATTTCTTTTGCTTTATCTCTTAGTCAGAAAGCAATTAACACTCTGAAAAACTTCCTGGGCTCTGTCATCTTCATTGAGTAACCTTCCATCTAAAGTCTAGTTCCAGTAAATCAAGGATTGAAGGTGCATCACTTAAAAAAGTTGGTCTTTGGTCCAGCAAAAGCATGACACAATTTTGCTATCCTATGATGAATTCCAGGTTTGCATGGGATATTTGTTATAAAACCACCTTTTCTATAGTAGCAACTTAATAAGTTCAAAAAGTTAAGAAGAGTCAATAAACAAATGAAGTAGATGATCTCAAAACCTAAAAGTCACCTGCCAGAGACCAATAGAATATATAGAAAGATTAGAAACCAAAAGACCAGTCGAAACATTTCCTTTCTGTCACTGAGACACCTGAAGTGGAAGAACGATGGTTCCATGTATCCCATTACTTGCCTTGGTATGTTGTGGGGACAAACCAACAGAACCGCTTATGTTTTGCCCAGGCATATAAATTAGAGAAAAGGCACTCACTCAGTAGCTGCAAACACCTTTGTTTCAAGGTGAGTGAAAGATTAACTGAGAGCACATTGCCACAGTTACGCACGAATAATTCAGTAACGATGTCCAAATCATAGCAGTTTTACTGCTCTTCACTGTGGTCCTGGATCATCCTCTGTTTGTGTCTGAATGGACCATAGGACTACTCTCAGTCCCACTCAGTGTTCGAAGAGCCATGTCTTCATAAAAAAAAATGATGGAGTGATGAAACAAGAGAAGTTATAGGAACTATTTAGTTTCACTCCTGGTCTGAAATGGTGTGGTTTTTGATAGGGATCCGACAGCGCATGATGTGTTAAATCCTGCAATACATGCAGTATGCAGCAGAGCAGTATAAGGTATGACCATGGTGTTCAGCATCTTTTTTAAACCACTCTAGTGCACTGTAATCACAATAACCCAAAGAAAAGATGTTTAGATATGTGTATAGGCACAGTGGGATGGAAGCTGGAGTGTCAAATCGTCTAACCCTCAGAAAAAAACTGCAATTTTCAAATGTGGATGTAACCCTGGAAAAGCCTGAAACTCGAAACTTAGGATATACTATTTGGACACATGCAATTGAAGCAGAGGACACATTTTTAAACTGTCTCACAGAATGAAATGTCACTCTCTTCAGTCTGCGTGTTGCAGCTTGTTGATAGGTTCAGTTCTAGATCTGAGAGAGGAGAGGAATGTGCAAAGAAAATGTACATTGCAATCCGGCTTGCTAGACTACTTCAGCATCATTGTCAGCAGCATTTATGATAAAAACACAACGTTGAGAAAAATACAGAATCATAGAATCATTAAGGTCGGAATTTTATTCTTAAAACTTTCTAAGTATATGTGACAAACAATATCAGTTAATCCAGATTTATTTTGCTTGCATGTTTTTTTCTATTTCCCTGTTGTACTGCCAGCTTGTTACAATATACTTAAAGGATGATATACAGTTGTTTTTAAATTTTATTATATCCTTTGCACTTTCAGTGCTAAGGTTGTGTTAGCGCTTCCAGGGTTTATGTCACAACCACAAAAATGTGCTTCTGACGTAGCCTGGCTACCTGGGATTGCTGTCTAAGGAATAATTAAATTATGCATAATTAAAATATAATTTTATGTGCACTTCCATACAGTGGAGCATAGTTAATGAAGATTTTTAGTATCTAGATCAAAGGCTACCTAGTGCTCCTTTGTTTACTACCAACTATCTTCTTTTTCCTCTGCATCTCTTTCTCTACTTGGCTGATAGAACTTTTCAGGTATTGTTATCTCCAAGGAGATTCCAGTTCACAGATTCACAGAACTTCATCTCCAAGGAGATTCCAGTTACATACTGAAAAGAAAAACTAACTGGAAAGAAACTTACTATATTGCTTATATATTAACATACTCCCAGATGTATAATCATAGATTCCTTGAAAAAAAAAAAGGGAGAGGTTAAGTACTTCAATTAGTTTGCATTCTACTTATTATGAAATCATAATAATACAGGAAATGTTTTTGTATAAATATAAATAGTAATATAGGGCCTTTATTCATCATTTTCTTATATATCAAAAAGTCACCAAAATTAATGCAGAGCTGACATAAGTGGCATTGGTCAAGAAGTGCCATCTATCAGTTTTTATGCAACCCTTTTTGGGGGGGGAGAAGTTATCTCCTGTCAAGCATCTGTTTACCTGGTTGAAACTGGAAGGCGATACTGCCCACTTTCCTGAACAAGCAAATAGCTAATGCATTCACAGCAGATGTGGAGAATCCCAGTTCAGATCTCTGCTCTGAATTTGGCAAACTGGAATTTAAACCCATGTATATGTACGTGATGTGTGCCTGAGGCATGGGGCTGCTGAGTGTTGCTGTTTTACTAGTTAAAAAAAACAGCTGAGTTAAACTACTTTACTGTAGACTCTGAGGTTTCCTGAAAGATACCCAGCTCTAGATGTACGTAGCATCTGTTGTCAGTATAAATGAAAGCACTGCAGTCCCATAAAATATTGTGCCATGTTTACAAGGGGTCAGACAATCACAATTAATATGAGGTAGCAGAAAGGCTGCTTCTGGAAGTGGTCAGACTTCTGCAGGTGTGCACTCCCTGTGGTCACATCTATGAAACCAGGGAGGTGATTAATGTCATTGAGATGATATATTAGCATTTAAAAAATAAGGAAAATTTACATGACAGTCTATGCAAATGATTCAAAGGATTCATCAGCAATCTTGTATTGTCTGAAGATGTGCTCGCCAAACATAGTGGTATCAAAAATCAGCTGTCAGGAAAGTCATTAACAATACTGGCTTGAAAATTTTACATCTAAAATATACTTAAGCCCTCCCTCATCTCAAAATAGAAAGCATGTAAGCCAAGACTCGTGAGTGGACCATGTCTTGTGCTGTGCCCAGGCATACTGCGATTTTGTTGTTTATAGATAATGAATGTGCTTTTTGTCTTAGTGATACTTTATGGTCAATGAGGAAAATTCAGGCAAAACATCTGGAATTTCTGTCTGTATGATAACTCTTAACTATAGAGACCAATCAGAGTGAAGATGGGTTTTCCAGGACACCATGGTTTCTGGGACAGCTTGTTATGTAGAAACAGGATAAAATGAGGAAGATCAAAGCTGAAGACCTCATTTTTCTTAATTTTATTCATTCTCCATTTTCGGAGGAGCCATCCATAAACCTTATTTTTTCTATTTTTTGGGGCCCTGTTTCCAGCCTTCTCCATGGAGAAAGGAATAAAAATAAATGTTAGCTGATTTTAGTTTGTTGGTTTTGATCAGAAATTCAAGTGGGTGAAAAATGGGGAAGATCAAACTGTCTGTCAATTTTCATTGCATGTTTAAACTTTGGGGTAGATTGTTTAGTAATGAAGAAGTCAGACTTGTCTTGTACCTAACATACAGTCTTCTCAGGAATAGATTTCTGTTGGTTTAAAGCAGCATAAACATATCAAGTCCCTATAAAAACTCATTTTCAACATGTGGCTGCTAAAAGGTATGATGAAAACAGTGACCTGAGAATTTTGAAAACCTCTGGCATTAGTACTTCAGTTACAAATTATGATATAGTGAGAAGTATGGGGAACTCAGGAAACCGCTTGGGGTTAATATTCCAATAGAGAACATGAAAGATTAGTCTGAAATTAAAGGCACTTTTCATATCTCTAGTATAATTGAAGCAAGGAAAACAGTCAGTGAACATGTCACTCACTTTTTAGACATGTCACAGCTGTCCACGTGCTTACCACATCACCCTGTTCAATTTTTAGAGTTTTTAATATGAATATCAATCCTTCTTTTCATAAAAGTAACCTATAAATGCCAGGAATCCCTTAGGAGTTTTCTCAGACTTTATTTAATGCCCCACAAGAAAGGATGTAAAAGAGACCTTTCTTTTGTAAAGTGATCCTATAATTCTGTTCAATATCCATCATTTTCAAGGCCAAGTAATCATATTTAATGGATCCTAAATTACTTTCTGTCAGGCAAGGATTCCCTTGATAATATTAACCAGTACAGAGGACTGACACTTGGAGGACTAAAACTAAGAGGGTTTTTTATTGCATGCAACTTACGAGTACTTAGACAGGGGTGGCACTCACTAGCCCTGTAGTAGGTAAGGGTCAGTGTTTCCATTTTGACCTGTGCTTTCAATGGGTTTTAGCTTGGCTATAAATACTAAAATTGGTTTCTGCCAAAAAGCAATGCCTAAGGTGACCTGCAAAGGATTTTTATCCTTTGCTGTGTTCTTTTTCTACTTTTTCGCTCTCTTTTGTTTTTTTTTAAAGATATGTGTATGTTCATCCTGGATTTCTTATGGCATATGAAGATGGAGCATCAGGAGTGGGATGCTCTGCGAAGTAAGGTGAGCCAGGCGCCGAGGGTGACCCAAGGCAGGTGTGGTGCTGTGATTGCACTGATAAAGGTCCAGTCCCATCAAACCAAAGAAGAACAGAACCCTTCTTCTGATGGTATTGAGGGTCAGCCAACAGTGCAAGGTTGACAGACAAATCTGTAGTGGTGAGACAGGTGCAAGTCCAAGCTGAGAAGTCAAGTCAGTTGGGTCAAGGTCAGGTCTGGATCAGATAGGTACATGGCCATGTACCTGCCAGACGTGAGCAGGGACCCTTGGCAGAGACCAAGGGCAAGGGCAGGGGTTTGAAAGCAGCTTATGAGCAACAGAGGGGGACAACCATTTGCCTTCCTACAGTTCTTTATCACTCAACTCTTTTCTCAACACCCAGGCCCAGGTGATGCAGCTGCACTGTGTCTGCGTTGACTTCAGAATAGACAGGCAGGAGCAGGGCTCCTGGAGCAGGGGCATGGGGCTGCCCTGAGTGTACTGGAAAATGTCTGCAATTATTTCCTACTTCAGTGTTTGTTACTGTTTTCATGCTGTTTAGCTTTTCCTGCTGAAAAGTCTAGACTTTCATGTTAAGGTTTGTGCAGAGGGGAGGTTGATGTGCTGCACAAGCAGTGGCTGGGCAGGGATCCACTCTAACAAGCAGCAGAATTTTATGTAGAGAGCTTTCACTAATTCAGAAGTTATGGCATTGATATTTTAACAACTCTCTTTCCTGAATATTTAGTAGGCATTTAAGTCCAGGAAATATTTAAGCAAAGCTACTTAAACTCATCAGTCAAACATTATCAAAACAATTTGCATCTCAGATGTTTCATTTGAGAATTCTGCTGGAGATTTCAGGGTATGAATGCATGGGGTTGTATGGCCTGGACTGGGTTAGATAACAAGTACATGATTTTCTGTGACATCAAATAGAAAATAATTTATTTGTTGTATCTATTGTATAATTTACTCCAGCTGTAATGAGGAAGGGACCTGCTCTCCATTGCTGGAATTAAGGAGTGATAACGGGATACCCTGAAAACTTTGTGTTGCCAGTCTGTTTCTTAATACGATGTACTCTAACGATCTGGGTAACATCTCTTGGTTAGTTTGTGGAAGTCTTCTTTTCACTACAGATTAGTCATTTAAAGGCTGATCTTGCTCCCATATGTAATTGGTTACAAGAGTATGGTAAATGCTATTCATTCTGATGAGAAATGTCACTCATCCTCCAGATATCAATGGTTTCATGGTCTAGTGCACAGGAAAATAAAACTTTTAGACTTCCTTTGTGCATCAGGTTACTTCTGTAAAATGGAGACAGCAAATCTTTTCTTGATCATAATACACTTTTTTGTTATTACTTGTGAAATGCTGAGACACCACGATACTTGGTGTCACATAATGCCTATGAACAAACACTCCCCCTACCTGGAGACCATACAATTTCTGTTGATTCTCCCAGAGACACATTCCACAGACATATCTACAGGTTGTGGTACTGTCTCAAGTCAAAGGACTTCCAATACAGAATTCTGCAATTAACGCTTTTTCCTTATCATTTCCACAACAAAGAGCCAATAAAGATCCTTCCCATCTGCCCAATATCAGTTGTGTTTTATAAGAAGTTTCATTTTTCTTTTTTTTCTTTTCATTTTTCTGCTCATTTTTACTTGTTTGTTCTCATAATCAAGCTCCCACCCTGCTTTCTGATAACAGCTTTACATGGATCCTACAGAATGCATCAGAGCTGTACAGATAGTCCTAGGGATCTAAGCACCAGACAATCAAGGATTTTGAATGGAAAAAGGTTTTCCTGTCATCCCAAACCACTGTATTTAGATGAAAAAATATATTGTTCCCTAAAAGAAATGTTATTTTGCAGAGATTTTTTTTCTTTTCTTGAGACTGAGAAGTTTCCCAATGTTCATCTACAGCTGAGAGTTTGAAACAGTGATATCAACATTATGCAGAAATCTCTGAACCTGGGTATAATAAAATGAACTTTTGAAATGTCACATGGAGCACAAAAAGATAATCAGGGTATCTGGAATTTATCAAACTATTTTTTTTCAGTATTCAAGTAGAAATAGAAGTATTTTATTCATGGTACTTCTTTTGACTAAATTACATGAAAGACTGAAAGCAGTGTCTTCTTTGAAAAGACTTTTATTGGGAAATAGCAGTAGAAGAAGATCGTAGGATCAGTTGTGAAAGCAGCTGAAGGAGCAATTATGAATTTTGATGGTTGTTGGAGTGGAAAAGGGGGATACAATGAAGTTGAGCCACACCAACATATCCCACAAACAACTTAGGTGGTGTTATTCATAATCAGGACAAACAAAGCAATAGTCAATCATTAACAGATAAGAAATAGCTCAAAAATGTTAAGATAAACTTTCTTAATACATGTCTTAATACATGAAGTCTTCTGGAAGTGAAGATTTAGTATACAGGCCTTGGGTAGGGAAAACACCTGTTCTGGGTTTTTTTTTTTTTTTTCCAATATGGAGTGACTAATGAATAATATTGTGTGCTGAATGCAAAAGGCAAAAATTGTATGTCTGACTTCCATGACCTAACTTGGAAGAAATGGGCTTCTTCATGAGAATTTCAGTGCCATTACAGTTTTCAAAAGTCTTTTACTCATTCCAAATGGAAAGGAGAAATAGTGTAAAAAATTGCTACAGAAATAGGAATGATTATTTTCTATTTAGCTATACCTTCTTCAGCCCTGCATTTACCACTTTTGGCACTTTAAAGCACAATCCATTTCGTACACATTTTCCAGGAGAAAAATCAATACGGAACTCTAATCTGAGCTATAAGTAGTTGCTACACTGAGCAAAAAAAGTTTGATACACTGAACTGCTCAACCAAATAAATAATTTAGATAAGTGAGTCAATGGCGCTGAAAAGTAAGTCTTCATTAATGGACATCACTGAGAAAGCAGAGAAAGCAAAGAAAGCAAAGAAAGCAAAATGAATCATCAGTCCATTGCCCTTAATAATATGATTAAAGAAAGAACGTACTGAATTATTAAAAACAGTGGAGATGAAAAAAAAAAAAAAGAGTAAAAACCATAAAGGGTACCAATTTGCAGAATGATGATGATGAACTGGATACTCTTGCTGTTTTGAGGGTTTTTTTTTCCTTTAATTTATTAACTCTGAAAGCTAACAATTATTTAGGCCTTGACTCTCCACCTAGCAAAATTGCAGGTATTTTCTTCCTCTCAGTTTCATATAAATCAATGATTTCTGTGATTTACATATAAAAGTGGATGAGTGACTGAATCTGGAGGAGGCCCCTGCAGTAGTAATAAAATCAAGTCCTGTTCCTTCTGAGTTACAATAGCAAAACTCAGACAGACCATAATGAGGACAGAAACAACCTCCAGGTTTTGAAGCTAGGCAAGGAAAATAACTAATACATAATGTCTTTTTACACAGAAATAAAGACTGAAAACACAAAATCTAAATTAATGAGAGAATAATATTTTAGGATGATAGTAGTATGCTTTGAATCCACCTTCCAAATACTTACACAAAGTCAGTTCCTTCAGATACTTTGCATTGCTTCAAAAAAAGCTAGCTTTACTGCCCTTTTCTACTCAACTGTTCAGCAGTGTATTGTTCTTTACAGAGAAGCTTAAAATCTACACTTCAATGGGATGTACAGTTCAAAGACTTCTTGTATGCTGGACTGGCTTCTCTCTCACAAATTATCTGATTCAGCTCTCTGGTTATAGAATCCCTAAATAAGTACACAATTGGATTTAGTTTTGGATGTGCAAGTCTTAAAAAATATATTGTGAAAAGCTGAGATAGGTCCTTGTCCATGACATCTGTGCATAAAGATTTGCTCAGATTCACTTGGTTATCTATGTGCTTTTTACATGCCATTAAAGCATGATGAAAGGGTGTGATGGGGATTCTATATTTTAATTTAATTTGATCCATTGTTAACTTTTATTTTGTCTGAATTGCACATTCTAATAGCAAGGATAACCTCATTTGATGTATTATAGAGACCTCTGTTATTATTATAACTAAATTCTATGATGTAAAAGACATAGATTTATTTATTTTATTTTTAACTTTATTCTATTCTCATAAATTTTCTTTGCTAAATTTACATTTATAGGTTAGCCTTTGCTGCCTAATCATGTAGTTGTAATGCTATAACCTCTGTCATTAGCCCTTCTCCAGCTGCCAAATGCTTTAATGTTGTTTTTTTTTTTTTAAATTTAATTTTGCTACATCATGTCTAAATTGGATTGTCAGCTCTCCTATGAAGAACAGAGAGAATTCTTCATGGTTTTGGTAAATAATAATAATAATAATAACAACATCAACAACAGCTATTGCACTCTGATCCCACTCATACCTCCTGTACCCCCCTGCCCTGTATTTGAAAGCATGTCTTATAAATTTTCTGAAGAAGTTGACTGCAAAAGGAAGTTAAGAATATGGGCACCAGCAGATGTGCTCAATATATGTCCAGCATTATCAGCATCCTTTATCACCTGATATGTGTGTACCTGGGAGAGGAACTGTTTGAACCTTTCAGCAGGTTCTCAAGACAATCCATCAATGTTTAGATCCTTATTGAAAAGAGTGAGGAAAGAGAATGACGTATGTCAGTAACTGAATTTCACCTAACCTGCAGGCTATGAGCACACTACTCCAGCTCTATCTTGTTGCTGAAGACTAAGTGTGGATATTTGAACATATTGCTTAATGCAGTGCTGACAGAAGTTTGTGTACTGTAGTAATGACTGTGGAATGGAAATCTCTGTATGGCACAGTATTCTGCAGTATAAACCATCATACACTTCAGAATGAGCAGCAATGGAGGAGCTGGGTAGATATCTACTCTTTACTATTTCTTCCTGTGAATGAAGCAGTGGGTCACCAGATGAACCTGATGACATGACAGTAAGAACAAACAAAAGGATGTGGTTTACTTGTTTTAAGAAGTAGATTATGTAAAAAGGAGAGCAGATGAAAAATACTATTTCAGTAGATAAAAACATTGTAATCCTGTCACTGACTGGCCCCAGCAGATTTTTAGTTCCAAGCTCATCAGAGGGATGTATCCCACAGTAGTTTCTCCTTCCTTTCCTTCATCTTGGTTACATACATGACTGTAGAACTCCGAGTCCCTGACCCACTCAAATAATTTCATGCCAACTAAATATGGATTCTCCAACTGATTGCTTTTTCCTAAAGTCTGAGAAGTACAAAAAACCCCAAAGTATAACTGAGTGGCATATGTCCATGAATCCACACAGAACATCAAGGGCTCTTATGCTGTCTATTTGCCAGAGCTGGTAGAAATCAGCTAAAAAAAGTTCTCCTCCCTTACTGTGGCATTTCTGGCTTGTTTCCATATTGGCAAACTGTCTTCCACTGTCTGGCTCAGAGAAGAAACTATCCCCAGTGTTTGTGTTCTGAGATACTTAACCCACTGCACGCTGAGTTTTAGAGAGTATCCAGACCTTGGATTCCTTTATATCAGATTCATTTTAATATAGTTCACTGAATTAGTTGCAACCACTAAAAAGCTTTGGGGATACATGTTTCTAATTTTCCTGTCTTGTCTCTTTCCCATGTCTCCTCACACCTAGTATTTTATGTGGTTGCATCTGGTTACTGTGAATTACAGCATGTTACTGATCATAAAAAATCAGTGTGTTGGCTAGTAAGGCCTAGGTGAACCACATCTTCTTACACCTGGACTTTCACTTTGTGAAACTTCAGTGCAATAATAATAACTGTCTACTTGAAAGACACAATGAGGATTCAGTGACAATAGTAGTCTACTACATTTTTGCAGTTATTAGAGAGAACAGTATCTTGACAGACAGTGGTATGGTTACACTTACCAGCAAACATGAAGCAAAAAACCCCAGCTAATTAAGGCTGACATAAAAGCCTCAGTAACATGCCTTATTCAGAAATGTCCAAGCCAGTTAAATCTGCAAGTGACAAGTGTGGTTTCACCCAACTCAGGTGTCAGAGTAAAAAGTGGAGAAACAGAGAGCTACGATAAACAGGATCACCAGGTAAGCAATTATTTGTGTTGTGTCTTTTCTGTCTTTCTGCTTTAAAAGCACCTTCCACAAGGGACATCACAAGGAATGTGTAGTTTGCTGTAACATAGATAATTAAATATATTACAATGAAATATGATTTAATTTTTACACTTTGGGGACATTTAACCATATCTAATCAAAACATGACCTCAGAGGTAACATTACAGACACTTTCTGTTTTTCCTTTGGAAGATCCCTCAGTTATAGGACTAATCAGTTGTCCAGAAGTGTGGGTCTTAACTGAAATATGTCAAGACTTCTGCTTGTGTGTATAACAGTCACTGAATCAATGTCTTAGGAGCAGTAGTAAATCCCTTCTAGTGATTCTGAGCATAGACCATGATTGGCGCTTGCCCTAATATTTCATTGTGGACTTCAGAGAATGATGATGACCAGTCAGTGGTTATTCATGTGGTTGCTGCTGCTGACCAGGATGCCAAAATGAAGGTAGAAAGTCATCAAAGTTGTCAATATCTGGAACAAAAAAACCCAAACCCAAACAACTTGGCCTCCGCAGCCAGGTGATGTATTTTAGAAAGTCCAGAAAAATGTTTTATGGGCAGTTGTGTGTCAGGTGATAAAATCCTTACAGTGCTGAATCTCTGTCCTTCTTTTGAAATCTTAAGTTATCCTGTGAGCTTGAAGACCAATAGGAAGTTATTTCAATCTATGAATAAAGAGCAGACCCAGGTTTTGGAATTAATATCGCTTAGGGGTATTATACACACCAAGCACTACATTATATGAAAGGTAATTCAGAAGGGGAGTTGTTGGAGGGGCTACAGCAACCTCAGTTTCTGTAACTTCTGCACCCTCAGAGCCAGCTCATACAAAATGAAAACTGTCTGGTTGTCAACTTTATCATTTCACCCAAAGGAAAGCTGACAGCTTCTAGATAATCTGCTAAGTCCTCCTTTAGAGAGCACTCTCCCTCTGGATCTTGGTGCGTGGGGTTTTTTTGCAATTTCAGGTGAATCAAAACTTGGACACACAGCAGTCTCCATTAGCTCTTCTTATCAAGTATTTCATAAAGTTCTAACAGCCTGGGTTTCCCATGGCTGATGTTGTGATAACATTTTTTCTATAAAGTTTGATTTAAAAAAAACCCCAACCAAACAACAAACCATCTTTGCATAACTTTACTGGGATTATTTGATCTAGTGAGCTTTCTATAGTAGCATTTTTTTACTTTCAGTCTGTCTACAGTGATAAAAATGAACCTCTGTGTCATATGGATTCGGCTTTTTTCATTTTAATCAGATGCCCATCAAATCCAGGCAAGGCGTAACAAATATTCATGACAAAAAAGCAATAATCTAAGACTTTGAATTGCTTTAGCAATTCCAGATGTTCCCTGGAAAACAGGGATGCATCTGGAATCATAATTAAGGCCTGGTTCATCACACCTGTATTACAGACAGGGAAAGATGTTTTAGAAAATAGCTTCCAAGGATATGAGCATGAATGTGTGCCTGCATGTGTGTGTGTTTTGATGATGTATCTGTTGTAAAAAGCCTTCTGATTCCTTTAAGGAAAAGCTGATGTATAGCAAAGCAGAGGCAAACCTAGGAAAAGACATGGAAAACAGACATTAGACTATTACTGGACAAATTCCTACAAAGTTGTTAGTCTTGCAACGTGGGATGTAATTTCTACACTCTATTTTCCTATATCAAGACTGCCAAGATCAGCAGTAGTTTGTGATGTGAATAAACTTTTATGAAAGAAGAGAAAGTCTATGAATTGCAAGACTAGTGACTGTGCCACCTGTGACCCTTCCTGTCTTTCTCCTTGCAGACTAGATATTAATGCTATACTTTTATACTATATGAGCCTGCTTAAATCACATTGAGCCCTCCTCAGGGGAACGTTAAACAAACAGAGAACCTGTTAACATAACATTTATCAGCACACACACTGGCAGAAATAGTCTCAGAGATTTAGAATAAATCACAAAGCTCATTTTTATTTTCTTCAGAAGACAGCAGATATGGACAGATGACTGTCTTAAGTGATCAGTGGTAAAAATTTTATAAATGTCAGATTAATAACAGGACTTACACATTCCAGTAAAACTCTACAATGTGATCAATTTGCACTCATTATTTATAAATATTTTATAGTATTTATATTTAGTCACTATGTAAGACAATAGCAGCTAAGCTGTGCCTTTTCCAGACAAAGCTGAAAAAGTCTGGAGCTGTTCCATCACCCAATATTATAGTAATTTCCATCTTCTGAATCTGTCTCAATTGGAATAAAGCTGTCCAGTCATGCTGTGCAACAACATTTTCTCAAACGTGTGTCAACTCTTTTGGGGACCTGTTAATTTATATTCTACATATTAAAGTGATTTTCCAGAGGGAGGAAGTTGGAAAAGGCTGTAGGGGAAGGAAAATAATCTTATCCAAATATTTCACAATTTACTCAAAATCTAGTTAAGTGCAGAGTCCCTGTCAGCTTTTGTGACTATATTTCAGCCCTCATTTCACAACACTGGCTGTTCCCATCTCTGCAGAAGTCCCTACTGATTGGTACCTCCTACTCTGCCTTTGATCAAGTTGCAGGCAGTCACTCCAGGCCATCAGGCGGTCACTCCAAGCCATCAGGCAGCCTTCATTTCCTCTAAGGACCCACTCAGGTCAGGCCCTGTGGGGCTGCTGCAATATAGAAATCACAAGGTTTGGGTTGGGGCTTCTTTGCACAGTATGCTATTCCAATTTAAACCCCTTCTCTAAGCATAACTTTGCCCTTTATAAAGCAGCCTCAGTTATACATCTCCATTTCTGCCTCTTGGTACACAGTTTCTAAAAATACACTGTCCAGGCTTGATGTATAAAAAACGATACATAACCAACCAGAAGTATTTTTCTGAACCTCCTTTAAATCTTGCTAGCAAGGTAGTCCAAATCCTCTTAATGATTTATATGTTGCTCTAAACTAGAAGGAAGTCAAAAGTCCTGGCAACCCACAGTGGTGCCCGAGAACTGTGTGAAGCTCTAAGGAAGTTGTAGCTATTTTGCAGTGCCTCTGGAGCCTATTTTCCAACTTATTTTCTAGAGTTCAGAGCAGAATGGAAACACTCCTACCTTTCTTAAATCAGGCAGCTGTAGATCAAAGACTGTACATACATCAGAGCTTTATAGGGAATTGCTGGTGGGTCACGGATATGCAAAGCTAACCTTTAATTGTCTTCAAATGTTTCGGGATCATTTAAATTGCAATTCTACAGGGAATGGAAGATGGAAGTGTGAAATAAAGAGTCTATGGGCCTGATTCATGAAAAAGTTACAGACCATTTACATAGGAAAGGAATGCATGAAAATCCTTTACAGTGTGCCTATGTGATTTATTAAATTCCTTTTCCCTGTGTAATCGGTTAACTGCACTTGAAAGGTGTGCAATCCAGAGAGCAGAGAAAAAGGCTGAAGAAAATGAGGTAGAGCATTGTAGCTTGCTCAGGATTTGTCCCCAGCAGGAAGAGGTAACTGTGGTGAACACAGAAAACATTTTTGAGGTTCAGTAGCCTGTCTGCGCAGTGCTCATTGACAATGAGCTCATGAATGCTCAGTTCTCTGGTGCAGGAAGTACTCCTATACTGGAACATGAAAGGGATGTTATATTAGGTTGTTTTGTTTTGGGGGTGGTTAGAGTAACCTCAGAATGTTAAAAACCTGGGCGTAGTAATGCTGAACTCCACAGTCAAAGGAGGATCCATCAAGGCTAAACATTTAGTATGACTGGAAAATATTTTCTCCTTACTGTTCCTTCTTCAGCATCTTTTCTTTGCCTGCCCCAAAAGCACTTGTGTCAGGTGCAGTTTCACCAGAGGGTTGAGGTTTCCCCTCTTACTGCCCTATCAGAAATGGCCTGAGGCAGGCTCACAATCTCTTGGCTTATTTTACTTAGTGTCTCCACAGAGAAATGGAACTATGATGTCTGTGGCTTCCAAAAATTCTTGTTGGCTGTGCCTTACAGGTCAGGGTTCAGGATCAGAGACCAGCATTGGTCAGGGGAGGGCAGTTTCATTTTTGATGTGAGGAAACTTCCTACAAATAGCTCCTAAGCAGGGCTTAAAGTAAACAAAACATGTAATGAGAAGATTGAGGAGTGGAAGCAGGCATGTGTTCTCAATATGCAAAGTGGGATCCTGCAGTTAGTTACGATTCACTAATGCTTTAAGTGGGAATTTCCTTACTCACATTACAGGCTAACTGGTTTAACATCACATTAGATAAAACATTGTCTCTATCACAAAGCAGGGTCTGAGCAGACAAGCCATTGAAGATCAGGTTGGAGAGACAATAAAGGACCTAATCAAAACTTACATGAGTCTAGAACGTTTTTTAACCATCCACAAGTGGAAAATTGAAATGCAAGCAACAAGGTCAAAGGCAAGGGAGAATTAGAAATACAAAAAGTTATTTGAGAAATAGATAACAAAGAGAAGTCAGTCTGTAGGGTTTCTTTATTTGAACAAGATTTTTGTAAGAAAACAGGAAGGTTTTGGAGAAGGAGAAAGAATGCATGAATCTTCCAACATCTCTTACATCTAATGTAATGGCTGAACTCTAAAACCTCTCTGAGTTGGCAAGGCAAGATATTCAGCCAATATGGAGAAGAATGGAACCAGGATCAATGTGTTACCATGGGGGGCAGTCCAAATGAAGGAGATGAGCTGAATGAACTCTGTGTGCCCTCAAAGGATATATAGGACATGCAGGACAATCAAATCTGGACGTGTCCTGGGATATGTTGGAGGGGTCAAACAAGTATGTATGAAAGACACGAGAGAGTGAACTGATGTACGTGGGTTGAGCTGCCATGAAGGTACAATGAATTTCTGCACATATCAAACAAATCGTTTCATTGTATTTATGATTTAGAAGATGAAAAAGAAGCTTTTCTTGCCATGCTTTTGCTTAGCAACAGCAACAAAAAAGAGTACTCAGCTGGACTGTCAATTGCTCAGCTCATTAAAATATTAAGAAAGAACACATCTTAGCAGAGCTCTGAGCCTGCAGAGCTGCCAAAATCAGCTTCCCAATACCCACAGAAGGAGTGCTGAGAGTTCTTCTTTTAATTTTCTCTTTTCCCCCTTATTGTCATCAGTCTTGAAGCAGGCTGCTTCCTACTGTTAGTTCTTACTAGCTGCTTTTCCTGTCTTTCGACTAGAGGCCTGAGACATCATGTTCCAAGGCTTCTTTAGCAAGTCATACAGATGAATGTCTGTCACAGAAGACTGACCTGTCCTATCAGGCTTCTTTTCCTGAGGTTCTCATGTAGGCAAAGCAATGCAGAGGTTCCCCTACCTTCCATGGCAGCACAGTTTATGTAAGAGGAATAATAGGGGCCAAACTGAAAACTTAAGGATCTGAAGAGACTGTAGCTTGTTTGAGCTTTTTCTGGATGCCAGAATGCATTGCTTAAAGTAGCAATTTGAGTAATTTACAAGACATTTTGACTGACTCTATGAAATTTTGTTAAATGTTGCTGTGGTGGGTTGACCCCAGCCAGCAGCCAAGAACCCACAGAGCTGCTCGTTCATTCCCCTCCTCTCCCCAGTGGGATGGGGGAGAGAATAGAAAGGAAAAAAAAGTGAGAAAACTTGTGGGTTGAGTTAAAAAAAGTTTAATAGGTGAAAAGAGATGCTATGCCAAGTGCTTGCAAAGGCAATCACTCACCACCTCCTACAAGCAGACTGATGCCCGGCCAGTCTCCAAGCAATAGCCACCTTGGAAGACGACCTCTTTTTCTTTGCCTTCTACCTCAGTTTTAGCTGTTGAGGATGATGCCATATGGTATGGAACATCCCTTTGGCCTCTTCAGGTTAGTTGTCATGGCTGTGTTCCCTTCCAGCTTCTTGCCCACCCCCAGCTTACTTGCTGGGGCAACAGAGTGGGAAAACAAGAAGGCCCTGAAACCGTCCAAGAAGCACTGTTTAGCAACAGCCAAAACACTGGTGTGTTATCAACACTGTTTTAGTTAAAAATACAAAATGCAGCACCATATGGACTGCTATAAAGACAGTCAACTCCCAGTTAATCCCATCCAGACCCACTACAGTTGCTAAGATGGACCTATTTGCTTATAAACACTGAATATAGCTGGCACCATTGGAAAACAGAACAAAATGAAAGAGTGAAAATACTGATTGCAAAGTGTGGCTGTTTTCATTTCACAGTGTAGTGCATTCTCCTATATGTAACTCTCATTGCCTGCCCTCTATGTATAAGAAAAGGAAGAGCAGTGGCTGTGACAAGGTAAAAAAATTGTTTTCTGTATTTCCCTTCTTTCTTTTATTTCTCCACTTAAATTTATTCACCATGGCTGTTTCTCCTCTTTTCCCTACATCCTATTTTTTTTTAATTTCTCCCTAGTACCTTCCCTTGTTCTTATTTTTCATTCTTATTCATTCTGTTCCGTTACTTTTCTCCACCTCTTACCCTATCTCATGTTGGTGCTCTCATGTGACTGTATGTGCCCCCTGACTCCTGTGGGCAGACCATATTGTTTCGAGTTATCCAGCTACTGTAAGCCAGTAGGCTTCACCACTGCTCTTCTCCAGCTTTGGGGACAGCGTCTTCCCTTCTGGGATTTCTCTAAAACCAACTGCCCCAGAAATACAAGCTTTCAATACCCTAAAAACTTCATAATAAAATACTCTCCAGTATCCTAAAAGCAATACGAAGTGTAGCCTCTTAGAAAATATCACTGATGTCTCGGACACTCTATTTTCTGTGCTGGTGCAAACTATGTTGTTTCCTGGTATTCACTTTACACCCCGGTTTGTCAAAGCTTATAAGTACACATCTAAGTATTTCACTAATAGCAGGGAAGCATATATGAAGCATCTTGCTGAACTGAGGTTTTAATGTACTTCAGAGAATAAATTCACACTGTTAAATCAGAACTAAAACAGGTCAGTGTCGTAACTCTGAATGAAAAGGAGGATTTCTTAAGAAAATAGGAAAATTCACAGTTTGATTCAAATTAGCTCAGAAACATGAACAAATGGGGGCCTTTGCGGTGAGATTGTACCTGAAATAGCAAAGACTGGGAGAACAGAGAGAGAGAGAAATAATTTGCTTTCTCTTTTCTTTGCATAATTAGCCACTGGTCCATTCCTGGAAGGAAACACAAGTTCAAATGAATGAAAAAAAAATAAAAAAAAAAAAATCAAGGAAGTACTCTTCCAATAACATGCCTGGTTTTAAGTTGCCTGCACTTCTTGGAGCTGTAGTTCTCCAGTAGAAAGGAAGGCCTTGAAAGAAATCATGCAGTGAACTGCTGCAGTGCTCAACCTGTCAGTGCTCCTTTAAATACTCTATTTAATCAGGCCCAGAGAGTCAGCTGGTGCCTGTTGTGGACCATCAGGGACCACTAGGACAATCCTCCACTGTTTGTAGGACTTCAAAGTCCGTCTTCCTGGGAAGTGTCCCCTTCTAAAGCGGAGTGGTCTTAAGTGCACTGGTATGTGTCTAGATCCAACCCCGGGCCTTCTGTGCAGTGTCACAACGTGCTAGTATAAAAGCATCTCCAGCAGCCTGTTTCTTTCAAATGCTTTGCAAGCGCCAAGTTAGAAAACGTTACGTTTTTCTTTTTCTTTTTTCTTTTTTTGGTGAAAGAAAACAGCTGTTTATTTTATTTTATTTGAATGGTGGTGTGGATTTTAATTCAGCAAAGACACAAAGTATGTTGGTAAATTGTGAGTGTGTGTAGGTGGGTGTGTTCGTGGGTGTAGGGAGCATATGGAAGAAACTGCAGCCCGGGAAAGCAACCAACAGAAGGGTTTGAGAACGTATAAGACAAAGCAGACTTCTCTTAGTACGGTTTAACTCTCCTTTTGGCAACAGTTCACGCTACAACCTTTTACTCCCGCCCTCCTAGCTGATAAATCATGCTCAGATCTCTCTGTATTTGCTTTCAATGCGATTCTTGTATTCGTAGTTCTAGGACTGACAAGGTAAGACAGAAACGTTACCAGGAACGCAAAGAGCTCAAAAAACCCCAACCAACCCCAACTTTGTTTGCGCTGCAGAGAACTCTGCGGTAAGGTTCTGTGTGCGTGTGCTGCGCCTAACGCTCCGCGCGTTAATCGGGAATCACCGCCGTTAATCACTCATGTTAATCACCGTGCCCCGTATTTACGCAGCGGCAGAGCGAGCGCCTCATTCCAGGGCTTCAGGCTCCCCCCCGCAAGGCCCGGAGCCCCCTTCTTCTCTCCCCGGCCGCACAACTCCTTCCCTAGGGCCTAATGCCGGCTGCTGGGCGGCCGCTTGCGCCTCCGGGTACCCCCTTGGGGCGCGCCTGTGCGCCTCTGCGTGTCGTCCCCAACCCAACCCGTCCCCAGGCCCGCCCCGCCGCGGCCGCGGGTGCGCGGGGCGGGCTCGTGCTGTTGCGCGGCAGGAGCGTGCGGGGGCAGCATTGCCCGCGGAATGGCGGCGGTGGCGGGCGGGACACGCGAAGGGGGCGCGCGGGAGGGGGGTTGGGGAGGGGGAAACACGTACGAACACACACGCGCGCGCGCGAAAGCTCCGCTCCCCCCTCCCCCCCCCCCCCCCCCCCGCCTCATCTTCCGCGGCTGTTCGGGTCCTGGGTGGTCTTGCTTTGCAGCTTTATCGCGTCTCTCTTCCGGGGGGAGACTGCGGGAAAGTGGGGGGGGGGGGGGGGGGGGGGGGGGGGGGGGGGCAAGATTAAAATCATCGGGTCAGCGCCAGCACCCAGCGTCAGCGACACCTCTGCTTGGGAGCATTTGAAAAGGCTTTCAGCAGGATTTGTACCTTGTTATGTGCTTAACCTGTAACACGCCAGCCAAAACCCCGGGGCTTCGCGTTGGACAACAGATGCAGGGTACTGACTGTGCAGGACGCTGAACAAGGGCCTGGAATGGAGAATAGACTAGACTAGACTAGACTAGAGAATAGACTAGACTAGACTAGACTAGAAACAGAATAGGCCTTTTTTGCTTGGAAGGACCTACACCGATCAAGACCATCAGCCTGACCAGTTTCAGGGACGACCAAAAGTTGAAGGCAATTGCTAAGTTGCCTCTTAGCAAGTGACAGGCTTAGGGCACCGAGCATCTCCCTAGGATGCTTTTTCCAGTGTTTGACTACTGATTAAATCAGTTCCTCTTTGAGCAACTATGCAAAGGCTCAGATTTTTTTGACAGGCTTTGCTCTTCAACATGCAGCCCAAGCAGGTTGGCACTCTCTGTGCAGCTCCTTTAAAACCCTACATCTCATGAGTAAAGGAGACAAGGAGTAATGAGGATTTTTCTAACACCTTTTGCAGTAGACTGACTTTACAGTTTATTTATAAGGTCTGTTCCGGTAAACATTGGAAGTCTTGGGTCAAGCTACCAGACCATAAAACATGACCTTCCCAAGAAACATTTTGTTGGAGGTGCTTACATGACCTGGGAACATAAAATTCTGCTCAGTCAAAATGTGACTTATATTCCCAATCACTTTGGTACTTTTGAAAAATGTACATGGAGTGTTTGGACTTCCTAAAGGCAACAGATGATATTTCATTACTGAATTGCATTCTCACGATGCATGTAACACTTAACTAAAAGCATGGCAGGCTTGCTCATCACACCTTGGATCTATGAAACTTTTATAGTTTGTATTTCTAGATATACCTGATGTGAAGGGGGCTAGCTGCAATGCTTGGCTTTTTTTTCTTCTGTGTGCCATCTCACTAACACTCATGGTCCTTGTCTTAACTTGCATTTGTGAGGTCCTCAGTTGTGACTGCAAACGAACAGCTCATGTAGGGCTTTCCTTTTGTGGAACACACACTGGACATTGTAAGTCAGTATCAGAGAGAGAAGGGTGAGAAGAAATGAAAAAGGAGGAACAGAAAGACAAAGAGGGGGAAAGATAGATAGAAAGAGGAGAAAGGAGAAACACAGTGGTAGCAAAGGAAGAGTTGGCCAAAGGCCAAAGGCATACAATATCTGATGACAGAAAAGGCAGTTTTCTCAATCCTCCTGCCGTATTTGAAGTTCTTAAACCCCCAGCTTTTGTAGAGAAGTAATTTTTAAAAATTCTCAGTAATACTAAACCCACTGTTTTCTGGTTTTGAGGGTACAGAGAAAACCACGGAAGAGTAGCCCCCAAAGTGGAAGGATGCCTGTGCTACATACTGCTATCTGGTGCAGAGGCAGATGAATCCAGACACAGTCTGGACGGTTACCCTGAAAGCTGTATTAGAGACACAGGGTCCTGGGCCAATCTGTGCCTGCGATAGAATCCCCAATACTGTTCCAAAGTCTGCTCGGTAGACTGGAAAGCAAGTGAAAAATTCTCAAGTGTTGTATTTTACAAAGTCTCTGTAATTTGCAGCTGACTCAGGACTCAAAATTGCCTATCTCATTAACGAAGGGCGAAAAAGCATCAGGCATGTTCTCCTTTCTGATGACATGTAACGATTACAGGACACCTCACTGTAGACCTATCACTGCCTACAGGAGAATCTTTACAACAGTCTAACCCATTACTACGGTCCTCATTTTACAGGAGGGAAGAGTTCATAAATACATAACTTAAAACCATTGCAAAGTTCACTGCCAGCGTCAGAATTTAATAGTTCTTGTCTCTGAGGACTGTGCTCGTATCTCTGAATGTTATTCACATGAGAGAGAAAGAAGGTTCTTTTTAAATTTGAAATAAGGTGTCTCAAAGTATCATAGAAAAAAATCTTTAAGATTGAATTTGGCATTCTAGCCAAACATTTTAAGAGATGTAACTTGCAACAAGTTCTGCAACAGAAAGGTTTCCATGGTCCAACACTTTCTGGTGATTTCAGATAAAAAAAGAATCTGAGTAGAAAAATCTGACCTTTTCAATAAGAAAATAAACACTTTGATCTGATTCCTTTTAGAGGAAAAATATACGACCATGACCAAAGCAAGCCCCATTTAAAGTCTTTTATTTTCATTCAAATGGGAAATAAATCCAAATTTGAAACCTTCAGAGTTGTAAAGTGGAATTGAAGGCCTTTGGCAAGCTGTTTTTTATCTCTTGAAATCACTTTGTGACACATATCAAAAAGTTTTTCCACCCCTGATATATGTACATATTACAGTGTGCGCTCAGTGTTTGAAATACAGTGTATGAAATTGCTCACAGCACATTAAGAACGCTCAGCAATGCACAATTTTAGGGTTGCACTTTATGCTGTAAGACACATTGTGCTGTTAGCAGTCTTTTTTCTCTCACTAAGCACACATTATTTGAGTTTTCTAGTTGAGCATACACCTAAACGAATTTTTACTTTTTTGAAAGAGAGCCATAAATTACCATCAAAGACTAGGGTCTGAAATCAGCTGTTATTTGAAGACTATCTTCTTCTCAAAGCCCTGTACCATCCTTACAATAATATCCTTTATAGCAAAACACAGATTCAGAGGATGTATAAAACCTACAAACTCAATTAAAAAGGTATTACGTACAAATTGAACATTGAAGGTACTGTGAGTTTTTTTAGACAAAATTCTGCCCTCTCACAGGCTTTCTGTGGGTCCTTTCTTCATTTCTTAGCTTATTTTCTTTTTCAAAGACTTTCAAAGATGACTGCTTTTCATCCATTTTTTTCCCAATAAAAAATAGTGGTAGCTGCCTCCACTTCACTACACCCTTTCTTTCAATTCCTCTACAGGGGGTTGATCGACCCGTCCTTTAAAAGGGGGAAAAAACCCAGCTTTGGGGAGCACCTGTCAAATAGGAGAGTTGCATCGTGATGTGACTCTCTGTATGAGTATGTGTGAGAGAGAAATCAAACAAAATCCAGAGCTGAAAAAATAATTCACTCTATGTAGCACAGAAGAAAAATCATGATGAAGTCCTGAGCTAACTCACATAATACTTTCAGGAATCAGAAAAATGACACTGTCAAAACACAACATTAGTTTTCAGAAGCCTCCAGGCAAAATTTTATTTATTTAAAGTTAGCTCCTATTTTAATAACAAAAAAGTGGCAGCATATTCTACATCAAAGAAAAAACTTTTCCTAATGTTTCAATTCCTCTTGTGAAGTACTGGAGTTGAAGGAGTGGAGCTGTCTTTCTCTAAAATAATTACATGAGTGGCAGGATCTCAACCTGAGAAAGCTTTTTGTGTGCACCAGGGACTGTAGCATAAAGAGAATCACATTTGGTTTGCCTAATCGGAGCAGCAATAGGAGATATTCTTGCTTTTAGTATTTAAATAGTTAGTTTTAAACAAGATCCATAACAATGAAAGGCAAGTCCTGAATCAACATCTTGGTACACTGTAGTGCCTAGGTGATGAAGAAGTACAAATGAGAAGTGAAGTCATGGGCTATAGCTCTGCAGTCAGGACCTGTTAGTCCCGTTCCCTGTGGCAGTGCCCAGGAGAAATGTTCCCTAACAGCAGGATAGCACACAGCTGGTGGCTCCTTTTGCATAGTACCCTCATTTCATCCTCACCTTCAGACACCAGACCAAAGCACGCTGCTAGAATACTCGGAGGATTTGCCATTTTATACTTTGTTGAAATCGTGAGAGATGTGTTTTAAAGTTCAGTTCTGGATCTCTTTCCTGGAAACCTTATTTATTCCTCTTTGTTCATCATACGTTAATCTTTTATAGCTACAACTAGTAATAGTGAGAAGGCAGTCCAGGGTCCCCTTCTTCAAAAAAACATCCTATAAATAAATAAACCCCTTAGGTCCCTCAACCTGTTGTTTGCCTTTTCAGCTTGGCTTCCCCACCGGTTCCTAATGACACCATTCCTTTGGCACCAACTTCTTGCCCGCGTTTCCTTTCTATTATTTCATATCATTTAACACCTCCTGCTTTGAACCTTAACAGATCCAGCTCCGGAGCTGTGGAAATTTGGTTCAGTTACAAAAGGCTCTACATTTACATGTATCTGGGTCTTGCTGCAGAACGGTTGGCTCTGTGTGGGAGTAGGACTGAACTTCATTGCAACGAGATAACTCTTACATCTGAGAAATGCATTTCTTCCTTCTGGGCCCCTGTTCATCTATAAGCAACAAAATAAACTACTCTCAAGACAGCTACCAAAGAAAACCAGGAGAATCAGAGAAGGTGAAGTGATGCTTGCTTGAGCTCACACCTCTAATGCCACATCCCAACTTCTGTCGCAGAGAAACAATGTCTTCCTTGTAAAGTAGGGGTATGGCAATAATACACTGTACAAAGGATGTTACACCTCTTGAATATAGACTGCAACCTGACAGACCCCTTCTCTCATGGCAAAATCTAAAGTGAAATGAGACTTCTCGTGAGTATCAGAAAGTAATAGTGCCAGCTGCCTGGAGATATGGCTTTGAGGCTGAAGACTCTCTGTGATAACTGCTTCTGCCAAAGCAAATACCCCTACTCAGGGGACTGTACAGAGTGGAGGATCTCCTCTTCCAGTAGCATAGCCGCAGAGGCCTGTCTGCATTCACACTGCACAGAGGAGGCTTCCAGTCTGTCTGTGTGGCTGTCCCAGTGATGGCCTGAGCAAATTTTATGCAATCAGGACTTGTAAAAGCAGTTTGGGATTGTGAAGGGTGAATCCGGCTGTAAAATGTATCATTAATGTTAGTAGATGTATTATAGACTTCTCCTGTGATCTGAGACTGCTGCAGGCAGTGTGCTGGGAGAAAAGCTCTCCAGATTGTGCTCATGCAAATTGGTATCTGTGATCACATTCATTATGGTTCCCACTACAACATTACTTTCACACTCTTGTGTGCTGCTCACTCAGTCTAAACTTTTTGTTACTGCAGGTTGTATGACTACAACACAGCATCTCTTTGCCAACACCTTTACAAGGGTGAGAAAACATTATTTCAAAGATACAAATTTGGAAACAGAGGTACGAGAAAACTAATGGATATATGAATGTGTTTAAATTTACCCAGGAAAGGGGTGCAGTGTTTAACCTATGTCTCCTGACTCTGGAGTTCCCTAACAGGTTATTAGATGGACGGCAGCTATCTATCTGTTCAGGGTCTTTTGTTCAGCTTATCTATTTGTTCTGAAACACGATTTTCTTCTGACCACGAAATCTGCATAATTTAGAGTGGGGATTTCTGAAAGCTGGTAGGGACAAAAGTGAAATCTGACCTATTTTGAAAACATTTTGGTTTTACCACAGATAATAAGTCTTGTCAAATGGATTAAATTATGCAAACAGTATTCTAAAATGATTTAGGATTAAATGACACAATCACAAAATAGCAATATAATAGGAAATGTAGGGTGAGCAGACACATCCAAGAAATGGTTTTCAAACATTGCAAATGAAATGGAGAGACAAGGCAATGACAAGGAGAGTGCTGCCAGTGAGATATCCTGTGAGAAGATCCTCAGAACAACCTATTTGGGAATATAAAGGAAAAGCAGACAGTGCTCTAAAATATGAGGGAAGCAGGAAACCACAGGCAAAACCTAGCCATGAATTAATCCAACAGAAAGAAGTCAAAGCCAAGAAATTGTGAGCAGTGAGTCATCAGTAAAAGGGCACTTTCATGTAACATACGGGTTCAGTTCACAGGTACCCAGTCTGTTTTTTTAAATTAAAATTTAAAATATGTCAAAAATATTCAGTGTTCAGATGAAAGTTGAAAAAAAAGACGCTTTCAAGTTCTCAAGTCTGTATTTTGAATGCTTGGCTAATACATCAACACAGGCTGGCTTGCCAAAAATATTAAAATACAACTAAAAAGATCATAAATTAGTAAATTGTCAAGTATTCTTAATATGTATTTCCAATGCCAGACATTTATAATACGAAAAGTGGGTTTCTTAAAGAAGTGCCACTAAAGACTCAGAAAGCACAGGACAGTTTTACTTTAACAGACAGAATAAACTAGGTTTGCTTCAGCAAACCCATCCTGAAAGAAGTAACAAAGATTTAACTTGGACACATGAAAAGTTTCTGTATTTTAGGATTTCAGTATTCATTTGGAGAACTATTATACCATGCAGTACAAACCTTTTATTAAATCAACGCATTCATTTATTTGAAATAAAAGTTTTATTCCATCACTGTATTTTGATAGACTAGACTACTGCAAATAGACAGAGGATAATGGATGGAACAGGATGTCCTTGAAGGAGAAGAGCTGCTTCAGATCACCTCTTTAATACTCGGGAGACATCCTGCTTCCAATGCCCGTCAGACTTCTGAAGGCTAAGAGGAAAGATGCACCACTGCTATCTGGTGTAACAAATCAGCCCCTGAATCGCCTAACTATAAAACTCACAGGGAAAAAATTAAATAAGCTCTGTTTAAAATATCTCAATGTCATTTTTAAATCTATTTAGGAAGATCAGCTCTGGTGCCTTTATAGCAGCTCAGCCATGTGCATTGTAAAGGCTCGCTGGTACTGTAGCCATCACTGGGTTTTGAAATGAGTAAAACACAAAGTTATTAAATCAGTTTTGCTCTTGCAGTCCCATTTGGTCAGTTCACTTCAACATGCTTTCA
The DNA here is from genome assembly GCF_964237585.1 of Gallinula chloropus. Lineage (NCBI taxonomy): Eukaryota > Metazoa > Chordata > Aves > Gruiformes > Rallidae > Gallinula > Gallinula chloropus. The sequence goes on from NC_140088.1 coordinate 12,105,930, forward strand.
AGCAATTAAAGCCAATGATATACAGAGATCTTTTAAAAGAGGCAGGAGACAAAATTCCTCTGACATAGAGATTTATAACAAGGCATAGATTTCTTTTTGGGAAAAAAAAAGATGATGTGAAAGCCATATTCTAACACTTGTTACAGCAGAGAGAAGAAAAATTAAAACCTTGGGTTACATTTTTAAACACATTTTCCCACCTATTACATAGTCCTTCTGTGTTCTGAGTGCTGGAACGTTGATCAGCCAACTTTCTGTGTTATAATATGCACACAAAACATTTTGCTGCAGGCTTAGTAGCAATCGGAGAGACAGACGAATTCGGGTGCATGTACATAAAGTCCTCAAAACCAGTATCTTAGCACAGTATATGAATTTGTAGTGTCAAGATTAAAACCTGCTGGGGTAAACTCTCAGCAAAGCTAGCTGTGAAAAAAGCCCAATGAAATTGAAACAACAAACTAGCAAAGACCTATAGATTCTGAGTATTAGTTGTCTTTGCCTCTTTTAACTGAAATGTCTGTGTGCGCGTGTGCATGCACCCATCTACCCGACTCCTGTGTTCAGCAAGCCCTTTTGTTACAAAGAAAGTGAAAAAGAGCTCTGGGAAACAATATTCACAGCAGCATCCAGTAATTATGATGAAAGTACAGCAGCATAAGGCAGATGATAAAATGGTGTTAAGTTATTTCTATTGTAAAAGTCTAAGGTCTCGGTATGGAGAGGCACTTTACTCACCTACGATGCATATCAGTGTTTAACAAATTGCCTTGTTCATACTTCAAACACTGCAGACCCAGCTCGCAGTTTCAGTTTCTCACACCACTTAGAAGCTGTATGAAGCCTCTCAAGGAGAAAAAGTCAGCAAACTCTTCATTTTTAGCTATTCACAAAGTAAACCCATTGAAGTTTTAGCTGTCTCAAAAAAAAAAAAAAAAAAAAAAGGAAAAGGAAAAGGGGAAAAGGTTTGCTTTCTGTTGAGAGAAAAAGAAAGGACACTGCTTTTCAGACCAATGCATTCTGTTACCATTTTTCAATGCACCTCTACTGGGGAGAAGAAAGATTATTCAAGGTATGAATGTTGCAGGAAAACTTGTGGGAAAAGCCAGTTTCTTTAGGAGCAAATAACCTGCCCCCTTAAAATATGCAGTACAGTACAAAAGCCAAGATCATTTGGCTTCCATATGTATCTATGAACAACTAAGCTTCATCCTTATCTCTCTGAAAGTTTTGTCTCCTGTTTCAGTCCAGCTTGTGTCTCTGGTCTGTGTGCACTCCACATGGAGAGAAGTAAAATACTGTTATTTCCAGGGAAGAACTAAGAAAGGTAATTAGCCATCTAAAAGAGTAGAATTGAAATTAACCAGGTGTATCCATGTATTAACAAGCTCTCTACTGGTCTTGGGAAAGAATAAGGATCAAATATGTCTAAGTCTAACCTAAAAATTATATTGAATGCTAATGAACTAATGTACTGTTAAAAGATTCTTCCCTTTCATTTTACAAAGTTTAATTTAATACATCCATCTATTTATACATGGTATATAAAAAGCTCTTTGCCTTTCCCTTTCTAAAAATACCTGAATAACTGTGAAAGCAGTAATTCTAAAAAGGATGGCAGCCTTGCTATATTACTTGATGTAATGGTAAAGCACAATAGCATTTAACAATCTCTATTTTCAAGTAATGATCAGCCTAGTATGCTGGACATGCAAAGCATCTCACAGAGGAAGACCCTCTGTAGTCACTGGCTTTCCAGTTACCTGCTGACATCTGGAAGCGGGTAAGAAAATGAAGCTGGGGTGCTAAATACACCTCTTAGTCACCCTATTGTAAACTTACTGCCACCTGGATGACTTCTGTGGACGTATCTCAGATGTATGCTGGTGTAAGAGTAACTGGTCACGTAGCTCCAGTGCTCACACACTGAAAGATACAGAACACAGACAAAGGTTTGATATTCTTTCTTTAAGGTTTAATTTTATAACCTTTGGCCAAAAATAAGTTTTCTCTACAGTGCTTTGCCACCTGGAGTAGTCCAAAAGCCTTTCTCTCCTATACATGATTTTATATCATGTTATGAGCACAATATCAGTTGCAATGAAATCAATAGGATCTTCACATATGTGTCTGAACATGTTTTAAGGAAAGCAGAGGTAAAACTCCTGTTGATTTTCTGGAGAAGACTGAAGCCCTCAGGAACACTGCTGGTTCTTTAATAAGAGCTTCCTTCCAGATGTAAAGCATGAGGATACCCTCTCTTGCCTCAGAAAGCAGGATGGCAAATCTGGCCACCATCTCCATTATTTACACTGGTAAAATGTGCATCCTGAATACCCCTCTGAATACGTCCTCACCGGTGCAAGAAAATGGTTAAATCTGGCTACAAATATGGTCTTACTGAGTTGGCCTGAAGTCAGCGACTTTAAGATAGAATTGCAAGGAATCAAGTCTTGAAAACAGTATTGGAGCTAATGTTCTGATTTCGCCTCCTTCCAAAAGATCTGAAGTTATAATCTGAAGTTATATTGTAACCAGGCCTAAATATATCAAACAAAACAACTGATGTGATCAGAGTAACTGACATCTCCCAAGAGCCACCTGCCGTTACCAGAACGTATCTAAAAATAAATGAGAATAAAAGCACAATATTTTGAAAAGAAACCTTTATTGTTCACACAAAGCTGACTCTGTCATATATCATGAGACATCATTAACAAGCTAAATATGACTTTGCTCAAATCAAACAATATTGCTTAATGGAAGTATCCAACAGAGTTATGATCTTTTCTTTTCTTTGTTGTTTCCTGGATGGAACTTATGTTTTGATATCCACTCATCTCTTTTAAACTGCTAGTTTAGCCAACATGTTATATGAATAACTTCCTTTCCAGGTAAATCCACCACAGGTACTATAATCACAGCTGGAGTCATCTTGCCCAAATACTTTTCAAGGTATACTTGCAGTCCTAAAAGAGAAACAAAACAATTAATGAACATTATTTGTCTTCTTTTTTTCTAATTTTCTGGTTTGTCCTGTCTCTTGAAAGTGATTTCTAAAGAATGTTTTGAAAATTACTGTGGAGTAGCAGTTAACAAAAGGAAGTTAAATCCAACTCTTGAGCTTTCACTTTATATAGAAGGAAGAATCATCATCTCCCACCTCCTCATTGACTAATTTGAGATTAACTTTACATGTTGCCTAAGGCCGTAATTCATCAAAACAGATAAAAGCATGTTTCTCAGCCTTGAGTGGTCTGTTGATTGCAGATACAGCAAGCTGAAACTAAGTGCAGGTAGTAAAAATAACTAAAGGTCAGTTGAAATCCTATTCTTTGTAATTTTTGATACTTGGATGATCAGCATTTAGTTGTCTGTAAATTAAATTCTGCTCTCACATCCCACTGTGGTGCATCAGTCTACTAGAAGTTAAAGTGGGCCTTTTTAAAAAACATTATGAACACGATTTCCATTTGAAATCAATGGAAGCCTGCCATGTTGATGATATAATGGAGGAAGTCCAGGGTTGGCAACATGTATGACTGCCTTTCTAGAATTATGCTGAGATTCAAACTGCTAAAAATTTAAACTCCTCATCAAGACAATTCTTGTTGTGTTGCTGCCTCAGTGGACGTTAGACATCCAGCCACACAGAACCCTTAAAGACAACTACCAAAAACCCTCCCTACAAAAGACAGTTTCCTAATGGTAAGGTATGGCCTGCATAGCTCTTGGTTTCAATAAGTTATTTCTGCCTGCAGCTTCTGTGATTATGGCAGTTCTTTAGAACACTAAGCAGTCTTGGCTAGAGAGGGTGTAAAGAGGGCAGAACTTGAAGACTGTCAGAGCTTTTTTTTTTTTTGGCATCAACTGTCTGTGAAACTGTGAATAGACAGTTCAGTCAAAGTGTTACCTCATCTAGCATAAAACAGGAATTTTGCTATTGTATTCACTGAAGCCAAAATTCTTCTCCCTTTTTACCTGGCAGCAGTAGCATTAATTAATATAATAATGGCAATGCTATCTATGCAATATTGCAAAGATGGTACTGGTCTTCTGAAATTCTCCTAACCTTTTTTGTTATCTTCATTGATATTAGAGGTGAAAGCAGACAAGGGTGAGCCAAAGATCAGCAGTCACCTCAAAGGTCATAGGACTTGTGTGTAGAAATGGACTCGCTCTTTGTATCGCAAATATTCAGCAGTGACCTGATAAAGCACCAAGGACCATCTTCATTCTAAATGTTGGTTTCTGAAAACTTTATAGCTGTACTGTTTTTATGAGGTGGCCAAAATAGCTGTAAATATTTACACCATTTGAACATGTCCTAGTGGACTTGGTTGCCAGACAGAAAGAGCCACCTCTAATGCAAGTGCAAAATGATGCAGCAAGGCCTACACGTGTAATTGAAAGGTGGATGCAAATTTGGGACATATCCCTCTTAATTTTTCATTAGACTTATAAATCAAATACTTTGATACAAAAACATTCTGCCTTAGATGTGCATCTTTATACATTTTAAAATTGTGGGTAAAAGCCTGCTTGTACAAATTTCCCCTGAAAAGAGGAGACTGGGTCTTCTAAAGCAGTAAATCTGTGTCAGACTATGTAATTATAGCTGACAATTCAAAAATCGACAGCTATATATTTTTCCTGCTATAAATAAAATACTCTAAATCCTCCAATACTAATTGCATATTTTTAACGAGGTGACAGTAATAAAGAGACAATTATCTTTTTCACTCTGGCAAATTATGCTTTTAGATAAATAAGAACCTCAGTCAAGACCTGAGTGTTTTCTGGAGTATGTAACACTGTTCAAAGACACTTAGAGATTTAAAAAATTACCTTCCTTCTTCTATATCACTTACAGAAATGTTTGCTCATTTGCATGCCATAATTCTGAAGGTTGTTCTTAAAAGTGGAAACAAGTAAATGTTACAGTGAGTGTGGTCACTGGAGCTTTAACCGGAGCTATATATGATGGGTATCTGTCTTAAGGTTATTTAATCTGCCCCAATACAGGACGTTTATAAAAGCACAAACAAAACCAGCTGACTAGCAAGCAAACAAGTGGCGTGTACTGAACATGATTTCATTTCCTATGGCAGTCCAAATACTTTATTATTATTGCATGAGATTTTCTGAAAGGCAAGCATCATCCTATAAGACAGTTCCCCATTACTCCCAACTGGTGAGAAGTTCAGGGCACAGGTTCCACAAGGAGTTTCTTTTTGCACTGCTAAGCAATTTTCCATTGACCTGGGTACAGCTGAGGGATAGGAACATAATGAAAACTGAGAATGAACAAAAATAATTCAAAGGTTTTCCCTCACCAAAAATTCTGGCATTGCAATCTATTTCTGCCATTCCTCTGTAAGGACAGGATAAAGAGATCAATAGTTTGATGATCTCTCATGCTGACTTCCTTAGCAGCCCTCCCATATAACATGGCAAAAGCCAACACCATAGGCTATTGTTTTGAAAGGTGCTTTCCCCACTATGTAGATAAAACAATGTCCTGGGAGACACTGAAATGTGTCCCAAATGATTAGGATCTGTGCTGCCACTGGCTTCAGCAGGACTTAGTATGATGTGAGACCACAGAATCCACTTATGTTTCCAAAGTCAGCTCCTCGTTATTGCTGCCATACTCTTGCTTCACTGGATATTTGTGGGGGGAGGAGTAATCTAATATTGAAAAGGAAAATGGTCACAAAAAGGAGGATCACATTTAGCCCAGTACATAAAAAATCACTTTCATATTACAACTACTATCTTTCCTTCACTTTTTAACCAAAAGATATTGTTACATTGCTTAGAGCAGGTTTTTAAATCCCTGAGCTAATAAAGCTCCATTGCTTCAGCAGCAGAGATCTGACATGCAGCATGTACTCTGAAAAGATGCGTCACAGGGGATCAGGTTCCTAACAGTTGACTAAGAGTTCCAATCCCAAAAGATATGCCCCTGGTGTGCAGAACACTTAACCCTTCGACCAGTACCAACATGACTATTCACAAATTATTGATGTCCCTAAATCCCTGGCAGATTGCAGACAGTTCTTGTCTCCCTTGAAGCCAAAGCATATGGTCACTAATGAGATGGATTAAAAAATACATATACACATTCAAGGCTTTGCTGCGTGAATGTAAAGCCAGAGAAATGGTAGAAGGTGATTGAAATGGACTGAACACTGTTAAATACATTATTAGCCTCTTGTTATGGATCATTTCCATTGATCTATATACAGTTTCACAGCATAGTTTAATTAAAGCTGTCTGGAACATGCCTCTCTTTCAAATGATCAGTGAGCAATGAAAAGGTGAAACATGAGGAACTGAAGATACTCCCCCAACCCTTCCTTAAACATCCAGATGACTGTCTCTGTGGTTTACAACCATAGCAAGGAAGGAAGGATTTGCTTTTAAAAAAAAAAATCTGGTTTTACTGCTGTTTATGAAGCTTATGTGCCAGAGAAATCACTTCGGGATTTTTCCCACACTTTTACTTAAGGTAATATAAAATGACATAGCAGAAAGCAAGATTTTAAAACAAACCCTGTACATTTGGTTTGCTTCATTTTAGTTAATATCTTCCTGTCCAAAATAAGCCCAGAAAACAAAAATAAACTGTTGGAATATAAAAGTAAGCCACTTAGTAAAATAGGATTTTGTGTTCCCTTCTTCCCTCCACTGTGGCATGGGGAGCGGCAGGGAATGGGGGTTTTGGACAGTTCCTCATGAGTTGTTTTCCTTCTTAGCAGGGGGGGAGGAGGGCATTCGGCATTCCTCACACTCTTCCCCTACTGCACCATGGAGTCCCACCCACAGGAGACAGTCCTCCATCAGCTTCTCCAGTGTTAGTCCTTTCTCACAGGGCTTTAGCTCTTCACCAGCTGCCCCAGTGTGTGTCACTTCTATGTGCAGTCATAAATCATAGAATGCCTGTCAGTCTCTCAAACCCAGGTCCTTCTGGGTTTGAATGAGTTGCAGTCTGACTCTGGCTACTTCTTTATATCATAACAGCGATGATTTGCATACATCTCATGACCATCAGGTTGTAATTGAGTTTTGTTAAGGACTGGCAAAAAGAGGAGTTCCTTGGCACTGTTTTTACACCAGCTATGGTGAAAACATAATAAAAGTGAACTCTTTCTACAGCTGAGCAGAAGATGAGCTGTGTTCAGCCTTACTGTTGCCTTACTGATAACACCTGCTCTAAGAATCAGTGAGAAGTTGTAAGTTTGCAAGGTAGCAGCCATGTACCTTTACTGCTCATAGGAGCTATAAGAAAGATGACTGGTTGGTTTATCTTAATCCAAGCATGTTAGTCAATGAGGATGACTGTGCTCTGCACCACTATCAACAAGAGGACAAGAACAGCTGGCCTCAAATGACCAGCTCTAAAGGAATCCAGAAGTTGCCTCTTCCCTTTCCAGCCTCACAAACCTCTCTGCTCTTCCTCTGCTTCAATGGGGAGGGTGTGGGAAGGAAAGAGGGCTCCCTCATAATCAGGGAGGGCATTAACATTTACAGGAACCTCACTTATCTAGAGCTGAGTCACTTGGCTGAGTAACTGTGGAAGTTGTTTTAGACTGTAGCTAATACATTTTTTTTTAGATTCTGAAAGAAAATTAGTAGACAAAACAGTTATTTTTAGTGCTGGTTTGATTGTGGGCCTGTCAGCCTTGGCAATGCATCTCTTTTATCAAGCTGCCACGATACCTTGTTTTGTTTTCAGAGCAAAGTTTGATTAAAGACCAATTTCAGAAAAGTTACTCACTGTGGGCGTTAATTAGAGCTTTCTGGACTCTGTAGGGTTTATCTTATGATCCGTTTCACTTACTAAACCCTGTAATTCAAGTTACATGAAGACAGGAATGAACCAACCCTTTTCTGAAGTCTTCTGTTTAACTCAGTCATGAAAGAATCCCTCTTCTTTCCTTCCCTCGTACATAATTCTAATTTCTGGCCATTTCTAAACAAAATTAAAAATAATACTTCTCATCTATAAAAGGTTTTCAAAATAATGAACTGAGATACATCCTTGGAGCATCAGAAGGTGTAGGTAAACTTTAGGAAGCCTTTGCTTCTAAATAATGTTTTCACTGCTGCCCAAGTACACTATACATCTTAGGAAAAACAGGTAAACATATATTTTGCTTCCTCTGCTTTTTTTTCTGGGAGTGGACTATTGGTATTCTGTAAGAGAAGGTCCCTGGCATTCTCCTCCTCCCCTCTTAGCATCAGACAAGAAAAATCTTTTGCTTTTCTGCAAGCAAAAGGCCAGCAGCTAGCTCAAAACAATCTTAAAAAGGTGGTTGATGAAAAAGGACTTGGTAGTGTTTGCAGGTAATAGGTAGCAGATTGAAGCAGAATTTATAACATGATATAGTTAAAATTAGGAACTATGTAATAAAATGAATGAAAACGTCATTGGGGTGCTATCAAAATACAAGCAGACAAAAAAATCTAGCTCCTCAAAAAACCTGACTCAGCTACATTGGATATTTGAAACCAGGCTAGACCAAACAAGACATCACGTACTAAAGAGAACAAATCTCTGAAGGAGAAGGTGACCTATAACGGTCCATCCCTGTTTTCCAGCAGACAGCCTGCACAGGAGAACTGAGGCTAAATGACATTAGATATTAAAGCAGTATTCACGGATACAACCATCCTAAAACATCCTCTCCCAAGTATAAATTCTCTCCTGAATTTTTCCCCCAAACATTAAAAAACTATATTCCAGCTTAATTGGAAAGCTGGCACAAAGTCTTCCTAAAGCTGCACAGTGTGATAGACACACTAGGAATGCTGAGAAGGTAAGCGAATCAGGAACTCATAATCATCAAAAAATGTTTTATGATATTTATAACAATTACAGTTTCAATCCCAAATGCCATCCCCAAGACAATTATATGCCACCTCTCTGGATATATATGAGTTACCTTACAAAGTGCTCACAGTAACAGTCAAATTTTAGGTATGTTATCATGTGCATCAACAACAAGTTGCAGAAAGAAATGTGACTCTCTTAAAGACAAACAAATGTTGCTGAGCTCTTCCTTGCATTAGTTACGCCTTTTTCTCAGTAGGAAGAATTAAGGTTTAGCTTCCACAATAATTCTTTCAAGCTGCTGGCTATATCTTAGAAAATCGCAGAGTATGAAAACTCATCACTTTGTGCTTTCCAGCGTTCTCTTTTTAGCCATGTCCTATATACAAGTTGAGAATCTGCCTATACAAGGTTATAAATGTGCACTTTTGTTTAAAATGTCATTAACCTTCTGCACTAAATAAAGAAATACTTAAGCATGCCCTTCCAGTACTCATAGCGAGGTCTAAATATAATTTCAAAGAGAACAGAGGACTGAACTTTCTGAGTACAATCACTCAGGGAAGAACTTGTGCTTTCTCTAAAACCGTGACAGAGTGCAAAGATCACGAGCCTGTTTTCCCGGTGTGCTATTTTTCAACCCTGTAATGACCCAATCTCTTTAAGGGGTGGATGGTTATTGAACTTGTATGCCAGCTGTGTGCTCAAAATCTCTGGGGAGGATGGGCTGTAATGACACCAAGCAGGGATGAGTTATGAATGGAGACAGATTATTGCAAACATATGAAACAGGAAGGACCCATTTTTCAAGAGGCGTCTAAGAATGCACGTCGCAGTTTGTGCAAGCACTTGTTTGCTCAATAGTCATCTGAATGTGCCTGTCTGGACAGATAAAGCTGCAGGATTCACTAGAGGTTCACACACATGTTTTTCATTGTATGAAAAAATCAGATAAATGTGCACTTTCTTCATCCCCTCCCCCCGCAATCCTCCCCCCCCCCAGATTAATTGAAAACTTGGTGTGAAAATGATCAACCTCAACAGCACCTGTCCAGCAATTAAAAAACTTGCTTTCTCTCCTTTACATCACATTACAGATACACACTCTTGGCCCACAGTCCAAGAGCATGAGATGATGCAGATTTAAAAGTTGTAGGACAGTTGGTCGCTGTGCCCTCCAGGTAGGGTTGGGGACACTGGTGGGGCAGTGTGTGTGGGAAGCTCGGCTGTGCCTGCTGGTAATTCAAGAACTTTTATCTCCAGGGCCTGTCAATCTGGCACCTTTCACAAGTGTTAAATTCACTTTAGTATATTTTTAAGAAGCTGTCATGAGACATACTGAAGCAAATATGTCCTTCAGTGGTTACACATGGACTTGGTTGTAACAACGCTTGTTAAGTGCTTTGACATCCCCAAATGATATGTGTGGTACAGCTTCCACATTTGTTCGTTTATTCAAGTCTGCTGAAGACTCTCTAAAACCGATGGGTTTAAGAAGTATCTGATTGGTCACAGTGCATCCAAAAGGCCTGACGGTGAAGAGGAGGTTATATAACTATTGGACAGCATGTACAACTGTTGGTGGGACAATTTAGTCTACAAACAATAGAAAAGGTTTCTGAAAGGCTCTGTGGTAAGCATCGTTAGGCTGGGTACAGAGAAGATCATATGGTCCTCACTTTAGTCAAGTTAAGCTATGTTATTTTAAACTAATACTGCTGGAATAATCATTTGCAGTTTCTAGGCCAGATTCTCAACTGCTGTAAATCGTAGCTATGCTAATTTACACCTGCCAAGGAGCTTGCATAGTAGATTATATATTTATATGTAGCATCACGTGCAAACTAATGAGTTTATTTCTAGATGTTTACCACTGTAAAGCACTCTGAAACTTTAAATCAATCTGCCGCACTCAGGTAAACAGCTTATTGTAATGAAACCAGATAAAAAGTGCTCTGAACATGTTAAATGCATAATTAGGTTGATGCAGATCATTCTTATTGATCCACGTCTTGCTTCACAGCATAGTTTAATCAAAACTATCTGGAAGAGGTAACAGAGAGTGATCATGGCATTCACTGCCTTTTGTACTGAGATCACCAGTTGAATCCTAGAGTGAGGCTACAGATGATGAAAATTTCATTACTTCTGCATCTGACAACTTAGATGAAATTAGCTGGAGCAGGCTAAAAGTAAGGGTAGACCAGTATTCAGAGGAGGAACAGAACCCAGCTTCTGTTTTAATGGGGAAATCATGCTGCCAGAGGTTGCTGATGATCCATCCAGCAGTTTGTGGGCTCTTGATAGCCACACAACTACCCACCCTTGATCTGGCAGATTTAAATTAAATGGATTTTTATCCTGCATGGCAGTGGCCCAAGATATTAGTACCCTCTTATTCTCTAAAGTCAAAGAAGAAAAGCAGAGGGATGAAAGTCTTTTGTTCCTCTCAATGGCCTCCAAGGATGACAAATAAATCTCACTGCTAGTGCTTCCTGTGTAATGTGACCTTATAGTTTGTTACAGATTTGGGAACAGGAGACTGGGAGAGTCATTCAACTGTGTCAACTGACAGCATAATGAAAGAAAAAGAGTCTAAGACTTTGCCACATAGTGATGTGAGCCGCAAGTCATTTTTGCTCTAAATTGAAGTTATTAACAGTATAGTTTATAAAAGCCTTCAGCAAAACTTAGGTGTCATTTTATCAGGCACTGAATAAACACTAAGTAACAGACAAGGCCCACCAGGAAGAGTTTACTATCAACACAAAATAAAAAGGGAACTGAAAAAGGAATGTAGGGCAGGTAGGAAACAGTCACAGAAATCCGTGATGATATTACACAATTTTATAAGGTAATTCATGGAAAAGCCAAGAAAAAGGAATGGCCAAGAACTAAATCATCCTTTTTCCTTGGACTGCTTTTGGATCTTTAGACATTAAAATCCCAGTCCCGGAAGAACACTGCTACCTGTGTTCCACTTGATCTGTTGTCAAACCACTTCACTGGTTGGAGGCCTCTGCCATTCTTCTGCCATCAACAGTTGGGGCAGTTTATCTGTGGACTTTATGCCCAAATAGTCTCTCATATCTGTTAAGGGGCTATATAGCTCACTGTCCTATGATGTCTTAATAAACATTTCTATATGTTTTATACCCCAGTGTATCACAAAAGGCTGCAATAAAGTAATTTTTTTCTCCTATATATTAAAAAAAAAAAAGAAAAAAAAAGAATGTCCCGTCACCAAACATGGCCCTATACAACTGTTTTAAAAAAATCCCATCTTTTGGAATTACACAAACTGCCCTGCCTTCTGTAACTCTAATACATTTTGTGATTTACAGCCCCACAGCTGACAGGTACGGCACACAGCATAGCTCAGCAGTGATTGGAAAAGTTGCCTGGATTTGGTCTGTGGCTTTGGGGTTCCAGTTCCCCTAGGTGGACCAGTCCCCAGGCCCCACAAGTGGGCCAGCACCTACAGATGACCAGTCAGTCAGCAGCACGCAGGGTTCCTCTGCTTGAACACTCTTTCGACAGGAAATGTCTAGTTGTGCTGCCTTAAGCCACATTTCTGCCAAAAACTATGTTAACTCAAAGAGGTACTGGATTAATGAAACTGAAAATGCTCAGAAGGAAAATGTTGTGATGCTTTAACCACTTTTAAGAAACATGAAGTGTGAGTGATGGAAGGGTGACCTTTCTCTTTCCCACAAACAGAAGGCCAACCTATAAGGCACAGTGAAACATGCTTTTGATTTATCCTTGTGCTTCCTTCTGTTTCAAAGATGCGATCTGTGGTATGAGATGTGGTTTTAACAGTGTTGCAGGACTGCTAGAGGGAAATAAATTGTTCAAGAAGAGATGTCATTTTTAAAGGAAAGCAAAGATGCCCACATAGCCCTCTCCTTGGTCAACACTGATACTTATGCCATGGGCCTTAACTTGTCAGGGAGTATACCTGCTGCGCTGCCGAACACAATAGTGAGAAGGACAGGCTATAGAAAACCGTCAACATCTGTTTACAGAGAGCCACAGAGACAATCTTCTCCTGGAACATCATCACTGGAGTGGTCTTACCAGTATTTTCCATACAAGTTGAATGAGTATGCTTTTGATTTTTTTTTTTTAAATTACAAAAAAAAGGCTGTTCTTTCAAGGTAGTTTTTCAATTACACCACTGCTAGGAAGATTCATTAAAATAATGAGGCCATCATGTCTTTTTCTCTTTTGCAGAAAGGTTGTTGGTAGAAAGGAATGCAACAAAAATGTGCTCAGCCTAGCTGAATTTTTGCCAAATCACTTTGCAGAGAAAAAAAAATCTCATCTACAACCTGCCACCCATTAAAGCCCTAAAAAGTCTGGTAAGACAAAAAGGTGAAACATGAAGATTCAAATGATTAGTCATCATGACGATCACCATCATCATTATCATATCATCAGTTTCAGTTTTGACCTCCCAAAACCAAAGAGGATGAAGAAACAAAAACTACTTGGATCTTATCATCTACAGTTAGAATTTAATGATAAATATATTTGTGTACTCTTGAAAATGTTTCCATTTGCAATTTTAGCAACTAATTTAGCTAAAAGCTAGCACTTCCAAATGATACCAATATCAATACTGTCAGCTACTGGCATATCTCTTTTTAGCAAAGCATAGCACAAAAGAATAAATTAATAATCTCCTTGCTTAAAATATAAAAGTTGGTTATTTATTCCTCCAGAATTCTAGCTTTCTCCCAGGGGAAATCTGGAAATTTTAAAGTCATTGATCCTCTGCTTTGCCACTATTCTTCTCTCCTTTGACCTTTTAGGCATTTTTTGTTTGCTGTCATATTTTTTCTGATTTATTTTAAAATTATAAATCTGATTTTAGCGTCATTTTTCTTAAAGCAATTGCCACAATCCTTAAAAAAAAAGTCTACTTGCAGTTTCATTCTTAAGGCCAACCAGAGATTTACAATATGCTAAACTGGACAAAAATTCTGTAGTAATCAGCACAATATATTTTATCCTCCATCAGAATCATTTTTTCTGGCTCCATGTCGATATAACTTTTTCTGCTTTTTACAATGGTTTACAACTTAAATAATTTAATACAACACTTGTTATATTTTTATTGCAAGCTTATAAAACTTGTATGATGAGTCTCTTCCATGCAATATATTAAACAAAAAAAATGACAGAGAAGAAGGGGAACAGATGATTACTAAAACTGTAATTCAGTCTCCAAGTTCTGAACGTGTCATAAAGCGCTTCTGGCTCACTTGCGTACAGCACACCTTGTCAGCATTCCTCAAATGAACCACTTCTTCATGTTCACTTCTCCTCACCTGTTATTCTAATGGTACAGGGAAAAAACCCAACGATTTTGCATTTCAGGCAATGTATTCATGAAGTGGTGGTCGGGGAAAGGACCTGGCATGAGGTACGAAGGGGCAGGAGTGCCATTGCCAATCCCGTCACTGAGTTGCTAGAAGTCCTTGGGCAACCTCATTTGGCTTCAACAACGCGTATAGCGCTAGGCTTTATTTACTGTTGCAAGGGCTGTAAAGACAGGTGTCTCCTTAAGTCTGAGGCAGGAACTCTGTGTCTGGTTTTTGTGTATCTGAGCAACTGCAGCTCTTGATGCTTCGTAAAATCCGTCTCTGAATTTCATACTTCCATTTTTTAGAACAGAAAAAAATACTTTCCTGCCTTTGTGAAATGCTTTGAGATCGCCTGATGAATAATTGTAGCTGCCTTAGTATATCTGAGAGCTTATGTAAAAGATGCTGTTTCAATGCATCCCTCCATAAGATTCTTTTAAACTATGTTTTACATTACAGATCCACTTTACATACTTTTACAGACACAGTTCTGTCCACATCTACAAAGTAGGTCACTGTGTATCCACAAGAACAAGTCTGCTATAAATAAAAAAAAAAAATATCTAAATTTATGTCAGAAGTAAATTTTACTGACATGTAAATGCTACATTTACTTCTGTTTCTGGAGGAATTATTAGTATTTTTGAAACAGGATAAAATCTTCAACTAGCTATAGCACAGATTCTGTATCACCTAGTTCAGTAAACCATTTCTGCACAAAATGCATCACAGAAACCTTTTTTCCTCTATGCTGAGACTTTTAATAAAAAAGGAGGCCTAAAATATACCTTCCACAGGTAAAACATTTCGGTTTCTAAGGCCAGTCTTGATAAAAATCTCCAGAAGATATGTCTGATGATTTGGCTACCCTCCTCCCAATTAATTCCTGTAAATCATTTAACCACATAGTCTTAATGCTCCCAATACAAAGGCTCTTTGCCCAGATCATTAAGATTTCTTCACAGATACCAGCATGGACTCCTAAGAGATTAAAATAGTCAGCTGAGAAATAAATTTACTAACTTTTCTATTTATTCAAAAATATTGAAGGGCACCAAGGTGGGTGGGAGTCTTGATCTGTTTGAGAGCAGAGTCACAGAATTGTTTGTGCTGGAAAAGACCTTTGAGATCATCAAGTCCAACCAACCAACTTGGTGCCATCTGCAGATTTACTAAGGGTGCACTCAATTCCCTCACCCAGACCACTAATGAAGGTACTAAACAGAAATGGCCCCAGTACTGATCCCTGGGGAGCAACACTTGTGACCAGCTGCAAACTGTATGTAACTCCATTCACCACCACTTGTTTGGCCACCCAGCCAGTTTTTTACCCAGCAAAGTGTATGCAGATCCAAGCCAAATCAAATCCCCCCTGCTGGAATGCTCTACAGAGGGATCTGGACACACTGGATCAATGGGCTGAGTAACAAGGCCAAATGCCAGGTCCTGCACTTGCGTTCCACCAGCCCCTTGCTACAGGCTTGTGGAAGAGTGGCTGGAAAACTGCGCAGCAGAAAAGGACCTGGGGGTGTTGGTTGACAGCTGGCTGAATATGAGCCAGCAGTGTGCTCAGGTGGCTGAGAAGGCCAATGGCATCCTGGCTTGTATTGGAAATAGTGTGGCCAGCAGAACTAGTGAAGTGATCGTCCCCCTGTACTTGGAACTGGTAAGGCTGCACCACAAGTCTTGTGTTCAGTTTTGGGACCCTCACTTAAAGAAAGACACTGAAGTTCTGTAGCATCTCCAAAGAAGGGCAACAAAGATGTTGAAAAGACTAGAGAATAAGTCTTCTGAGGAGCAGAATTGGGAACTTGAGTTGTTTAGTCTGGAAAAGGTGGCTGAGGGGAGACCCTCTTGCTTTCTATAGCTACCTGAAAGGAGGCCAGAGCCAGGTGAATGTTGGTCTCTTTTCCCAAATAAGAAGTGATGGGGTGAGAAGAAAAAGCCTCAAGTTGTACCAGGGGAAGTTTAGATTGGATATTTCTTCGCTGAAGGGGTTATCAAAGAAGCACAGAATCACTAGGTTGGAAAAGACCTTTGAGATTATCGAGTCAAATCATACCTGTTCTCTACTAAACAATATCCCTGAGCACCTCATCTACCCATCTTCTAAATACATCCAGGGCTGGTGACTCAAACACTTTCCTGGGCAGCCTGTTCCAATGCCCGACAATCCTTTCAGTGAAGAATTTTTTCCTGATGTCTAATCTGAACCTGCCCTGTCACAGCTTGAGCCCATTCCCGCTCGTCCTATCACCTGTTGCTTGGGTGAAGAGATCAACACCCATCTCTCTACAACCTGCTTTCAGGTAATTGTAGGCGGCAATAAGTTCCCCCCTCAGCCTCCTCTTCTCCAGGCTAAAGCACTGGAACAGGATACCCAGGGAAGTGATTGAGTCATCATTCCTGGAGGTATTTAAAACAGATGTGTCACTTAGGGACATGGTTTAGTGGTGGACTTGGCAATATCAGCTTTATGGTTGGACTCCATGTTCTTAAGGCTCTTATCCAACCTGAATAATTCTATGATTATATGATAAAGGATTCAGTAATGGTGAACATATTAGAAAGAAATAATCTCAAAGGCAGGAAAAAAATCTAAGTAATAAACAATAAAGCATGCTTGTTGTTTTAGTCATTAACTCGTTAATGCCAGCCTTAACATATAAATCAAGATCACAAACCATCTAAAGTATGAGCTAGTTTCCATATGGAAATGTCTAAAAGTCATCCATTACTATTGCTGCTTTTCCATATAGCAGACACTGAAATCAATATGCTGCACTGGTTCAGTAAATTTGTCTCTTAACAAGTTAATAAAACAGTGATCCCCACATAGTCTTTCCATCAAACTTTCATAGAAAAAAAATGAGAATATTAAATGCACTAAGATAGGGAAGATCTGCTCCATTTGCTCTGCAATGATAATCTTTTACAAAAGAGGATTTTTATTATTAATTCTTCGCCTTCTGGGGATATTATAATTTCCTAGAATGTAAAAATGCCTTAAGCACAGCAATTTGCTGAGCTAGACTGAATTTCAGGATGTTTCAAATGAGCTGATAAACAACTGCATAATTAGCAATTATTAGATCAAGACTGTACATTACACATATATGAGTGAACCAGCCAATGAACATGCAAGTTGCAGATATTGTTTTTAAAGCTATGAGTCACTGCTATGCTTTGACATGCATCACAACTTTTCTTTTAAAGAATTAAATACTCTACTGCTTATTTTTTCTTTAGAAATGCAGATTATTCTATCAAGCAAATCCTTGGGGTCTTAATCATTGGACACATCCGTCTGTGTATGAATAATAAGGAGTTTACAGGCTGAATAAAATTCATGTGCTAAAAGTGATTAGACTGAATTATTTTTTTCAATTAAATAGTTACAAATCAATTGTATACACGTTATACTCAAGACCTAGTATATTTCTTAAGCCTTGAATTCTGCAGCTTCTTAATGAAATATCTTATTTTACCTTACAAAATACAGAATGTAATCAGAAATACCACAAAAAAAGTCAAGTGTAAAATCAATGTAGTTTATAGTACCACCACATTTTCAGGACCTGGACATTTGTTAATTATACATATAATTTTGTTAAGCAGTTAGAGACTGGCTGGGAAATGTGGCAGCTAGATGAGAGAGAGCACTAAGGCTGTTTGAGATGCAGAATAAAGTCAACAGCTCTAAAAGAATCAGACATGGAACAGTTAGTGGGGCTGATATCTACAGTGACAACTTTAAGTTTCAACACGAATCTACAAAAAGGATATGTCCACTGAAAAGAATGGCACAATTCATACCATTCACTATTACTGTTCTAATTCTTGACTGCGTTTAGCAGGACTACTTTACAAGAATTTAGAGTGATTGATTAATATTGGTCATGAATATTATAAACATAATTTTTAAAACATGAAAAATCAAATTCAAGACCACTTGTTTGCACCAAGGTTTAAATTTAGGCTGGAATTATTCTTATGTCATTTATCAGTTTAAAAATTAGACATCTAAGGAAAAACAGCCCTCTGTCCCAAAAGAGTATAAATCCCATTGTAAAAGACACTATAGGCTGAAGGGTCCCATGGAGGTGTCTGCGGCCCAACACAAAGAACCTAGGTCATTAGGTTAAAGAAAACAGTTTAACTTCTTTTAGGCAGTTAGATAAAATTGATCTTATCCTAACTGTCCTGGCGGCTGTGAATTGTGCTGCCTTTGTATATAATAGCAACGCAGAATTTAAATGGACCTCTGCTTAACTGAGTTATTGCTGCAGACAGCTTCACTGCACAGTCCCTTACATTAAACCATCAGTCAATCTTTCCCATTCCAAATTTTTCTGGAATGATTTTCCAGTCTCAAAACCAGCAGCTTTGTGTGGAATTTTAATCAGATTATCTTCATAAAAGACAATAAAGCTAACATGTGACACTTGTAAAAGCAGGAAGACTTGGACATACATACTTTATTTAGAGGTATATTACAAACTCTTTGCCTGGTAATCTTTTCCTTGCCACTCCCATTGGTTTGATTTTAAAAAGGTACAGAAATTTGCCATTCAGTGATTCTAGCTTGGAACAAGTTTTAAAGGCAATAGATTAACTTCTTAGAAGTGGTTATAATCAGAAAAGCAGCGCTATGAACTGCAAGCTTCTTGCTCCAATCTGCTGTTTTGTAGTCTGCATTTCCTCTTTGCAACTGTGAGAGCATTTCAAAGCCCTTGTAAAAGTGATTGGTCTTCACTTCATCATGGCTGCGGGGCTAAATTTAGACTTTAGGCCAAGCTTTATTTTAAGTGTTGAAAACAAAGACACTTTCTCTGACAGGTTAATTAAAATAAAGGCAGCTATTTAAATCTGCCCAAGGGCATGTTTGTCAGTGGTAGTCTTAGTGGCAACATTTGGTGGGCAGTGTGTAAATGACATAGTCTAATGGAGGCACCATAGAAAATACTTTTTTTTTGTGCAGAAAGCACATCATCTACATACTGTTAGGTCAGCTATATGCACATAATTTTATCCTTAAAGAACCAAATTTAGCTAAAACTAATTTATTGGTTCTGCTTTAGCCAGTGTAATCACTAAGGGTAAGGCATTTGTGAAAGCATGAGGTGCTAATTCAGTGATATATTTCCCTACATTTATAGGATTACTGGCACAGAATCTTTATAAAGCATAGTGGAGCTGGGAGGTGGGAAAAGGGTTTTGGTGGCACAAGTTGCCATCTCTTGTATTCTGGGGTTCAACTACGGAGTTTTAAATAGTTGCATACAGAAGGTCATGCTTGTAGCCTATGCCATAGAGGACTGTCAAAGAAAAGATGTTCATATAGGGGACTACTAAATTTCTGAATTGGGGACATTTGGAGGTGAATCATGATTGTTTGAGTGGTTTAGAGAGCGTTCTCCTTTCACGCATACTGTCCTCCACAGGTATGGGACTCTACGGTGCTGATTTTAATACTGAACTTGTTAAACTGTTTTAGGCAAACATTAATCAATACAAGAAATACAAAACAAGTTTAAATTTGGAACAGTCAAAGAAAATAATTCTGACTTCATTTTAAATCAATGGTAAAATGAGTAATTTCAGTAGGGTCATCGTGACCCCAAGACCATGCCATAAGGTTTCAAGAAGCACTGAAGAAAACAAATACACCTGATAGAAATGAGAGTCTGCCCTAAGTAATCTACTAGTTTTTCCAGCCCCAAATTCTCCTATGTCTGCACAAAGTACCACAGAGAGGAACTGCACAGGACAGTACAGGGAAAATTGACAACTGGGACAGCATTATACCATCCTAGATGCAGCTGTAATTACCTAAAAAACAGACTATGTTGTCTGGTGGGACATAAAAAAATTAACCTTACATAGTCATCTATGTTAAGAACTCAAAAGAGGACTACCTGGTTGGCAGTCTTTGTTTCTTCTTCTGAGTCTGTTAAAGATCAATTAACCATCAATAGTTAATTGAAACCAGGCCTTTTAATCCCAACAGTTCTCTGTCGTCTTTTGAATCAATGAAAGTGCCTTCTAGATAAAGTCATCCAGCTAGAACATAGCAAAGCAAAGCTGACCCGCCTCAGGATAGCTTCAGGAAGGGAATCCCTGCTGTATAGGAAATCCATGATAATTTTGCATGAAAGCCCAACACCAATTCTGCATTTGTTATGAACACCAAAAAAGAAGCTATTGTTTGCTTATGTACATATAGAATAGTGTCAGACATCAAAAAAATCCTTGAATGCTGACAATTACATGCTTTCTCAATAATTTGGATTTACTATGAGGAAAGAATTTAATGTTTTTAGCAAGAACCATTCTGAGATTGTGTGTCTGTTTCAGTTTTTCTTAAGTACTTGTAAAATTTATATGTTATCCTCACCTAATGCTAATGGCTGGCACACTTTTCGCATTTCTATCTTCAGCCTGATAAGAAAAAAAAATCAGAGAATATACTCTATGATAGAGCAGGATACATTTTGGCATATGTCTATACTACACTGTGTTTAACACATCTGTACTAGGAAGGATAATGTAAGTATGATTTTGATATTAGTTCTGACAATAAGAAAAAAGATTTAAGTGCATGCAACTCAATCACATCACTGATTCTTTGCAACGCTCCACTAGTTATGCCACTGTTACTATGAATTCTTATAGTACAGCCTATATACTTCCACTTTACCAGTACTATTTCAGGGGTTTGACTGCAGGTCACATGCATACATTGCTGGTGCTTTACTTGCAAAATTAGTCTTAGATATACAATGTTTGAAAAGCCTGGCCTAAAGCCACAGTATTCTCAAAAAAGCTTAATTTTTAGTCTCTGTCTTCATTACAGCCACTAAAACCATTTCAATAAGAAAGGCTTAATTCTCTCATAGTCAGGGTAGACTGTATATCTTTGTTTATATATAGATTCATTTATTTACATGACACTGAAGTTCCAGTCACCATGTGCCGGGTCAGTGTCTACCACCCCGAGCGCAGCTTTACATATACATGCTATGTAAGCCAAGACCTTTTATTGCTCAACAGTATGTCAGTGCAGTAGAATGAAGTATTTTCTATAGCCAACACATTGTTAGAAAAGAAACCAAAGTACTGAATCCAAGCTGTCAAAAGAAAATTAAATACCTGTCCTGCATGCTCCATGGAACCACACATAAAACCAATAATAATTTCACTTTTGCAGGACAAACTGATGTGTTTAGTTTCTGTATCAGTTGCTTTTTGGTTTACTGTTCTAACATCACAGCAATATATTTTTAAAGGTGATAAACTGGAAAAGATACTGTGATATGATGCAGGCACAGTTCATTAATACTTTTAATTTCTTAAGTTTCAAAAAAGAAGGCAGCTTCTCAGGAAACTATCTCTACTTAAAAGTGGCCATTATACATTGAATTTGTCCTATTCTGACTTTCTCTCTTCAATTTTATGCAATGTTCAGTGAAATTTCTCATGTCTCACAAGTATTTCCTGTCTGAGATTCTGGTCACCATTTCTCTCCAAATAGAGCAGACTCTCCTGTGAAGAGTAACAAGTCATATTCTTTTTGGAAGCACCTTAATTAAATTAAAACCAGAATTCTCTGAAGGTGATAAGTAGCTAAAAAAGGAAAAAAGAAGGAACATATTGCTCAAGATATTTTTTTTTTCCAAAAAAGCATTTGCTCTCCCAAATGATGAAAAGACTATGATTGTATGACAGGTTACTATATGGACTTCACTGTTTAGAGCAGTTTGTTAAGTTTCCATACAAACAAGAAGGAAAATAAAAGTAGTATTTCTCAAGCTTTTTTAAAGTCACTGGTTCCTCTGAGATCAATTCCTTCCTGTTGATTACTTTGCCATCAGAAAAAAGGTCAGTTTAATCATAAAAAAAAAAAAGCAAATAAAATCAGACTAGAGTCTGTGAATAGCCAGAGCCACTGCTACAAACTTGTGTCAGGAGCAAACCGTCTACTTCATCTAAACTTTCAAGTACTAATTCACAAATTATTAGCAAGTTTACTACTTATTGAGAAAAATTAATTCATGCTGATTTTTAAAGATATCAGTACTTTTTAATACCAAACATGCATGCTCTAAATCCAAAATACACTTCCAGGTTTCAATAGTCAATCTTTCTTCATCACCCTCTGTGGCCACAATGTAAATGAAAATATATTTCACTGAACTGTATCTATAAGTAACAGGAAAATTTGCTACCAATAAAGAAAATACTGCCTATGTAGTGACAATGCAAAGTAACCAAACCAAGGAAACAGACTTGTCACAATGATGATAGAAACCCAAGCTTACTATGTTTCAGAACAGTCAGTATATTTTTTTCTTTAAAACAAAATGCATTCAGAGTAAGGTGCTATGGTCGTGTTATGAAATATAAGCTGACAACACAATATTCCAATTTTAATTGGAGAACATATGACAACTCAAACCATATATAGGAAAAAAGTAAAGGGATTAGATCTGAAAGATGCATTAGTGTAAATATAGCATCAGATCAGATGGTCTGATCTGATGAACATCCTGACTCCCTTAAAGTTGAAGGGAGTTTTGCCACCAATTTAAGAGCGACCAGGATTTCATGAACTGCATTTTCAGTTACATCTGTTTACATTGCCCGCTTTTTATGTCTTCTAGCATTTTGGAATCTGCACTCCTGTGCAGAAGGAGAGTAGGCTGGAGAAAATATTTGGCTAGAATTCAGGAGACAAAGGTTCAATTGCTGTCACAGGCTTACTGTGAAAACCTGAATAAGTCACCATCTCCTTCTCTGGTGTCCATGTTCCTTCTCAGTAAAATTTAGGTGATGATACTAAACTCCTTTCTAAGGTCCCTTGAGACCTAAGTATACTTTGTTATTTTTCATAACTAAAACCGCTGTTTAATAAATTCCAACAAGACACTGGTGTGATATCCCTGAAAGCAAAAAATGAAAAACATACATAACTTCGAATTTTAGAACCTTCATTTTTGCTTAATGAGAATGTGTAAGAAAGAAAATCTAGCTTTAGGTTGGCAACACTGAAAACTATTAAAAACATTCTGTATGTAAACATATGACTACTAAGGAAGCAGTTGAATAAAAGTGGAAGTTCATAATACAATTAACATGTTTGTTAAGAAAAAGTCAGAATAATGGAATCTCTACTTAACAGGTAATTTTTTGTTACAGCAGGTTGTATATTACCCTGGAAACTTTACTAATGTTGTATTTCATGAATTTTCAACAAGCTCTGCATGGACAGAACACTGAGCAAGATGACAAGTCTTTCTTTAATCGCTAACAGTTTGAACTTACTCCAGTAGTTACAATTTTTTTTTGGTCCACAGCCTGCAGAATGGCTGTAAACTATCTGGCCTTTCATTTTAGCTTCAATCTTGCAATGAAATTTGTGTGAAAGGTTCCCTGTGGCTACAACTTCTATCCACTTCAGCAGAAGGTCATGCTTATGCTTTTAGGGACAATAAAAGGTTTTAGCAAATTTTAGATAAATTCTGTTTCTTTACTGCCATTACTTGACTTTTTATGAGATTTATCTAACACAAAATCTGTGATCCATAAAGAAGGCAAGCAACAACTATCACAGTCAAACAGCTTTAAGTCAACCTAGTGAACTAGTCAACTCTAGTTCGCAACTACAGGATGAAGCTTGGGGGTTGATCAAGAAAGTTACCTCAAACACCAGATTAAAACACCCGTAGGAACTTTAAGATCATGAAACAGAGTAATGAAGCTAAGGCAATTAATTCCAAACATGCAGAAATATTTAGCCTTTAGGAAGAGATAAAGATTCGTATCTGGTCAAAGAGCATTTATCAAATGAGCTAACATGGAATTGTCGTTTGCAAATCTAACACTACTAGCAAAACTAACAAGCATTGCTGCAGGAACACCAGCAGTTATTTTACAAAATACTGGCTAAGGATTGCAGTGTGTCTGCAAGTCCTTTTTTTTTTTTTAGGGAAGGTGAACAATGTAGGGGAACGGTTGTTCCATGAGATCTGTACCAAGAGATCTAACGTTGAATCTGGTTGTTTCAGATGCAAAATGTGCTTGCCCCCAGTTTCCAGTCTGTCAATTTAACTTGAAATACTATGAAAATCAAGCAGAGTTGTTTCATTTTTATATATTCTAGCCTTTGCAAGAAAACTATTCATCTCCTATTAGTTTCCTGCGAGGTAACGGATGGCAGAACAATAGACAAGAAACAGCCTGTGAAGTACAAAATCAACAAAATTTGTTTCCTATTACTTGATAAAACCACTCCCAAATAGAATTCTTGTATAGTTAAAAAATGCATTTGGAGAATGCTGAACAGCTATTGCCAGTGCTGGTCTGATTTTATGAATAGAGAGAACATTTCAAATGCTAGACACTGCAAATGAAGAGGAAGCCAAAATGAATTTGCAGAGTTGCAATCAGTTGCAAATAACATTTTGCATGAAAACTTAAGTAAAACATCTTTGAGAGAGACTTCACAACACTAGAAACTTAAAGTGGTCTTTAAAATCACTGAGCCTGAATCTTACCTTAGAAGAAAATATCTGAAATTTCTTAAAACTTCAGAAAGAAAGTGTCAACGGCCTGGTTAGCCAAAAAATGAACACATGAAATCCCCAGGAAATGTAAACAGTTTGGTAAGACAAAAGATAAAAAGAAAAGCTTACTATTTTAGCTAAATATAACCACAAAGGGCTTGTATTTACCTACACATAAACCATAGTTTAAACAGCATGAAGGAAAAGAACTTCAAAATGTCTTCTCTGTTCTAAGATGATATTAGAATCAGTTGACTGACAAGAGGAAAATTTTCTTGGCAGAGAGTTGGGAGCCAGAGGAGATTCATGTGCACCTATACGTGTGTATGTATGTATATATATATATATGTATGAATATGTATATATACTTTTTTTAACTGTAAGAATGTTCCTACCCCTTCATGTCTAATCTAATATTCCAAGCTGTGATAAATCAAAGTGACTCAGAAAATTACAATGAGAGGAAATACAATATTACATAATAATTTTGGCATCTTTTAAAATATATCAGTCTACCTATTTTTTTCCCAGTAGACTTATTAAAAATGAAAGTTCTATAGGCAATAACAAGTGATGTACTTTAAATAATATTTCAGCTTTAGTAATAACCATATCGGAAAGCTGTACATTTTAAGTTTGTAAATGTTATTTTACTGCAATGTCATATTGAACTTAAAGTAGATGAGAAGCTTTGTATTAGAAAAACTGGATTATTGAAAATGAAGACCTCACTGTAGGTTATTTTAGGTTTTTACAAAGAAGGAAATGATACAGTCTAAATCAAGTTTTTCTTGAGCATCTACTCTTACTGGCATAGTTTATCTCTGCATCCTGCCACGTAACTAAATGTCAGCATTTACTTTATTTGGCTGAGCAGCATGGAAAAGTTTGAAATGAAAGAATACAAAGAAAACATCAATATTTCTAAAAATCAGGAGACATGTAAGTACTTCACAGTATCAGGAGCCTAAAATGGAATCCTTTGTTTTCAACTACCTTCATTCCTCCTGTTAATATAAAGCCTGTTCTTTTTAAAATATTGGCAACCATCAACAGGATGCATGTGTAGCATTTAGGTTGGTGTGAGCAGTGTGTCATCTATCAAGTTTCTTTTGTTTCTGTCCTACTTTTTACCTTCTGAAGTTGGGACAAAGAAACAATTAGTGACTCCTACTTTAATAAATAATACTCAGTAGAATCCAATCTGTGAATTTCTGTACACATTTTTGCTTACTACTTCTTTCTACAATCATATTTTCAGTACAGAAGAACACATTTTTAAAACAGAAGCTTTGGCTTTATATCCCTGCTTGCTATACTCTGGTTTATGTCAGTCACATCTCCTTTTTCTGGATCAAGAAACTTGAGACTGATTTTTACATCTTATTCTGTTGCTGTTGGCACACTGTGCCTCCCTGCAAGTTTTACTCTTGTATCATGTTTTTCATGACTTGCCTTGAGACATGACTTATGTGGTCCAAAACAAGGGATGGCTGGAAGTAAAAAGAAAGACCGATAACCAGAATAGGCGATTAAAATGGAAGAGCAGAAAAGGCCTATCAAGTGGAGTATTTTAAGGTGAAGCCTTGCATTTTCATGTCCTTATTGAAAATGGAGGATCAAATTATACCTTTGAACTTGCTGCAGTTCTTCCCCATTGATATTTATAACACAATTTCTGACAATTTTCATAGATTGGGATTTAATTTCACTTAAAACCCTAGTAGCTAACTTGACTTGATTTTCTGAGATTTTTTTTTTCTCAGATTCTCACTATTTTCTGAAACTCAGGCTTGTTTTATGTGTCTTGGCAGGGACCATCCCTTTGGATGAACTAGAGACTGCAATCACTCACTAAAATCATTCTGGTTGATATGGGGCAAGGTCTGGCCTCTAATTCCATAGCTCCTCCTGGCCAGTGTGTGATGCTCTTCCATCAGCCCTTGGACAGCTTTTATTTGTGTGTCACAAAAATAAACAAGTTTTCCTGTATTTAAGCCTTACACAAAGTATATTGCTTGCTTTTTTTCTTCTAAATGATATAATGGGAGCCACTGACTGGATATTTTTAAAATGTGTGTTCCCACGTGGAAAATAATATAAAAGAGCATTGTAATCAATGGCTTAGAATAAATCCTTGCAAACACCAAAATATTCCTTCTAATTAACACATGCCAATTTTTTCAGTGGCATCATGTGGGAAATTTACTGCAGAATAAACACTGTGGCACTTATTTCTGTAGCCAGGAAGTATTATGTAATATTTTTCTATCAAAATGAAATTATAATATGCTTAAAAATTTTGCAAAATTCCTGCATAAAGTATTTTCAAACTAGTTAAGCCCCAAATGACAAGTAATTCTTTTAATGAAAGCACTGTTAAACAGCTGAGGTTTCTGTTCCCAAATTTTTAAAGGATCAAAAGTTTAAGTGGTTTTCATAGCATCACAGCTAAAAACAATCACAAGAAAAAATAATTAGAAGACAAGTAAAATTTAAAAAGCCTAATCTAAAGATAGAAATCCTGATTATTTCTGTTGCTTTTATAGTTTGAATGACCCAAATATTTGATTAAATCACAGCAGGTAAGTTACGCTACATGATATAAAACAAAAGAACTGAACACACATTCTATGTAGTTAATGCAAAGAAAAAAATAATAATCAGCTAAATTAGAATATATTTATCTTCATGTATGAAATTGTAGAAAATGCCTTAGGCTGGCTTCAATTAGTCATGCTTTTCATACAAGTCTGGAAATGACAAGATCCCTTGACAATTCTAAAATGATGAAGTTATGCCCAGTAGAAGAGCAGTCTCAAAACGGATTTGATCTCAGACTCCTTTCTGGAACAAGGCATGCATTTTAATGAATTATTCTTCAAGGGTCTACTTACCTATCCTCACCATAGTGCTACCTCTGAACAGCACCTAATTTTGAGAGTTGCTGAGCATCTGTAACTTCAGCCAATAACTCCAGAAAAACTAAACTCTGTAGTAGGACTAATGTGAAGAGAATTTTTATTCTCAAAGTTCCTAAGTTCTTTACCTCCTGATGAACAAGATTTGAGGAAACATTTGTGAAGATCTCTAGAGGTTTAAGAGTTGTAAATTTTACAGCTTGAAAATTCTTGGGTTTTTTTTTTTTTTCAAATTAGTATCTAACCCCCCATATCAAGTCATATAACCATCTGCTAATGTGTTTAAATGAGGAAAACAATGGTTTTCCAGTTGAAGATATGACATTACTGACAAGATAAACTATTTAACTTCATAACAGTATTACTTATCTTTAGGTGCCCCAAGCATTATCAAGTAAATTAGACTCTGAAAACACATTGGCTTTACACTGTCATAAGAAATATTGCAGAGATACCACAGCCCAATGATAACTGTAATTCAAAACTTGTATCAGTTCTGTTAAGATGAAGAGATGGAAACAAAAAAGGACAAATGTGCACACTAGAGAAAAATGAGTTTTAAGAAGAACAAAGAATCCAGACACTTCTAAAGAAACATTTCTCTTTCAAAGATATTCTCTGATAGGAGAAACCTGCTGGTTGGTTTCAGTAATTACTATTCAAATAAGGAGTGGTAATTATCATTTGTAAGAGTGTGGAGTATTAATGACAGGCAGAAAGAAACTGCGTTTTGGTTGGGGTTTTTTTTTCAGAATCTGCAGTTAAATGCCACTCTTTTCAGCCAGTTCATTGTAATTTAATAATTCAGAATCATAGAATAATTTGGGGAACCACAAAATATCATTTCATTTGGTAAGGTTTTCTGGAAATCATATAGTCCAACCTCCCTCATGCTCAGAGCAGAGGGAACTTTATACATTACACTAGTTTTCTGAAAGCCTTGTGCAGTAAGGTTTTGAAGACATTCAAGGTAGAGGCTGCTTAGCCTTTGGGCAGCCTACACCAGCATGTGACCAGTCTTGTGAAGAAAAGTCAATTTCTTGTTTCCAACTGGAATCTCTCCTGCTGCAGCCTGTGACTGGTGTTCCTTGTCCATCTCTGCCATAACTCAAAAAAATCCCATCTCTCTGCAGTGCATGTTAAAGCAAAGGAAGACTGAATTTGTTTCCTCCATAGTCTTATCTTGCCTAGGTGGAATAAAGCTGGTTCCTTCAGTCTTTTCTCATATGTTCTATATGCCACTCACCTGACCTTTCATTTTAGTGGCTCTTCTCTGGGTTTTCTCCAGTTTGGTGATCTCTTTCTCTTACTATTCTATCCTAGTATTCCAGGTGTCCCAGCCCATCTCCTTCAACCTGCTGGCTACACTCTTGCCATTTGCAGATAATGTAGAAAGAGAAAGAATGCTCTAATTTGTTACAGTGGGAAAAAAATCTACCTGTTCTCTAATTATCCAAAGCTGACACTCTAGACTTAACAGTACGAGTAGAAAAGAAGTGCCTAAAGGGACTATGTTATA
Organism: Gallinula chloropus; assembly: GCF_964237585.1. Lineage (NCBI taxonomy): Eukaryota > Metazoa > Chordata > Aves > Gruiformes > Rallidae > Gallinula > Gallinula chloropus. The sequence goes on from NC_140088.1 coordinate 12,135,146, forward strand.
AATGTGCTTTCAGTGTCAATGAATTAGAGCAATTAATTGGATTTTAACACAGCAGATATGATGCATTACTAGTAAAAGCTGAACAAAGTCCAAAGGAAAGGAAAGAAAAATATGAATTTTTCATTGCTTGTTTCTCTAAGGATTGAAAATATCTCAATTATACCTCTAAACTTTATGCTATTTTAAACTTAAATTTATCAGAAATTTAAGAACAAATAGACTATTGGGAGCACTGCTGCATGTATTATGCAAAGTCAAATTGCATGAAGTGTGACAATGGAAAAATACTTTCTTCTGACAGTTAGTTACAGCTGTTTTCTTGGATTAGAAGTTACAGTGCAGATGGCAAAAAACCCGAAACAAACCCTCTTCACTTTTTTTGGTGGTGTAATGGTGTTATTATATCAGATAAATCAAATGAAACACTAAGCCCAACTTGTTAAATGGGTGGTCAGTGGTTGAACACCAATACTGTATAATTATGGATGAGTATCACTTTTCACTCTGAGCAATAAATAATCCTCATGTCCATGCTGTCCCTGGGCTTCAGGAAGGTAGTTTTCTTGGCTTCCATTATCCATATGGAGAAAAGATAAGATACAGGCTATTAAAGAAAACTATGCCCACAGCATAAACTTCTTCTACTCTAAAGTTTCTGCCTGTATTTGTGCTTTGAATCAAGGTATTATTTCTATTTCTTCTTCAGCTTCACACCTTTGTAAAGAACTATTCCATGCCATTAGATAACAAGAGGGACTTATCTGTCTCCAAGCACACGGCCAAATATTTCAGATAAACTCAGAGACTGTTCAGATGCATTGTTCAGAGACTGCTGACAGCTGATCTTGATACCCGATATATCGAACAGCTATAGCTGGACAGAGAAGAGAAGATACCATGTCCTGCTGCTGCTAGCAGGACAGAGAATTTCCACAGGGCTGAGACTGGAAGAGTTTTCAGAAGGAATTTAAGCCATTGCCTACTTACCAATTATACTATTATACTATAAAATCTAGTATAGATTTTATACTTTATATAGTAAAAGTTAGATTTTCACCAGCTGCTTATATCCATGAAAAGCCCCAACAAGGAATACTAAGCATGACTTCTGATGGTCATGGCATCTGACAAAACCTGATAGGCTCTATCAGTGGTGTCTACAGTTGAAAAAGGACAAGATCTTATAAAAGAAATTAACATTGAGAAACTGAAAAAGAAAGAACTGGAGGGGAAACTGGAGAGGAATTGGAAGACCTTGAGTTAAGATTAATTGATGGTTTTGGCTATAGGTCAGTGCTAGTTCTGATAACTGGCCTTTCCTCTTCCTACCCAAAAGTGCTGCCTATTACTGCTCTAAGCATGTAGAGTAAGTAATGGGGAAATTTTGGTATGAGAAGTTGTGAGGGCAATTTCTGGAGAATGGACTCAGCAGAATAGGCCAAGCCTGGGAAATACCCATCTGGTGAAGCTTCCAAACACTTCAGGAAAATAGAGGAGACAGAAATACCAGGAAAACAAAGATTTGTCAGCTTCTTACACATATTGGCAGGAGAATTTCCAGTCTCAAACACTTAACCTCACATGTGAATTGTGACTTAACAGTACAAGGAGAAAAAAGGTTTACAGTCATAGTTTGTTTAGCTTTATTGTCAAACCTAATAGTTTGACAGTCGGTAGATATAATACCCATTTTTCCAGGCTACTGAAATTAGCAGGGCTAAAAAGCCTTGATTTCTTTGGATGAGAACTACTGAAGTACAGCTTCTGCTGTCAATCAGCCATAATTTCCAAGGGGGGCATAGGAAAAGTTATCAAAAATTGAACTGGTACTTCGTAGTGCAGAGATAATGTCACAGAATGATGGACAACAGTCAGCCAGCCTAGAGTCACTCAACCTGCTTGTGGATCATTCATTTGAGGGGACAGCAGATTGTACCAACCAGGAACCACCCCACGAAAAAGCTATCAAACTACTTATTGATCTCCTTGCTAAAATTAAAGTGCTATTTATATCCTTATTGGTTGAAAAAGTAGGTCCATGCACAGTTCTTCACTGCAAAATTAACTCTTTTCTTCCATACAGCTATTTCCTAGGTCTTCTATACAAAGAGCATATGGTAAGCATTTTGGTACTAAAGAAGAGGAAATACAAAAGACAAGCTACTCATGCCAAAGCTCCATCTAGTGCAGTAGTCTGTTTCAAGCAACTGTCCTAAATACATCCCTAGACTGAAGAAGGTATGATATTATCCCCAGCTCACTTTCAGCCTACAATTATCAGTGGACTTTCTAAGTCAGATGTAATTTCACTGGTTCGAAGACCACCATAGTTTTTTTTTTCTTCACTTCTAAATGAAAAATACTATAAAGAGGGATTTGTACAAATGACACAGAGGTCTCTAGAAATTTAAGTTCATTCTTTCTCTAAGTTTATTGATTTAAAATTGCAGAATTGGTGAAAAAAAAAGTCACATCAAACAGTCTCATAGAAAAACTTCCTATGTAAATTGTAAACTGTAATCTGTGACGTGTCCTTAAAAAATGACTTTGTCACAAATGGATTCTGGACAGATAGAAGATTATATATGCCTCACATATTAAGCACCAAATGATCCACATTTGGCTATGATTGCATGTCTGATGTCATTGTTACAAGATGCTTTCACAGTTGTTCTCTGTCAACAAGGCACTAAACAAAATTTCTCAAAATTCATTTTGACATTGTAGTAGGATGCTTGCACTTGATGCATTTTATGCATGTATACAGACACTTATGCATATACAAATAGAACATGTATACATACACTGGGCTAGAAGATAACAGGTTTCCAAAAGAGTATTGATGTTTTCAGACTCATTGTAGAGCTACCTAGAAAAATCACTCCTTCTGACTCATTACAGAATAGACTGGGTTCTCATTGTGTAAGTTTCTTTACATCTGTTCTCTTAAAATTTTCCCTTTGTAGCCTACTTCTAACAATTTCCACTGTTTATTGAGATCACTTATTAACTAAATCCAAGCAGCAAAGCCACTGCCTGGATCAAAATAAAAAATGCCTAATGTCTTCCAAACTGATTATGTGAGGAAAGCAAATCAGTTTTAAACATATTAGCAAACTTAGGGTATTCTTCTTTATAATCTATGACTTTTTCTATGAAATGACTGTTTTCTGCAAGTCCGTTCTGCCCTAGAGGTCACTACATATAAATCCCATGTATCAGCTCTCTTGAATGGATAGTTTGGGTAGCAATACCCACCTGTGCAGCTCAAGAACAAACTTAGCTATTTCTAACCTTTTAAAATGTCATTTCAAGCAGCACACTCCTGTATCACATCAGTATTTCCTAATTGCTGATATATAATCTGGTTAATTTCCCCAAGTACTAATTTAAATTTTTTTCTTTCTTTTTTTTTTTTTTTTTTTTTTAGCAGTAGGAGTGTAACTCTGGTGCTTGAACTATTGAACTATTATACTTGGCAAATTCTCTGGGTTTTTGGCTTTTTTTTTTAAACAGGAAATATAACATGAAAATTTCCTCTTTGAAGTTGGCAACTGTTCTCACATTTTAAATTTAGCCCAAATAGAATTTGGTAGAAAAAAAAAGTTCAATTTTTACAGCCTATTGTAGATAGCATCATGATATTTACAAAATATTTTTTGTTTGGTCAAATTATGCATGTTAGGCACAACAGCCACCTCACTAGTTAGTGACTGCAAAGGTATATTTTAAAAGGACCAAACTATTTTTAAAAAAAAGAATTAAATTATCAAAGCTTACATATCTGCTTCACTGTTACTCACTAAACAATTCTTAGTGGCAATTTATTTCTAGTTGCACATGTAACTCTCCACGACTGTTAAGTAAATATCAATCACTCACATGAAAACATGTAGAGCTGTGTACAAATGTTTGGAGGTTGAGATTCCAGCTGTCCTCATGGGAAATCTTTTCCCAGTGTGCAAGGGCATATGCATCAAGAAATTTAGGTTCAAATAAATTCTCACTGTGAATTTAAAGTGCGTTAGTTAAAGAATATTAAACTCTAATGCATATGGACATATGTTATTAAGAAAGTGCATCTTGGTATCTATCAATACTGGAAACTCTGTGTTTTGGGAAACGTCCAGAAAAATGTGTTGATAATGCAGTATTTTAATAAATGGGATACTTTAAATCATATCAGATGGAAAATCTTTAGTTTAAAAGCAGTACGTTTTACATGCATCAGGCCATTCCTGTGTCAGTGCAGGGACTCTAACTGAGTGCTTAATTACCAGAGCTTCTCTTTCGACAGAAGAAACGGTGCCATTTCAAGCAAAATTTTCTATAGTCCAGTTGAACTATACTCAACTGGTATCAGATTTTTTAAAAAAACTATGGTATCATCGAAGCTTCTTCAACACACAAGTACCAAGAGCCTTTTAGTCCTAAGCATTTACAAAGTAGAGTCACATTTAAACTAATTATGTATTCATTTTAATGCTGCTACCATTTTTGACTGTCTTTGCCTTTCTCTTCCTGTTCTCTTTTGCTTTTTTATATTCCCACTTCATTTATTCTATAGTATTAAAAAGAGATTATGTAATATGATGTTCTGGTGAATGCAGGACCTTTTATACTCCCTAATAAATATTCAAAAATATTTTGCATACATCCTGTGAACAAGGCTTGTGAAATCATAATGGGATGACTTATGAACATTCATCTTTCCTATACTGAAATATAATCTAGTCAACTGGATGGTATAGCAAATCGTCCTGACACATTTATATTAATGCATATTTAAATGAGAATAAGAAAGAAATAGTCAAATTTATGTTAAAGACTTCTAAAGGCTTAACAGCATCTTACTAAGTATATATGTCAGCTTAATCTAATCCTCCTACTTCTAACGTGTTCTGTGGTCTCAGCACGGTGCCCATAATACTCTCGTATGTTATGAGGGATTGCCTCTGAGAAGTTCATCATCAGTACTACACTTTGTTCAATAAAACTTTACATCTGGTCTTAGGATGACAGAAAGCTATCTGTCTCAGATTTGCATTACAAACCTTTAGCTTCTTTTGACATCAGTAACACCAGCTATAATCATTTCCAATAACCTGCTACAACATGCAGAGTATACATATTTCTGGTTCTCATCTTACTGTGTCAGGTACAAACAAATTTCTCTGGACAGTTTTAAATAAATGACAATTTATTTGCACCAAAAAAGCACTCATCTAATCAGAGGCTGATTTGAGAAGATCTATGGCAGTATTTCCTCCTTTCACTCCGACAATTTTAAGTCATAATAAGAAAAAGGTTCTTTTCGTTTTTTTCCATGCTTCTGCTAGAGGAAAAGATACAATTCAATTCATGGCCTTACAAGAATTATTGAAGACTATTTGCTAATCTTACAACATGATGGAAGTCCACCTGAAACCCAGTGAGAGTGCAAGTTATCTCTTCAACCATCTCGCTTGGTTTCTGAGACATGGTAATTTCTGTCTTTTCCATTACAGACAGATGTGAGTCTGATGTGTTTCACATTACAAATACTTGAATAGCAGTGTCTAGCATCTCCTGCTATGTTATTAATATTACCTTCCCTCAGCAGACAATGCATCTGATGGTAGTTGAAGACTCCAAAAGGACAGATCTGCTTGTGGGATTAACAATGTCTAACACATGTCGAAGATCAAACATGTCACTAAAGGATCATCATACAGATGGTTAGCAGCTAGCACTACCTGAGCTGAATTAATAAATGGCAACTGAAAAACTGCTCTCTCAGTATCATTTGTGTTCTGGCAGCCCCATCAATGAAACTGTGCATTAGGCCTGCAGATTTTCAAGTCAAGGTCAGTAACTATCTCTAATATCCTGTGTCCTAGTGCAGTGTTGTTCTGTGGTTGAAAGGGGGTTTTACCAACTATCTGATCAGGAGCATAAGTAAATTCTGATACTCACCTAGACATACTCTCCAATAGAACCTTAGAAATGTAGGATAAATCACCACAGAGACATTCAAATATTCAAGATATCTTAGGACAAATCCACAGAGACAGGTATGATGGAGTTCTGGCCATGCTCAGAGCTGACCAGACACAAAACAGGCTATATTGGAAGCCAGTACTGTTCCCTCTTGTGACTTGCTGCATTCAGATTCATGCATTCTATAAGCAGAATAAACTTACTTAACTTGCCTAAATATATTGTATGTATATTTTGAATTCGATTCAGGTAACGAATTAAAGGTAAAACATGTCAATTTTTTTATCTTCCTTGGTCCTGAATCCAGATTTAGGAAGAAGGCTGACCAGTTAATGGGTTGTTGTAGATGGAACATAGGACCACCTTAATGCTCAAAAGGAAAACAGGAATAAACTATGAGAAACTGGAAGAAGCTGTGGTCATCAGAATTTAACAATCATCTCTAATGCCTTGGGTTGGTATTACAGGCAGGTTAAAATACCACGGGATTCAAAAGAAAGGCCTGACAGTTCTGGTAGGTTACATGCCAAGCACACTAAAGGGGACACAGATTTGCAGTAGTTCTGCCAGCCAAAACTATAGACTGTCAATAATAACTGAGAATATAAAAGCTAGCCTATGTCATCTTGCTTATGGACACTGTCCAGGGGGTATTGAAATGGATGGAAACACCTTGGAGAACTTATGCAGTGCTTTTTTTCATCTGAGTATTTATATGTGTGAGCATGTTTAAAATTATGAGGACTATAATTATAATAGAAGTGACAAAAGAAAGTCAAGGATATAGTTTGATAATAGGCTGCATTCTTTGGAAAGCTGAGGACGCTTCACTGGAGACTACACGCCTTTTAAGGCTCCAAAGGCACATATTAGCAGAACACTTAAATATGTCCCTGTGTCTTAGCAATGTATTAAAAGTTAACCTTCTGATTTTGAATCAGAAACAGTGGGGGGACGTGTGCGTGTGTGTGTGTGTGTGTGTTTGTGTGTGTGTATGTAATAGTCTTATATTAGAATGAAACTATCAGTAAGACCCACTGAGGGAAAAACAATTTTAATTTGAGAAATTAATTATATTTTCAAATATATAGCATATTTCTTCCCATTGCATGCATTTTCTGGAATTTTTTCCTAAGTAGAAAAAAAGTTATTTTGAAATTCTTCATCAATGAATTAGCGCTACTTATAAATTTAATGTATTCTATATATTCTACAGATTTGCAAGAATGTATTCCTTACCAGTGGGGATAATGATAAAATTGCTATAATGACAGGAATTATTATGACAGTGCAGAGATCTGAACACAACCAGAATGAATATATGACAATCACAACAAATCTCTCTATGTCTACACCATCAGTAGTAAAACATGAATGGAATCGAATCAAATTTTTACGTGCACAATTTATACATTACATTGAGCTATACAGTTAATAAAGCAAATGAAATGTATTTGGAAGTAATTATTCTATGGCTTGAGAAATATCAGAAAGAGAGCAGGCAAAACGGTAATGTTAATCCCATGCCAGGAACATGTTTTATCAGGTTTCCTTTTAGCTCTTAAACAAGATGTAGTAAAAACAACAACATTCTGTCAGACTATATGTTCATTCCTTGCTTCCTGGATTAAACATGCTTATTCTATGCCACATTTTTATAGCTTTCAATTCCTGTACTTTAAATATATTAAACAATGTCAAGTTGAATTTTCTTCAAAAACTGCTGCAGGTTAAGAAAAAAAAATAGGACAGTAGAATATTTGAGGGCTAACATTTATGTCAGCTAATTAATATGGATCAGTTGTGGTCTTCAAGGATTTTTAAAGTGCATGCATGTTTGAGACAAATATAGACTAAAGATCTGATTTTGTTCCCTCTCAAATTGATAACAAAGCTCTTACTGATTTCAATACAAGTATGGTCTACAGTTTTGTAGGTCTGACAGATAAAATAAGCTTTTGTGCTCTTGCACTATGTTAGTTTTCCCAAATTAAGCACAGCCAAAATACAGATATACAACATAAGAAATAAATTATAGTTGCAATATTATAATTATTGTTCTGTATTCTCTTTAATTGGTAAGGGAATGAGATTTTAAAAAATAAACACTGGGAAAAAAACACTGCATTTCTTTGGTTAGGTAGTTCTATTTAAGTTGGTAAGAAAGCATGCCACATCCAAAATCAGAAACTGTGATCTAGAGGATACAACACAATTTCCTTTTTTTAAATATTAGTATTTCATTACTCATTCAAAAAAAGTGGCTGTTAGCATGTAGAAATTGGTTATTTGAACAATACTTGCTACCAAATGGATTCATTCTTCCTATGTTTGATGCTGAGGTGTCTGGATTTCTCAGCAACTTCTCTTTCATGGAATCACAGAATAACTCAGATTGGATTGTCTAATCCAACCTCCTACTCAAAATCAGGTCAGCTGTGACATCAGAACAGGTAATCCAGGGCTTTATCTATTTTGGATTTCAAAATGTCCAATAGAGTCAATAGTATGCAAAAAATGTCTGTTAACCAGAAAAAGAACAAACCTATCTTAATCATAGAATGACAGAATTTTTTAGGTTGGAAAAGACCTTTAAATAATTGAGTAAAACTGTTAACCCAGCACTTCCATGTCCACCACTAAACCACATCCCTAAGCATCACATGTATACATCTTTTAAATACCTCCCTGGGCAGCCTGTTCCAATGATTGGTAACCTTCTAACCTAAAATCTAAACCTCCCTGGCATAACTTTAGGCCATTTCCTCTCATCCTATCACTTATTACTAGGGAAAAGAAACTGACACTTTGCTACAACATCCTTTCAGGTAGTTGTAGAGAATGATGTTTCCCCTCAGCTTCCTCCTATACAAGTCAATTTCCCTCAGCCACTCCTCATAAGACTTGTACTCTAGACCCTTCACAAGCTGCATTGTTGCTCTCTGGATGCGTTCCAGCATCTCAATGTCTTTTTTCTAGTGAGGTCCCCAAAACTCAACAGAGTATTCAAGATGCGACCTCATCAGTGCCAACTACAAATGGGCAATCACTTCTGAAGTCCCACTGGCCACACTGATACAAGCCAGGTGCTGTCAATCTTCTTGACCATCTGTCCTTGAAAGGCACTTTTAAAATGTTTTTTTCCAATGAAAACTTATGCAGAAATAAACAAAAAAACCCTTATGCTTAGTATTAACACCAGGTTCTTGTCACTGTAAGTCTTACCTGTTTGCAGTGTTTCAGCATCAAAGATATCCTCCTTGAAGAAAGCTCTAAAAGACAAAGGGCTTGCACTGCAGTCTCCTGAAAGTTTCTCAACAGCTTGTCTAAACATAGCAACTAAGTCATGAAGAGGTCCATCTAAATCAAGCTGAGAAGCGGATGGCGAAATCAAGCTCAGACGTACAGAGATTGATGCACACGATGCAGAACTAGACTCCACAGATTCGCACTCGATTTGGAAGCCCTCTGACAACATCTTCATTGCAAAATGTTTTCTTTGGAGTGGATCATCAACTGCTGCAACAACATGCCATTCAATGGCAGCATCTCTGGGTAGGTGAGATATTACAACCACAGCAAGCAACCCACACACTTCAGTTACATCATGATACGTCTCTGAATCTTCAACCTAAAAGATAAACAAAATATTATGCATTTTAGAGAGATGGTAGAAATTAATGTTGCTTATATTCTGTTCATATTTTTAAAAATGTATGTGTGGTACAGTTATTTCATGGAGATGGTTTTCCCCCTAAACGTTCCTTGAAAAGTCATCTTGAGCAATTACAAATTTGTTCAACAGTTAATTTCTGCTCATTTTTGCAATCTCAGACTACAAATATGCATGTACCATTTATAAAAATGCTGATCATAATCTATTTTGCACTCCTTTTGCAATCAAAAAAGAATCTTTCTGCATACGGTAATTTTTGTCTGTACCAATGGTCATTGAAGAACAGAAAAAGTAGGAACTATTGAAACTACAGAAACGAGTCAGTAAAGGACATTAGATTAGTTTTAAAACTTGGAGTAATAAAGATACAGTTCAGATACAGTTCAGATAGGTCTGAACAGCAGAATGACCTTGAACAAGCCCTCTTAGAAGATAAAGTGTGTTTTCCTAATAGCAGAGCTCATTTAGAAAGAATATTTAAGTTATTTTCACAGCAACTAGCATATCTAATCAGCTAACTTGCTAAGCTGAGTAACCTGAGTTCCTTTTTCTCTGATGGTATTAAAGAAGTGGGACAAGGTTTCTGCTTACTTCTTTTAAAAGTTTTAGCATACATTTCGCTGTAGCATGTTGGCAGGTACAGAAAGTTAATATAATGTTTCAAAATACTGAAACACTATTCCATGAAACAGAGGAAGAAATAATGAATTTTCAGCTGTTTTAACCCAAATTACCTGCACTTATGTGCATGAAATAGTATTAGCTTTGAAACTTAACAAACCTAAGATGAGTTCATAAAAGAATTACCTTGTCCCTGTATTGCTGCTACGTACTCAATCCTTTTTCATCTTAATACAAACAAAACCAATCTTAAAGCTTTAAACTATGAAGAAACATTGTGTTGGGTTGAATCCATCCAGCAGCTGAGCACCACACATCTGCTTGCTTACTCCTTCCCTCCGCAATGGCACAGGTTAGAAAATTTGTGGATCAAGATACAGGTGGTTTAATAAGTGAAGAATAAAGGAAGAGGAAAGGAGAACACCAAAGCAAGTGTTGCAAAGGCATCACTCAACATCTCCTCACCAGCAGACTGATACCTAGCGAGACCGTGAGCAACAGTTATCCTCCCAAAGACCCCTGCCCTTTGTTTCTGTGGCTGTATATAATGTTATATAGAACAAAATACACATTCGGTCAGTTGGAGTCAGCTGTCCTGGCTGTGCCCCTCCCAACTTCTTGTGCACTCCCAGTCTATTTACTGGCAGGGCACTGTAATAGAGAGAGCCTTGCTCAGCAATACCTAAAAACTCTGATGTGTTATCAACACAGTCTTGGTCACAAATGCAAACCACAGCACCATATGGGTTGCTATGAAGAAAGTTAACTCCATCCTAGCTGAAACCAGTATTTACAGGTCTGCTGTAACCTTATACTTAAATGTATATATTCATACTCTTATTATGATGTCTATTTCCAGATATAAGGTCTATTTATGGAAAGCAGCACCATTTTGTGATATACATATTCTTAAAAAGTATGAATGTACATTAACTTAGCATCTCTCCGAAAACAGTATTTTATTTTTTAAGAACTGCTCAAATAGTTGAACTCTTGAAATGCTTATTCTGGCCAGCAGATTTTTTTTCTTATTTACCTCCATTTTCATGGAGGGACAATATATTAAGCATTTTTAATATTAGTGACACCATCTTCTTTGTGTACACAGATAATAACTTTTTTTATATACCAATTTGCTTACACCACTGTATATACTGGCAATATTGTCCATTGCCTGACCTCTAAAAGGAAAAATAATAACAAGGCAAACCTGTCATTTTGCCTGAAGTCGATAAGGCCATATAACTCATGGTACCTTCAATTCACAAGCTCAATTTTCATCCACTCGCTCTCAACTTTGAGAGGAAGAAATAATAACAGGTTACAGGCACTTTATTTCAAAATTCACTCACAAAGTTATTGACAAGCATTTTGCACAAAATATCTTTGATGCTTGACCCTCGTGAGCTGTTTACATGAAAAATGCACTTACTTCTATATTAACGATAGTGGAGTCTAATTCTATACCAAACATGTAGCAATTGCTTTAGCATTTCTGGTTTTGATATGGGAACAAAAATAGGGATAATTTGTCTCAAATTGCAGTCACTTCAGTCATAATAAAATCTCACTGAGTACTGTTTGCTTTCAGTACTTTCATTAGGCTAGCAAGGGCTGTTATTAAGGTACCAACACATAAATGTTATATTAGCACTTAACAGGAGGAGCAGAGTATTCTCCTCTAGGAGATGAATTCTAACCTTGTCAATATAATTCTGCTCTGAGTGCTGTAAAACAGTTTGAAAAGATGAAATACTGGAGCTTAGCACAGAGAAAAAAAAAAAAAAGTCATGCTCATTCAGGCTTAAAGGCCACTGTGCTGGCCCAAGGTGCTGAGGTACTGTTTAGAAAAAAGTCTAAAGAAGCTCTCTCAGGTCACATCAGGCACTAAGACAAACTTTCTACTTCCCTGTACTTGTCTTAGGTTGTTAAATCAATTACTCAGTATTTCTGCTTGCCTTCAGCTGCCATTTAGAATATGAAGAACCACATGAAAATTAAGGCCAAGAGAAAGTACATTTCCAAATTTAACAAATGAGAATCATTCTGAGTGAAAGACTATTCACGGTGCACCTGTGCAGTACCATAGCACTCATAACCTTTAACTTCAGAGTTTGCACAAAGCTCAAGTGATGGAGCTACTGGGGACTAATAATCTTTCATCAGCTGCTACAGTATCTTACAGAAATACTTCTAACAATGACCTCTCCTGACTTATTTTCAAGAAATCACTGGCATTTGTGTTGTACATGAATGCTGCATTTATGAGTTACCTTTCAGAAATTCACAACTGTCTCAAACAGCTGAATATCCTTAGTATAGCCTGTCTAGCAAATGAGGATAAATATCTAAATTCTGCTAAGAAAGTCTATTCATATGATGCTGGGACAATATAAATGAGTCTTAAGAGTGAAAATGAAGAGGAATTATTTTATGACTAAGTTGCTCTTTATGTTTGATTCTGCTCTCCCATCAATGAGATCCAGCACTTTTGGCAGACAACTAAGAAAAGCATGTTTTTAGGGTTCTTGCCCAGGATATTGTTGTAGACTGCTCTATAAAGAAGCACAAGTGTTGGCCTACTCTTTCTATATCTTCCCAGTCCTGGCAAAAAAAAAAAATATATTGTGGTAGAAGATGAAGCAGTTTGACTTGTAATTCTTAAAAAAAGATTTGATGAATAATGCTTGGGAACCTTTGTAAAATTTTTGTTACTGAGAGACAAAAAACCACTGTTCGGGTCAGGCTGTAGGAGTAACTGTCATCTAAAAGTATTTACCCGTAAGCACTGATTTCCTAGCTATCAGTATCATATGATTTTTGGTTCGTGGGAGAAGGTCTACTTGTTGAAGATCCCCATTTCCAACTGCTAGTTTTTCCACAGGCTTTAATCCTGCCTACAAACAAATTTTCAAGGTAATTTGGCAGCAGGAGAAGCTCTGATCCCACAGGGGAAAATAAGCAGATTGTAAAGGCTCATTGTCTGACTGCTGAGATAATATGGAGGCAGATTCTACTTCTGTGCTACAGTTGTACATGATCTGATTCAAAGAGGGTTGGAGGAGGAAGCCAGGTAACATTCTTTCACTCTGCAGGAGACAGCCTCTGAAAATAAATCACTCTGCAAATAATGTCTTCTTTCAGGAATGAATGTAAACTGGATTGTCTCAGAGGCCACACCAGGACAGGATTCTGATTAAGTCATGCTATGAAATGGTAGATTCCAAAACTTTGGACAAAGTTTTGATGTGACAAGTGGTTTATCTGTTACTGAATCTCATCTTAGACTGTCCTCAAAACATGATTATATTCTCCCTCTGCCAACACAATTACCTGCTAATCAATTTATCAAAGGTGGGAAAGATGGAGTGACATAAAGTTTGCAAAATGAAGCCAAAAAGTAGTTATTTATAAATATATGCACTGGGTTGCTATAATTCCCTATCCAGAGCACTATGCACACTGTCATTTTTTTTACATTTTGCTTTGAAAAAAACCCCACAATGCAACAAAGGACTTTTCCCACCATGAAGAATATACTGATATTCTTCTGGCAATGCAATACACGCTTCAATAACTCAGGTGAAAAACAGAAGCTACAGAGTAGATTTTAGGAGGACTGAGAATGGGGTTATAAATTATTTACCTGACATTTCATAATGCCAAAATAGATTGATGCCATATTACTGTAAACACAAAGAAGGGTACCATGCTAAGCTAAGTAGCAACCTGGAAAGTCTTCATGGACTGGTTAATAAAGAATTACAGCAGTTAACAGCAGTCAAGGAAGCAAGTAAAATATTATGAATTCTTAGGAAAGGAACAGAGAACAAAGTGGGTAACATTATGCCACTGTAGAAATTCACAGTTCACCTGCACCTTGAGTGAGATATACAACTCTGGATATCTCAACCGAAAAATGACATGTTAGACCCAGAATGTGTTCAGAAGAAGACAACAGGGATGATGAAAAAGCTCTGGAGGGTCTGACAAGAAATGTTCTCTGGTCTTCTTGAGGAGAACATGACAGAAGTTTTCAAAATCATACATGACACAGAAAGGTGGAGAGGGATAAGAATTGATTTTGCATGCTTGTCTTTCTGTACAAGAACTACGGATCATCAAATGACATTAGTAAGAGCACAGTTTCAAAAAGAACGATGGTGGGTGACACCTGGATTTCCTTGTTGGAGAATGTTATGGTTGCAAGAACTTTACAGGATTCAAGAGGAGCCTGAACAAGTACTCAGAACACAGACTCAGTCAGGATTTTAAAAGAGGCATTAAAATTCTTAGTTAATTCTTAATTTATACAATAGTTAATAATTTATATAAAATAAATTATGTATAAAACTATTAAAACTATTTTAATGAATATAAATATGAATTACAATAGTTTGAGCTTGGGAGAGAATTAGGGGCGGATGTACGCTTTTTCTGATTTTACTATTCACATCTGCTTAGGGCTACTGCTTGGAGTCAGAATGCTAAGCAGGGCCTACACCATTATGGCTATTCTTATATTCTTACATAAAAATCTATGCTTAGGCCAATACCAATGGTGTGTTTGGTGAAGACAAATGACTGATCCTTCTTGACCTAAATTTTCCCAACTAGTCCCTTCCAACAACTAGTCCTTTTCAGTATTTATGTAATTGTAAGGGAGTTTTATGTTCATCTGTGATACTCCAGACTGATTTTTATAGATGAATGATGAACACAGTAAAACAGAAGAATGCAGAGAACAGCTTGAAAGTGCTTCTTCAGCTATGTGAACAGAGGTACTGGTGTCAGAATATTGGGCTGGAAGAAATGGGAGTGTGATGTGGTTACTAGACCTTTTTCTGAGAAAAAAAAATTGGAATCACAGAAAGAATTGGAATTGACCTTTTTATGGGTGGGAGGAGCACATATATCTTCAGTCCCTGCTTATACTAATATTATACTAGTACAGTCCACAATGATGCTGAGCAGCAGGTTTGGCGGCTTTTAAGCAGCTGCCACAGGAATGGGGATCTGGAGCCACCCAGACAGTCTGATGCGTTTTAACTCCTCTAATGAGGTTGCATAATTGATGCTTAACTCAAATCTGAAAAAGTATACAGATGATTGGCTGGAAATAGAAGAGATTGAAGGGCTTGGCTGAAAATTTACTGACATCACAGTTATCCAGTTCAGAAGAAACAAGAATGGGAATTCTTCCTGTACTTTATGCATAGGCTGAAGCTGAAAAGGTAACCTGGTAGGAACATTCCTTAGCCAGCACTTTTATGAACATGGTTAAGGTGGAACTACAAGCCCTTTCGTAGAAGAAAGGTTGACAGCAAATGTTGTCAATTGGTTTTTAAACTTGTAACTAACCTGTATCTATGCATTAAAGTAAAATGGTTATCTGAACTGCTGTGTGCATAATGCTTTCCTGAGCTTTCTTCAGATAGAGGAAGTTATCACATTTGTTCCTAGTATTACTATGTCTTTGCATTTTTGCACACCTCAGTTCTTAGTAAGATTCACTTGCGTTTCATTGTGTATACTCAGGAGAGCTACAGAATACTCTCACACTGGTGAATGCCTAATGCATTCCCAGTAGCATGACAAAACAAAATGGAACCCAATGCCATGGGATTAAAAGAAAAACGCTGGGCTGTGAGGGTTGTAAACCAACTTGCATGGAAAGTTGTTTTAAAAGTGCTAATCTTAAAAAAAATTAATAGTGTATTTTTTCGTTTAAAAAATAAATAAATCACAGGCAGACATATTAAAATTTGTATGAAAACACTGGAATAACCAGTATAGGATAAACCTATACTCAGTACATCGTATAAGCATTTAACCATTTAACCCAATTTAATTGAAAAATGTACATATTTCAGCTATTAACATTTATTATATAGATTTGTTTATTTTGACTATCCTCCATTTGTCCAAATGAGAAATATTCTTTTTGTTGCATGAGTAAAGACTAAGGTCTACCTATCTCAGCACTGAATATGGAATCAGGCTATAAGAGACAGAGATGAATGCATAATTGCCATCTCTACAAAGAATTGACTTGGAGAACAAAAAGAAAGATACTGTGATGTTACTTTTAGAAGCTGAGTTTATGAAAACCTTCTATGGTATGCATTATTACACCATCATAGCAGCAAGATTAATGTGCCTTTAAATAATACATTTAAAATTTCTTTTACACTGCCTGCATTAAACAGAGTGCATCAAACTCCTGAGATCCAGCCTGAGCTTTGCTAGAGTCTCTCACAACAATAGGTTTATGACTTTAAAAAGTAAAGATTCCACTAGGAAAACTGCATAAGAATAAAAATGTCAGTTCCTAAACAAAGTAGGATAGAAGCAATCCTTTTCAACATCCTAGTTTGTCTAATAAATAGGCCACATACACTCCTGCTATAACACACTTGAATTCAAAGAATGAATACCACAGTGTTTTATAACAATAAAATTGTTAAGAATATTCTTTTGCAAAGCTTACAAAAAGAAGGAAGTCTGACATTTAGTTTTCCTTCCTGAAATAAAACAGAGTACTTGCTGCATGCCAACAATACATTAACACAAGACTGGCAGATTAAAAATGAGGTCTTATAAATTTGAATATTTATCATGGAATAAATACTGTTAATATAAAAGAAAGAAGTTCTCCAGATATTTTAGTTCTCTCTACTCCACAATATATTGGGAAGAGCTGACAGTAGATCAGTGACCACTCTGTCATGTAGAAACTATTTTGTACAATGTCAACTGGAAAACTGAGCCTCCACTTACTTGATATTTATGAACCAGGAAAAATCTAGAGAAAACATGTGAAAGGGAAAGGAAATCCTTGGGAACAAATATAAGTATAGAAATTTAAAGGCAGGACTATTTCTAAGGGTACTTTTAATAAATTTTTGTAATTTGAATGGATTTAAAATTAATTCAGTATCTTAATATAATTATTAGAATTCCATATGCTGGAATTTTGGAAAAAAAATCCAAATTGTGTTTGTTTCTTAATAATTGTGACAAATTCTGCATGTATCAGCATGATGCAAAATTAATTTCTAGATATGAAATGGTCAGCTGTTAACATGCCAAGCACAACAGCTTAACTTTTCCCAGAGAGGCAATTTGCAGGTGAATAAAATGAGCATACATCAAGGTGTATTAGTAAGAATATAGGAAATCTGAAATCCGTACAATATATTGCTGGTTATTATTAGGATTTGTCAAGGTGATGGGCTAAAATTTTATGATAGTCAACCAAGCATGTCAGACAAAACTACCACAAAAATTAACTAACATCAGTTTTAGGGCCCAAATCCCACAATAAATCTAGTGTTAATTTGATTTTATAAGTTGAGACAGCTTTTTGGTGCATAAAGACTATGTTTAAGTCTTTGCAGAATCAAAACTTTCAGGATGAATGGTCTCTGAATAGTACTACTGTAAGTATATGTAAGCATATAAAAAAGATAAGCATATAACAGAAACTTGTAGAAATAGAGTTCAGAAGAAATCAGATCAACAACTATATGCGATCTATAGCTTATATAGCACTCACACAGAATAATTCAGCAGCTTGAAATTCTATCTTTTACCATGATCATCAACAGAGGCCCAGAAGTGGTGTAAACTTTCCTCACTTCTGTGTGACAGACAAAAGGGCTCAACTGAAACTAAATACATAACCTTACAAGCGCTCTTTTGATTATGTTTGGAATGTAAGGATGCAATTTGGTTGTTAATTTTGTTTCTCTTTTCTGTTGTTGGATCTCTGTGTTTTCATCCTTTCCTTTTGGAAACTGAGAAGCTCTGTGACATGATCAAAATGAGAGCAATCAGTATCACATTTCCACAAAGACATTGTCAGCTTTGAATGAGTCTCTCTTAGAACAAACAAATAAATGAAAGACTGTATACAAAGTCTGCAATAACTAGGCTAACACCTCTGCTTTCTGGACTTAACAACTTGGAAGTTTCCTTGAAAAGTCAGCTCAAATAATTACTTGTTAGCATAAACTGAAAGAAAAATTTAAAAATGCAAACTGGCCTGGTGAGAAGAAAGACGCAGACTTCTGCATGCAGAGAAGAGTCTTCTATTTAAGGCTGAGACTTCCATTTTTTCTTGATTTATCAGGTATGTATCACAATCTTGCTCGATCCCATTATCTAAAGCACATTTTCAGTAGCCCCGTGGACCTAATAGTTTTGAACTACCCACTGAATTTTGTATATGTCAATCTGTCTTCAAAATACATAACAGTATGTGACAATTATGCCACCATCAGAGTAAAAGAAAAATGTTGGATAATCAGTTATGGGAAATGTGTGATAATATCAGTACCATTTTTAGATAGTTATGAACCTCAGCTATAGCACTGATCATTTGGAAGAAAGCATGTTAAAAGGACTACAATGAATCTGTTTGGACTGAGACTCTGAGAAGCACAGGACTGTCAGCATGCCTGTCAAAGGGGAATAAAGCCAAAATTCAGAATTAGACAATTAATATTAGCTTTAAAAATTTATATGCTTGAAGGAGAAGATTTTCCCTCTTGCTGGGCGTTTAATTACTCCCACTGATAGACAATGAGACAGATTAAATCTAACTTTTATTTATTCTGGTTGGTTTATTTTAGGGTTATTTTGAGGGGAGGGGGGTGTTTTCATTTTGGTTTTCTTTGTTTGCTTGCTTTGATTTGTTGTTGTTGTTATTACAAAGGAACAGTTTATGGCTTTAGCAGACGATTTCAGTAATGTGCTTTGATACAATATGAGTCCCTGTGCTTCTTCCTTAAGTCAGTGGGGCCAGGAAGGGATTTTCACTTTTGTTAAGTGTATACAAGCCTTTGGTTGTCTGGCTTATTCTGCAGAAGCAGTCTTGCTGCCATGTGTACTTACCAACCTGACATACACCCTTCCTGCTGCATGGGAACTCAGCCTCTTGGTTCTCATCCTGTGGCATAAAGTATTTTAAACTCTTAAGGTCTGATATATTTTAGTCTAAGTATACTCACAGGGTTCAAAATAGGGATTTCTAGATGAAATGTAATGGTCTGTGATATACAGGTCAAACTAAAATGATCTCATGGTGCCTTCTGGCTGTACGAGCTACTCAAGCTCTGAAATGTGTTTTACCCACTCCTCACACACAGCCACAGCGCCTGAACTCTAAAAACCCACACTGAGACGGCAACCATCTTCCTCATTACGGCCTTTAATATCCCTTGCTGATAGTTTTAAATTTTTAAACAGCCCTACCTGTCGTGCTCCCTTTTATGTGTTCTCACGGTTACAGATATAATTTTGGGAGCAAAATATCTAAACAGTAAGCATAATAAACCCGGAACAGGTTAAAGCTTATTAGCAGTAGGGAGCAGATGTAGGGAAATTCTGCCAGTTCCCCTACATTTCCTCCCCAGCGGGGACTTTCTGTCAAGCTGTGAGTTAGTTCTATGCGATAATGCGGGCTGCTGTTCCTGCAATTGCACCTTCCTATACCTCACCGTTCTACTAAATATTCACTTTGATTTTTGATTTCTTCCTTCGTAATAATAATATTTAAAGCAGTTCCTGTGGAGCTAAATGTAAATTCAAGGACTGCGTGCTAGATGCTCAAAAGGGCATGAAAATCTAAAATTGATAAGAAAATAATTACATACTGAAAAGCTGTTTTATTTGCTTTAAAAATATTAACTTTCTCTGAACAAACTAAAGATTCCCTGAGCCAAGAGATAACCAGTTAATGACTGAAGTTAAGAATCCTTGAAATACCTCTCAAACATACATCATTCAATATATCATTTACAATGTGGAAAAAAGATAACTATTTAAGGAACAAAGTCATAAATTGATAGCAATATAAACTGAAAGCAAATGAAGTCTGCCACATGAAACATGATCACAGACTGTCACTCTGAGGGTTTTATTCTTCATGTGTAGTGTCAAAAATAAGCACTTAGGAAAGAGAGTTGAACTGAATTAAGGATGTTCAAGATGGAAAGATTCCACTTGAAATTCATTGGAGAGTGTGTACCCAAATGGGACAGAAAACGAGAGAAGTTAATGGTCAAGATCTACTTTGTGGGCATTAAGGATAACTGATTTTATGATTTAGAATTTGAATTTCAGATACTGATTGCAAAGATTTTTTTCTTTGAAAGTGTACTTTCCTTCTGAACTTTGACCTTGAGCTCTGGAACTAATTTTCAACCCAAATGTCAGCTTTTACCTCACATATTCCAGCTACGATTGCCTGTTTACCTGTTCACCTGTACACATACAGCACCATTAGCTACTGTTGTTAAACCTGTAATTAAATTTTGCAGTATGCAAGGGAGAAAATCGTGATGCTGCTGGAGGCAGAAGAAAAGCAATTTGTAAATTCTGGTGGTGCAATTAAATTTCTATTAATTGCCAGGCTCTCCCTCATTGAGGCAACCACCCTCATTAGTAACATGATCTATAGATGTGCAATCACATATTGTTTTGAATGAGCACTTTTGAATAAACAAAGATTTTTAGTGGAAAATACTAACATTTACATTCCTTCATCTTACGTATGCAAGTATTTTGGGGGCAAATGTTTCTTTTCAGCAGTGCAGTCAGTTATTTTAATTTTTTAATGTGGTGTGACTGCAAAGCAAGATTGGTTAAATGGAATGTAGCAGGACTATCAGGACTGTGCAATGCTCTTTTCTGTTGGTCAATGGTGTCCTACATACAGTTTGGAACTTGTGATTTTGTAGGACAGGTTTTCCCTCAGTTCAGTATTACAGGAGTCAAACCCAGGTGATGCAATTCAGGTAGTAATGGGTGGCGCTGGTCTGCTGGCAAGATCCCCTCCCCAGGTCACTTGCTCACACGCCCCACAGCAGGGTAGGGGAAAAAGAGAGGGAGGGAAAATTTGTCTTGCTGGTTCACTCAGGAAGGAAAAAGTGAGAAAAAGACATGGGTGAAGATAAAGGCAGTTTAATAATGGAAGGAAAGGGAAAAAAATATAGGCAGAGACTCACCACCTCCCATCAGCAGACTGATGCCCAGGTGATGACTACTTAAGAAAGAACTCATCCATCCTCCAGTTTTTATTGTCAAGCATGAATTTATAAGGTATATAATACCTCTCTGGTCCATTTAGGTCAGCTGTCTCAGCTATGTCCCCTCCCTTCTTCTTGCTGAACCCCAGCCTGCTTGTTGGGTGTGGGCAAAGTTGGAAAAAGAGAAACCCTTGATGTTGTGCAACAGACAACATTGGTCTGCTATAAACATGGTGTTAGTCTAAATCCAAAATGCAGTGCTATAGGGGCTGCTGTGAAGAAAGTTAACCCTGTGCCAGCCAGACCTGCTGTATCCACTCACCAGAGGAATTTGACAATAACCTAAAAATTATAAGCCAAGTTTGAGTTAAACACATAACTGTTCTCAGCAGTCATTGGAATAACACATATGGGAAGCAAACTTGTTCTCCTGCCGATGACGATACGGCACTCAGACTGCTACTGAAATATATACTATTCTGAAGGCAGGTGAGTCCATATACAGAAGAAC
Organism: Gallinula chloropus; assembly: GCF_964237585.1. Taxonomy (NCBI): domain Eukaryota; kingdom Metazoa; phylum Chordata; class Aves; order Gruiformes; family Rallidae; genus Gallinula; species Gallinula chloropus. The sequence goes on from NC_140088.1 coordinate 12,156,966, forward strand.
AGAAAGGAAAATTTTCAATAAATGGCTTTTCAGTGATGTGTATTAATATATATGGCTGTTAGAAGTTGTTATACTGAGGTAAAAAAGCAAATATGTATTCATGGATATGTATGCGATGTATATTTATCTATATGCATAAATATGTATACGAGGAGGGAGGGAAAGAGAGAAATCTATATGTATACCTATACATCTCCCCCACATAATTCTGCAAAACATTGAGAGACTATGAGACTATGCATTACTGTACAGATATCTGCAACTCCACACAGACATTCATTTGACAAACTATGACAAGACTTTACCAAAAATTACTGACTTTACGTGAAATGATTGACAATTAGTATTTTCATCAGTTAACAGTCACATTTTCCTCTTTTAGACTCACTTGTTTCTTCAGTGAGAAATATGCAAAAATATTTGTCATCTACAGGAGATGACCAGGATGTTTGCTCAAAGGTCCTTTTAAGGGAGATGCACAAAGACCTGAATAATGTCCAAAAGAAAATCAAAGTTGGATTTCAAGTGTTACCAGCTGTGTTCACTGAGTTACAATGAAAGGATTGATGAGGACTATACACATGTAACATATCAGCTGGAAGCATTTATATTTTTTTGTCCATGAAACTGAATAAATACAGAGATGAAGCTGAAAGTGATTGTTCACTGATAAGATGGCATGCATGTCACTGGGCATTGACCAGTTAGCACATCTCATTTTTGCTATGCAAAAATCTAAAGGCGTTTCAAAATAATATTTGCTCAGTTTCACGCTGTCATACGTGAAAGTGGAGCACAGAAAAGGATAAATAACTTTTCTTTCTTGACTTTTATGACTAAGGAAATTGAAGATCTATTATTAATTTTGAAGCCTGTGTGTACAGCCTGAGGAGGAGGAAATGAAATTATTATAATGACCAGCACACAGAAGCAGAGATCAGGACAATCAAGTACTGAAATTCACTAGAATCACATGGATTGTACGATACACTAGTAAAGAAGTACTTCTACTGGAAGAAAGAAGGTATTTTCCTGAGTTAATTTCTTTATTTTTTTTTTCTTTCAAGCCTTTGGTGGTAGAAGACCATAACTGTATCTGAGTATAGGTAAGATTCTTGCACAGTTTCAAAAGGAAGAGATGATATTTTGAGCCCTAATTTTGACTGGAGCTTAATGAGGAAGAAGGCCAGATATGAATTTTCCTAGTTAATTGTGGAGTTTTCCTTCAGTGGAAATCAATTCATAGCGTTGAGCCCAGCAAGGAGCTAAGCACCCTACAGTCACTCACTCACCCCTCCAGTCCTGGCAGGATGGGAAAGACAACAGGAAGAGCAAAAATGAGAAAATCTTGGGTTGAAATAAAGGCATTTTAATAAGTGAAGAGAATAAAACTAGTGATGCAAAGGCAATCAATCTCTACCTCCCACTGCCAGATCAATGCCCAGCCAGCCTCTGAGGGATACACACCTTGGAAGAGAAAACTCCCCAGTGCTTATTGCTGAGAATGATGTTATATGGCATGGGATATGCCTTTGGCCACCTCTTGCCCAGTCTACCTGCTGGTGTTGCTGAGTGGGAAAAACAGAAATCTGGAACTATGCAACATCAGGCTGTTAGCAGCACTGCTTTAACCTCAAATCCCCAACACAGCACCACAGGGGCTGCTATGAAGAAGGTTAACTCCATTCCAGCCAGACCCAGTATACTAATCAATAGCTAAGCTCCTTCCTGCAACAGGAGTGCTTTTACAGGTCCTGCATAACTATGATTAAGAGAATATTGCCCAAAGATTTAAGGGGAGGACTTTCTGTATTAAATTTGACTAGTTTCTGAGATCTGAGTTTTCTAATTTTTATTGAGCTCACAATGAAGAGACAAGTTAAAATATCCTCCTTGGAAAAGATCTAGAAGAGCTACTTAGTACTAAACGTCAAACTACTTGCTGGATGCATTAACTTGGAAGAAACATTTAGGATGTCTGAAAGAGATTAACCTGATAGAGTTTTAGGAAGGATCAGTTGTTAATAAAACTGTCTATGTAGGTTGGAGTGGTAATCTAGCTCTTTCAGTCCTGATCAACAGGATTAATTTATCCAAAGGAGAACAAAAGAACTTTGAAGGTGATGATATTTCTGAAACTCCATCCTTTATTGTGGGGATTTAAAATGCCCTGCCCATAATCAGGGGTACAGTTTTATAGGGAAGTTTCCTGAGTGAAAGTAGGACCTTGATTGCTTTTCAAATGAAATGGCATTCCCCCCTTTATAAAGAAGCACGGACAACAGGTACTTGCCTTGGGGTTGAAATCCGGTTAATGGCTTTCACAGTCATCACACATAAGACTTCTGACCGGAGGTTCTGGCCTAAGCAAACAGAGGATGCAAATATGCCCTCTTGCTTAGCACCAAAGTGACAGGCTCAAAACAGAATTAATATTTTCAGCAAAGGAGATGAAGAATCACTCAAAAAACTCTTATAAGGGAACTGCTGCAGGGGAAAATCAGTCAGCCTGGATGAACTAGGGTGTTTACTACCCTGAATAACTTGACATGCATTTCTTCACTGTGTCTAACTGAAAAACAACATTCGAATGCATGTGTATATTACCTGCAAATGGCAAATGAGCTAGTGTAAATCAGTTCATGGAAAACAGAGAGTTATGCTGACTTATACCAGCTGAGGATTTGATTGTATCTGTATCTGTCTACACAAACATTCACACAAGAAATGCTCTCCTTCCTTATTTTCTACTGTTCATATTTCATGTTTACATCCTACAGATTAAATTTGTGTATACTGTTAAGAACATTCTGGAATCATGTATGATTTTTTATGTATATATTTATATTCAATTTCTAGTGATGGCTTTAGTTAAAACCATGTAGACTGTTTCATTGTTCTTTTTGATGACTATATTCCTTTTTTAAAATTCATTAAGGCTCCACTAATGTTACAAATGGAATATCATAATCTTCCTTTTAAAAAAGTGAAAGTGGGCCACCCTTTCACCTCCCATCATGGCCCAGTGTCAAAAGGTAGGCTATTTTCAAGGACCTCTGGAGCTCCACTATCTGCATTTGACTTGTGTTAAATATTCTCATTACAGTTGCTTCAAATGAATACAAAAGCTTTGTTTAATCTGAACACAGGGGAAATGAAACATGCTAGGCATAAGATGAAAGATCCACTACCACTGAGCTATTTGAATGCACTGTGTGTTCTTAGCATGGGCCATAAAAGAAGCATGGTTTAATATATCAAACTGTGGAACATTCAAAGTAGTATCTGGTAACAAAATAAATGTTACAAAACTGATAAGACAAAAAAAAAAGAAGGAAACAGAAACATGTATTTTCTACCCACTGAATTTTTGAAAGCTGTAGGTGTTGGCTGGTGGCTATGTTTCTCAAAAACATTTAGTTTTCTTCTGGTATTACTAACAATTACATTAATTAACCTAAAAGATATTTTACTTCAGGGTTCTTTTACAGTACTAATTTACTTTTACTCCTCACATTTCAACTAGTCTGTTCAAGGTACTGGTAAAAGAAGAACAGTTGCAGAATCACAGAATCACAGAATCGTAGGGGTTGGAAGAGACCTCAAGAGATCATTGGGTCAACTCCCCTGCCAAAGCAGCTCCCCAGCTCATATTGCACAGATAGGCATCCAGAAGGGTCTTGAATATCTCCCGAGATGGAGACTCCACAACCTCCCTGGGCAACCTGTCCAAGGGCTTTGTGACCCTCACTGTGAAAAAGTTCTTCCGCATGTTGGTGCGGAACTTCCTGTGCTCCAACTTGAAGCCATTGCCCCTTGTCCTGTCTCCACAGACCATTGAAAAGAGGCTGGCCATTTCCTCCTGTGTCCCACACTTGAGATATTTATACACATTAATAAGATCCCCTCTTAACCTTCTTTTGTCAAGGCTGAACAGCCCCAGCTCACTCAGCCTATCCTCGTAGGGGAGATGCTCCAGTCCTTTAATCATCTTTGTAGCCCTCCACTGGGCTCTCTCCAGGAGATCCCTGTTAGAACTGGACACAATATTCCAGATGGGGCCTGACCAGGGCAGAGTAGAGGGGGAGGATCACCTCCTTTGACCTGCTGGACACACTCCAGTTGATGCACCCCAGGATCCCACTGTCCCTCTTAGCCACCAGTGCACACTGCTGGCTCATGGCCATCCTGTCATCTACCAGAAACCCCAGGTCCTTCTCTGCAGAGCAATTCTCCAGCAGCTTATCCCCCAACCTGTACTAATACATGCAGTTATTCCTCCCAGGTGCAAGACTCTACACTTGCTTTTATTAAACCTCATTTGGTTTCTCCCTGCCCAGCTTTCCAGCCTGTCCAGGTCTCGCTGGATGGCAGTGCAGTGTTCCTGAGTGTCAGCCACTCCTCCCAGCTTTGTATCATTGGCGTACTTGCTGAGGGTGGACACTATTAGTATTACTAACACTATTATCTATAGGATACAGAATTAAAAATACTACTTGAAAAACTAACAACTGTATAAAAAATACATAAAATAAAATATACAAAAATGTGTACCTGAATATTACAGATTTACAGACATCTGTTCAGGATGGAGGAAAGAGTACGTATGCTCTCACAGAAATCAGAGGTGTGTATGTGTGTGTGTTATATTCCTTTTAAGTTTTACGGCAATTTTCTCCATAAGTAAAGAGGATCTTAAACATCTGTCCAATCATTTGCAGGAAGAAAAAACTTCTACTATTTGAACCTAAACTGCTTCTGTTCCACTTAGGGTAAAGTGTCAGAGAATGGATGAATTTTATTTAAATTCATGACAGTTTGTATACTTCAAATACTACAGGCATGTCTGAACAATGCAACAGACTGCTGTGTTACAGATGCATGATGCCATTCTAAATGACTGCCATGAAAACATAATAATTACTCTGGAAAAAACACTGCATGTAGTTAGACAGCTTCTGGCTCAGGATTTAATTTGTTTCTAACTTTGGGACCTCTCCATTATTCGGCAGTCAAAGTGGAAAGACACAGGGTAGCACCAATGGTATTTACAAGTGTCTCGCAGGTGGTATGATGCAGGGCTCCCTAGCATGGGCCCACTGCTCCTAGATGACTGCTCTTAGATAGTTTTTAAAAAAAATTCTACTTCAGGCTCATTTATATCTTTTGACATCTAACCAGTTTATAAATCTGGCCCAAAAGATTTAAATTTAGGATTAAATAAGGACCCATTCACAATATAGGTCAGTTAAAATGTTGTGAATCTTTTTGCCCATTGCTTCTGTATTACATGCCATTAAGACACACATTGTCAACAACCCGACAGGCATTTCTGACAGAATACAAGTCAACTGTAGCACTCTGCTCGCTTGGAAACAATCGTGGGATCGCAGCCACTCATTCTCAATGCTTACCATAAAAAAAGAAAGCTTCTGCCAGAAGAAGGTGGGATGGAGAATTTCTAAAGTTTTTGGTACACTTGGAGGGAGATGACCAGAAAACTAACATGCAAATGCAAACTCTTATAAAAGCTAAAAGACAGATATTTTTTTCACGTCATAGGAAATATTTCACCAGGTAGATTCTTCATTACTGAGGATGTAAAATACAGTGGCACCTGCCTAATAAAATAACTCAGAGTGGTATTGAGCATAATCAGAAGAAAAACATAGTATGTATAAAAAGAATTGCTGAAACAAAATTTATAAGCTAATGGCCTTAGAACTATTACTACATCTTGTTATTACATTAAATGCTATCTCTCTATGCAACCCTGTCTTCTAATCTTAATAAAATATACTGCTTCCTCTGTTTCAAAATCTCCTTTCACCAATATTTCCGGTTCACTTACAGATATTTGCAATCCCAAACTTCTTATTGGTAACAAAACATGGTGTACTAAACGTACTCAAGTATTTTCCTCTACATTTTTCTTTTTATAACAAAGAAATAAGAGATAACATTTCAGATAGTTCTGGAAAATCTGCCTCTGAGTTTTGTATATACCATGAAATCAAAAGAAGAACTGAAACTTGTTTTTGTCATTCAGTCACAATTATCAAAATCTGTGTTTCAAAGGCAGGAAATGGCCTCCAAGATTTTCTCTAAGTAAGTTAATGTGCTCTAAACTCACAGGAAAAATGAACCAAGAGTACTCTGCCAGATTTAAATAGTGACAGCCCAAACCTGTATCTGTTATGCAGTTTATCAAAATTCATATATTTTACTGGCCTAGCTATACCAAATCTTAGTGGGAATTAGCAAGATGCAAAAAGAATAAAAAACAGCAGTTAAACAAGTGGGAATGCCTAAAATCTTAAAACAGCACAGCTTGTTTCTTCTTTGTACTGGTGAGGATAACAAAAGAAAGCAAAACTCAGGCGTTCAGAGCTAGAAAAAAAATGTAATCATAATCTTGCCCATCTCAGTTAGTCTAGTGAAGTCTGTTGTACAGACAGAAGTACAATCCATCCCTTGAAATACTCTAACATAGAACTACAGGGATGGTTCTGCCTGGAAAGCCCATGGGGAGGGGAAAAAGAAGGTAGGGGGTGGACTCAGCTCCCAACAAAATACAGTGGGAATACTGCCTGAACCCTACATCTCAACCCCTGCTGAATAAAGTGCATACACAAAGTGAATTAATAAAATTTTCCAGGCACAGTCACTGTTATATCATTATACAATAATTATTTGGAATATTTCCATCTATCAATAATGCCATCTGTCCCACCCAATACAAATGGACTACAACCCATCTGGCTTATTTTTTTCTATTGATTACTCTGCTGAATGAGTTAGCAAAACCACTTATAAAATCATCATATTACATGACACTGTCATTAAAAGATGTGAAGCAAAGAAAAACACAACATGAGACTTAATTGGAAAACTGTCAGTTTGTCTTCCAGAAAGTTTAGCAAAGCTCTAAGCTTTTTCTTGTTGTTACTTTAAAAATATAAAAGCTCTAAATGCTAACTACTGGAATAGGCAGAAACTGTTCTACCACACAACTGGGACAATTTCCGAGTAGGTATGTTAGAGAAGGTCCCTAAATTTATCTCCTCCAGAGTGTCAAAATGCTCTAAAGTGTGTCTGGGAATCACAGAGAAACTGTGGAATGAATGTAACTTAAAAATAGGGTGGGGGGAAGCTGCTGATGGCTGGCACTTGCAATTTTTAATTCTAATTATTTTTCCTAGGTTTTCATTTTGATTACTTGTTTGCATAATTGTCTTTACACAATTTTTGCAGCTTGCTTTTTTATTTTACTTTTAACTACTGCTTCCCTCAACTAGATTTTAACTTCTATAACTGCACCCTGTCTTGTCTTTTTATTTTAACCACTACTTCCCATAACCTTACTTCAATTTTGCAGCAACCACTACTTAAAAACATTGCGGCCTCATTCATCTACAGAACTCAAATGCTTACCTCATCTCCTTAACTCTAGATCTCAGCTCCTACAACACCCTTTTAATTTTAACAAAGGAAATCTGTCATATACATTCAAAACATTGATCCAAAGATTTTTCTGTTATCCCAGTGACTTTTTGTCTTTTGAGTCCCGCCTTGGTGGGGCTGCTTTCTTATCCTTCCCTCCCCACTTTCTGCTACAGCCTCCCATCCCTCCAGATTTCTGTTTCCTCTGTCACCCTGAATGGCTCTTCCAAAGATACTGTGACTCAAAGGGACACAGGAAGCAAGAAGAGAGCGGGACAGGGCCTGGATTCCACTTCCAAGGACACAACCCTGGATGGCTGCGGGTAGCTGGAGCTCAGGATGGCAATGCTCAGGGTTATACTGGGGGGATGAAGCTGCAGGGAATGGTGCTTGGAGTGCAGTTACTGAGCTGCCATCTGGAGTGAGGGAAATCGGCATGACAGCAGTGGAAAGGAGATGTGTAGGAAGCAAGGAATGATGCTGGAAAAAGAAAGGAGCCAGAGGGGGGTGATTGAAACAAGGTAGAAGTTGCTAGGGGGTCCATCCTGATTACCGTTTCTATTCTCTCCCTCTCTTACAGTCCCCCTCATCCTTAATGCTCACTAGAGCCACTCCTCTGGTAATCAGAGAAATAATATGGCTATTCCGAAACATGCTCAATTTATCTTTCTCTTCATAAATCAAGAAGTTCCTAAAACACAATTGTCACTTTCAAGATGTGAACAAGTCCTCTGATGTCCAGGTAAGAGTGCCTGACCCAGTGGCCTTATGTCAAACAGAGCTTTGATCAATTCTGTGCACACCCTGCTCTAAGAAGTTAGCCTTTAGTGGTATATATACACATCCAGAGAACAACTCTCACATTTCTCTCTATATTATGTTCTGTTAGGTCCAATTTATTTGTGACATAAACAATTTACACAATCCCTTTTGTGCTTTACAGACTTCTGACATCAAATATGTATAATGATTCAAACGAAGTTGCTGAACAGTATTACTTATTTTACAAAATTCTTCCAAACTTCAAACTTTAAGTTTTCCTTACTCGAAGAGTAAAGGAACAACTCTCCTAATGCCATGCCAGCTAGTGCCTCTCCTCCAATACAAAATCCCTATTTCCATTAACAGGACAATTGCATTTTTAAAGCAGGACAATTCTTTCCTCCGGTTCCTTGCAACAGAAGTATTTGATACATCTTTTTCTCTGCTTTGGTGCTTTGGTGCCTGCACAAACACTTACTGATCGAAAAAGTATGCAGAGCCTAAGGAAAAATTCAATTCCTCTGACTGAACCTCCTATTGACGAAATTATAGGGAAATTGGAACATCTGGCTCATTCCCACTGATACCTTATTTTTTTCCATAGCATGTTTAAATTGTGTTGTGGCAGATAATACTTTATCTGCTAATACTTTTTTCGCTCTTTCTGATACTGCCATTGATGAGTATGAGCTGATATGAATAGCATAAGATTGATGAACATCCTATAGGACTGCTTGATGCTGAAAACTTTTAGGCAGCTAACTGTTCATAAAAGCATGTGTATGCAGCAATCCATTTTTAGGCTACGGCTTTAACAATCAAAGAGTGACATGGGCCAGATACTAGTAATAGACCAGAAGCAAGCAACCTCATCAATATTTTTTCATGGAGCTAAAAAAGTACTGCCTAGTTATTACAGTATGTGGAAGAAATAAAAGACTGAATAGGCAGTGGCTGGTATGTTTACATGTGGAAGACCTAGAAGATTCTATCTGGAGAAAAATAAAAGTTTCAAAAAACTGGTGAACACCAGCAATCTGCCCTTAAATCACACATGTTACAGAACCATACAGGCTTTGTGGTCATGCTACATGTTACTTACCAGTCACGCAGCAAAAAACCTTAATGGCATTAAAAACCTGAATTGAATCCAGATCAAATACACTTGTTCTTTAAACAGTATTTAAGAATACCCTTTATTAATAAATCAAGGTGGAAAATGTAAACGCCTAAGGGACACCTAGTGCAGAGACTGAAAGTGGAGGCAAATGGAAGTTTCAGATGCATTTTTCCTTCTTCTATGGCAATATCGACATATGCTTTGCTTCCCTGAGAAACCATAATAATCATGTAATATTAGATTAAACAGCAATTATGCAGTTACTACTCTTTTTCGTTCATTTGTGGAGAAGTTACATTTTATTTACAAGGTTTGTGGCCATTACCTTTTCAATGCTTGCAGGGTGTTCTAGGGCTACTTACGAAACATTGCACATACATAATAGAAATTATTATGGTATCAGTATAAATCACCCTGCTGTTAGAGATAATCTAGGGTCAACCAATAGACAGGCACACCCTGATCTGGTCTTAAAAGTTCAACTGGATAGCAATAATGAGCTGAAGTCAGTTATCATGGCAATTTTGCTTGTAAGAAAGAGTGGGGGAAAAACATCAACCAAACAACTAAAAAAAAAAAAAATTTGAAGCAAAATGCCCATTTCTTATTATGTAAATATAGATGGGCAGAGGTAATTCAAATAAGGTATTGTTCACATTTTTATCGGAGGAATTGACTGCTCCTTAAGAGTTCTTTAACACACTGCTTTGGGGAATTAAGACAAAGTTAGTGATGAATGTATCTTTCTATTAAGCAATTTTCTTTCTCAATTGTGCACAGCCACTTATGAGCCAGAACATAACAGCTCAATCAAGCCTTATTGTATCAGCTTTACATGAACCCTTCTGAAATGTAGTGAGAAAATTCTGCCAAGACTTAGAGGGGAAAAAAAAAGACGACTCAGAAAGAAAAAATGGATATCACAGCTACCTTTTTATGTTCTCTTAATTTCTTCTGCCATACGTAGTGAGCAATAGGAATGTACTTGCTGTCAGTTACGTAGCAGCTGGCTGCGATGACGTGGTGGAGCGCAGTCTTCTGGCTCATAGCTTGAAGAATTCGCTCAACATGACGGAGGGAAACTGTAGCCTCAGTCCATATGCCACCGCTAACAAGCTGCATCGTACAAGGTACCAGGGCAATCTGTCCAGCACAGTAGAGAACATCTCCAACCTAGAAGAAACCAAAATTCTGAGGATGAATAGCAGGGAAGCACTTTTTCCCAGGTAGTTTCCTTCAACAGTACTGTTCTTTGCCATCATTTGTTCACAAAAGGAGAAAAAACACCAGTCTAAAGATAACTTTTGATAGGGATTTACCTACAACACAGAAACACAACCCTGCAATAAACTTTAACCGAACAGGAAATACTTGGACGTGTCTAGATCAAACCAATAATATCTGATGCTACTGACTGTTACAGCTGCTGGATCATAGTGATGCCCCAATATCGTTAAACAGGTTCTTGATTTCTTTTTTTGAGTAATGATGCACACTATCTTTGATTCAGTGCTAATTTTTTTAAACTTCTATGTCTCAAGCCTTGTTTTATATAAGAATATGTAAGACAGTGAAGTATATATGTGAAATATCTTTAGTAAACTAAATTAAAAATATTATAAAATAATACTTGCAGAACACCTAGAAGACTGTGTATGAAGAAAAGTCATGATAAACCACTAGAAAGTAAAAGGGAATTGCAGACTGAAAATAAAATGCCCAAGAGTACTACTTGACCAAAGAGATGTATTCACCTTTTGCAAATTGGAATTAAATGGGTAGCCACATATACCATCAATATATGCTTTAAGTTGAGCTGCAATGCAGTTACTTTGGGCTGACTTTCTGAAGTCTTCCTGGCAACACTCTGAAGACCTAGTTTTTTTTTTAACAGCAGCCAATAAAGGCAACATTTATTCTTACTATTCAGACATCTCAAAGATTTATTATAAAATCTTAATGTAAATATCAAAACTTTTCATCCTCTTATGCTGCACTTCTCTAGAAAGGCTGCACATTTCCTGATCAGTGAAGCAGTAAATTTTATTCAATATCAAAGGAAAACTAAGTATAGAAGTGGGAAGTAAGGTGGGCGTAAGCAGCTTTGAAGTCAGCACAGGAAGCATTTTGCTAGGAGTAAAGAGAGGGAAAATGGACCGTGCAAGGAATCTTTAGGAAGAATTTTGCAGAATTTACTGTATAAACTGTAAAAATTCCTCAGAATTAAGAATAATTAAAAAAGAAATCTGTGTCCTAGAAGACATGGCAATCAAACCATGTGACAGACCCATATGCAACTCCAAATCTGTCCTCGTAAGTGTCTGTGTCTCACAAAAGACTCACACATGTAACTATTGGAAGAGTATCTTATACAATTTGGCATACAAGTTCTATGATTAGCAGCTGAAGAGGGGGAGGAGGCAGAGAGGAAACATAATGTATCAACTGACACCCATCAACTATTTAAATTGTTTAAAATATCCGAAATATTGTTTTGATAATGCTATATATAATCCTGAATTTGGGGAAAAAATATGCAAGTAATATTTTGGTTTACAGGAACAAATGGTCTTTATTTTTTTTTACAGTGCTATTTTAAAATATGTGCCATTGAACAAGGGAGTCCAGCCAGCTACCAAGTGGCATACTGACAAGATGAGAAACAAATTCAGGAAAATATAATTCAGAGAGGCACAGGTTTGTTTTTAAAGCAAGCCATGCATTTTCACCTCTGCAAAGTGAAGTCCGGGCATTAGTCAAAAACTCCAATACAGGTAGCTTATACTTCTACAGAAAAAAAACCCCAACACACACACTGGCAATATTTATTCCTTTTTTTTTTTTTTTTTTCCTGATGGGCTGCTGGTTTTCCATGTTAATTATTAGGTAGACAGAAGAGCTGTTCAACTAGTTCACTTCCCCTATTCTTGAACAGATTGTTTGAGACATAATATGAATACTAATTAACGATAAAATATCTGTTCGTGTTTTGAAATACGGACCAAGATAGCACTTTCTTAAAGTATCTTAGATAGTTCTGATACAATTAGCCCCGCTGGTCATAAGCAAGGTCAAAAAAAAAATCTCTGAAGGATTTGAGCAAAATTGGCACCACTTTTGGCTCAGATTCAGGGGGATTTTTGCAGAGTTCTTTAAAAAACAATTTAAAACCTCCCTCTGTTCCTAACATACTTGTTTGTATCTTAAGAAGCAATTAATAGAAAAAGTGTTCCTAGCTACCCACCATGTTATGGGAGGGTGGATGCAAGGGGGGAGGAAGGGGGAAAGGGTCTAAATGACCTCAGGTTTAGAGCAACTCTATTTCAGGGGGACATAATTTAGGATAAGGGAAGGAGGAGGGATGTTCCTCTTATCTTTTCCAGTCACTTGGTCATGAAAAGCAAGCATAAATAAACAATCAGCAGGGGCAAAGCAGCAAACCAGTACAAACACTGTTTTAGCAGATTTCAAGAGGTTATCTCTAGAATGTTTGAAGCTTGATACAGAAAATTGTTAGCAGAGTAAAAAGCATTTTAAAAAGGGAAGACATCATAATATCTTGTTCACAGTACTGAAATCTTACAACGGGGATGTCACAATGTACAGTGTTAGTCCTTGTGTTGTGAAAGTGTTCTGCAAAACCCTGCTAGAACCTTACAACAGTTTATCTTTTTGGAGCATCTACAAGGATAACAGAATATCTTCCAGGCTATAGATTCACAGTGTATCAAGTCTAGAGGACTCTCATATCCAGTAAACTCAGCGCAGAAACAAAGCTACAATATAATGGATGTGTATTTATACACTAGATGTCTCATCTTACACTGATGATTTAATTTTCACTGTAGCCCATACACATATTTCCAGTGCTAAAAATTTGTTAAAGATGTGACAAACCAAAAATAAAACTGTACTGCTGAGATGCTTACTTTTACCAATTCATTTCCAATATAGCTCCATAGCAGTAAGCAGTTTATAAATGGGGACTCATGCTTTTTCACATTTCTTCCCCTTTTATCTGCATATCACTGCAAGTTAAACAAAAGGTAAGTCTTACTAAGGTGACATAATAGTTTAGTAGCTGTATTGCTCAGTTAGTACAACTGTAATTTATCAAGGGAATCCAGTGGACAATCAGAACCTCGTATTAAACAATCCATACTCTAACCTATAGGAATTATAAACCTTTATTTGAGAATTGCTACTTTTCATAGTGTAGCTGTGCTGCAGGAATTAAGCATAATACAGAGCTAGATCACAGCTAATACAGAAGGAAGATGGTACAGCAGTGAATCATTACTTTATTTCACCTTTTCTTTTAAGCTGCATTTGCTTTTTAGGAAATCATCTACAGAACCATGGAAAGGAAACACCGAAACAATGCTTGGTGCCACTATGAACTGTTCTATCCCACGAAAAGTATTAGAAGTTACTGAAAGAACACAATATATCACGTATAAAATATAACTCAGGAAAAGAAAAAAATAGAAAATCAGACTTAATTGGACATAAGGACTAACTTAAGCTGCTAATTAGCAGGAGGAGGCTATCATTACTGCTACTTAAAAAGAAGCAGAAGTAATAGGATACCTACAGATATGTATTGAGGTTTTTTGTTTTGTTTTTTTTTAATTAAAGGCCAACAGCAGTTACAGAAACTTTATGAAACTTTTCCTGCTGGCTTAATTAAAACTTGCTAGTGACTAACTGATTTAATATAAAAATTGGAGGGAATTTCTCACAGAGAGATTTCAACCATTCACCCACAGGCATTTAGGCTGATGTTAATGGTTTCTTGGAGAGGATGAAGTCAATACGCAATCAGCCAAATCTTTGTTACCAAAGCAGTTTGATGTCTGAGTGACTGCTGGCCTTTAACAGGTCAGGGTGCATGAAAGAGTCAGTGACCCCCTGACCTAACAGTGAAATAACCCACCATTACCTTCAGTCAATGTAAATAAGCATAACTGACAACACGCTAATGGGCTGCCTCTGGTCAGCCATGTGTACTCCGGACCTTAATGAAGACCTAAATCAATTAATACTCCAGGCAATAAAGACCTCTGGCTGATTAAGTTAGATAGAAATAATCTTTTCTAATGGGATTAAAGATGTAAGGTGGTGAACTTTTTATTTAATATATGATAATCCTTTCTTCCTAGGGCCCTCTTATTTTAGCTAATGACAATAAAAAAGCTTTTTGCAATGGGAAATCTTTTATTCAACTATCCTAGTGTGAATAAAGTTTTAAAGGTAATCCTCATTTTGGAATGGAGCTTCTGCTATTTCAAAATGCATTTGATCACCTAAGATACAAGACTACAAAACACTCATCTTTTTGCCTTGTTCTACACTACTAAAGTTGATTTTATCAAAGTACGATGTATTTTTTCCTCTTTGAACTTACATATTTTTGCGTTGAAAATTCACATTTTTTTTATCAAGAACTGAAATAAAATACTGCAATTTCTTGGATGCTAAACTAGGGTGTATATATTTTATCTGCAGTTCAGCAAAATCAAGATCCCACAAAGCTGACAATGAACACAGTGTCATAATACTATAAACATACTTAAAACTTTTATGCATTTCCTAATTGGAAATTATACCAAAGAGAAGTACGACATAATGCAGTATGCATACACTGAGCAGCACCAAACCTGGCAATTCTCTGAAAAGGATACTAATTCAACAGTGCATCTGAAAAAAACACAATCTTAATAATTATGAACACCAAATTCAAAATACAAATTCAAATTCTGAATCTCTCCTATTCATGCTCTATGCTACCCTGCAGTCCTCTAAAAATAATAATTCAAATCAAGCCTTTCTACTGTGCTAGACTTACAGCAGGCAATTTCATATAATATATACTTGAAGGTCTGTAGAACCTTGATGTTTAACAAAATGCTATATGCACAGACCTGAGAGAGGTGACCAGGTCAGAAAGCTTACCTTCTTTTAAGATTGAAGTTTCAGCTTGGAAACACTTTTAAAAAACTATCCTATCCAAGCCCAGAAAATCATAATATTTGCATACACATTTTTGGCAATGTGTTGGTTATATTTAAATCTTGATCAATGCCAAATCAATTTTATTCTCCACTATGACTGATGGAAATAAAACCCACAGGCTTCTGATTTCAGAAGAGGAAGATTCAGAAACTGAAATTTTCACAAAAAACCTACCTCAAAGGCTGTCATTCACATTCCAAGGGAGTATGAGACACAAAACAGAAATAAACCTAGCTTTTAAAGTCAGTAACTGTAGTTATAAACATTTAGGAAAGGTTCCAATAAACTGGGTGAAAAAGGCTTGCCATGTAATACACCCATGTGGGCATGACAGCAAGTCAGAAGTATTCTTGAGGAGTTTCGTTTTGGTTCACTTGGAATCTCCAATACAAAGAGAGGAAAAGAAGAAATCGGAGGTTAAATATTCTTTATTTACTATGCATATTTCAGCCCATGTCCTGCAATGGCACACAGGATACATACTGTTCCTTTATGGAAAATCACAGTAGACAGTTCAAAGACTTAATTGCTACAAAGGATAAACTGTTCTCTACATCCTAAAGGATGGGTTTTTTTCCTAAATAGAAAAAGAGCAGCCTGTCTGCTCGAAAATGAGCAAGCTAGGAAGAGTGTTAATCTTTGGTGCATTTCTTCCTTGGGACAGTGGAATTCTAGTCTTTGTGACTATTAATCTGTCACCTTTTACAAAACCTACCATTTCCTCCCAAGCTTTTGGAAAAAAAAAATCACAAGTTCTCACACAACCACATTAGCAAAATCTGCCAACTGTGAAAACTTGCAGAACACTCAGCTTTATGAACATACCTTATCTAAAAGATGGCGTAAAACCTCCAAACTGATTATCATTTACTCATTTCTTATTCATATCACTTTGAATAAAGATGCAAAACAAAATGAAAAAATTAAAAAAAAAAACAATCCAACCAAAAACCCTCCAAAATTAAAATACAATTAGAGTTGGGACTGGGAATGAGAAATTAAATCAAATCAGTACTTACCAAAAAACCAAAAAGGCTTATTCAGGGCTCAGAAAAACAAGGTGGAAAAGATTAGTATCGAAAAGTGTATAGCTATGCAAATCACTCAATGAGACACGGACAATTGAGCACTGCACAGAAAATGCATATTATGTCCACCATGATTGATTGTGTTTTTTTAAATTATATTATATATGCATAGATAAGGGAGTATAATAGTTGTAATTCTTCTGTATTCTTAAAATATCTGATACAACATATTTGGAAATTATTTTTAACTTTCACAATTATAAATGCTGTTAACTAGCTGATAGTCTGTTAGAAGAGAGTAATGAAAATGCCGATGTACTGAAGTGGAGCGCCGTAGGGATTGGTATTAGGCCTGATTTTGTTTAACATCTTCATTAAGTCAATGGAAGAAGGGATTAACAGCATGGTAATGAAACCCACAGAGGATAGTAAATTAGAGTGTGCACCAGTAGAAATAATAAAAAAATAGACACAGGTTTGAAATAAAGACAGGAAATAAAAAAATGAGATTTGACTTAGGAGAAATGAAAACTCATGCCAGAACATATGGGGAAAATATTTCAAAATATACATATTCATTACAAGGGAGAAAACTTGACTGCAGAAGTGCTGAACAGTTCATATTAAATCATAATTGCGCTTTACTAAAAGCAAGTTTGGTACAGGTCAAAAGAAGACAGTCTCTGTTCTCATGAAACACATCTAATTCATGAGCTCTACCAAATACTTCTTTCAGTAACAACTACCCTTTGCTAATGAAAGCGAAATTTCCTGAAACATCAGAAACTGGCACCATACACTTAGGGAAAGGTATGATTCCCATATTTCAAAATGAATGCTGTAAAGATCAGGTGATATCAAAGTTTCAGATGATTATTCAGAATTGATGAAGTACTTTTTTCCATAAGTTTTTACATTTGATCATTAACACTGATTTTCAGTTTACAGGCTAAGTATTTCAATCTTCCAGGCTAAAAACATTATAAAATTCTTTTTTTCCTCTCTGTTAAATGGAGAATGTCTAAACCTTGCATAAGGTTACATAAAGAAGTCATTTGGGTTTCCCATGCAGTTCATTTGCTATTTATGACTATCATTCTAAATTTATTCTAAAAAGGATAGCTTATATTATAAGAGCATCCTTTCTTTGTCATTTCTGTATTAAGAAAAAAAAACCCATAATCAAAACAAAGGAAAAAATATAGCTAGCATGTTCAAGTGGCATTGCTCCCTACTTGATTTCTCCACAGCAGAGGCACAGCAGAAGTTTCTAGGTTGTCGTTCCTGCTAACAACAGGGGTGCTACTGCTCAAGGCTATGCTCTTCTGGGTTACAGCATCCAAGGAGAATTGGGATTGTGGTCAGAAAAACCCATGAAGAGTGAGTTGGTGTTTTTGCCATCTCTATCTGCCTTGACAACCCTTACTCATCCAAACCATCAAATGGGTCAGTGTGATTATAAACAGATTATAAACGGGCAGCTAGGGAGAGAAAATACTATGTATTGAAAGGAGAAAGCTGTTCATCTCACGGCAGTAACTCCCAGTATATGAAACATTAACACTGTGACATTCCATTCTTACAGAAACGATTTGGTTCCCAGCCATCACTTGACTTAATATTCTTACTCAAAATATGCTTTTCATGAGTGTCACTGCCTCCTTTAAGATAAGTGCTTTGCGATAACTGGGAGACAGGACGGAAGCAATTCCATAGAACCAAAAATCACTTAACTGTAGTAGCAGCCCTATGAAGCCAAAAGTGATAGTCATCATTTTAGCCATATAGTGTGGTTTCGTACTTTCCCTGTGCACTATGTATACCCAGTCTTACATGGATCTTACTTGTATCTATGACTACCTAAGTAAGAATCATTTAAACACTTTAATATATGGCAAAGATTATTTAGTGCAGAAATCTAATTTATAACAAACACACCCAGCACTTCCCAGTGGAAATGAAAGGAAACTTATGCAGGCAACTATGCGTACAGGTACA
Organism: Gallinula chloropus; assembly: GCF_964237585.1. Lineage (NCBI taxonomy): Eukaryota > Metazoa > Chordata > Aves > Gruiformes > Rallidae > Gallinula > Gallinula chloropus. The sequence goes on from NC_140088.1 coordinate 12,175,332, forward strand.
ATATACATAACAGTAATGCACACAGAATGTAAGATACACAATACTCAGTATTTAGCATGACCTTTAACCTCTTTATTCGTATTGCAGTGGTAGGAACACCTTACATAACAGAATACCTTTCTCTAGGGACCCAACCTCCAATGCAAAAATATTTCAACTTCTGATTTTACTTACAGAAATTGAAACTTGCAACAAAAATCCACAAATATAAATAATATTCTTGGCCAGACTAATGCTATATTATCTTTTCTGCATCATCAATTAAACCAAACTTGACAAAGAGATGAGTTTGGATATCAAGAACCCTGTGGCATCAGCTGCAAAATCCTGGGAAGTCCAGTAGTAGAGGAGTCCCCAGTAAAAAATTCTGTGTTCAGAACAGTAAGACATGACCCAATCTATACTCTTAAAGAATTTGTAATTTGACAGTGACAGTGTATTACAAATTATCATATAATCTGAAATACAATGTTCACGAAGTTCAATCCAAGAAAAAAAAAATGTTAGGAAAGTAACACCCTTGTTTTACGTATACAGTGCCTATCTTAAGGTCTAAGGACTTTAGGCTAGAACAAAATGAAATTACAGAAAAAAATAAAATTAATGCTAATGAGACAAAGGCAGCAATGATCTCAGATATACGCTAAACCCACACTTTTAAAAACCTTTAGTTGCTGCACCCTTAAACACTCATCTTTTATCAGAATTGAAGTATGGATGACAACCCTACCCAAAATACCACTAAACTGCTAAATGTTCAATCAGGGAGATTTTACTACGTACCTTTCAAAGGGCAGTTTTTCTATTCGATATTTGGTCTGCAGGACCTTGTGAGAAAAAGTTACCTATTGACTAAGTGGTAATTTGTAGCACTTAAAACCTAACTTTCTGTAACAAATTAAATTCTGTATTATAATTCGACTGTAACTGTATTATAATTATATTCTGTGCTGTAAGGCATATTCATTTGGGTATGGAGTTAGAATCTCACATCATACATTTTCTTAATTTTTTTTGTACGTATTTTTTTCTATCATTCACCTTACTGCTCTTTTATAATACTTACTTTCACAGAATTTTCTAGATGGTTTAAAAGGACAAAACTTGGGAACCGAAAATTGCAGTATACTGATAGTATATTAGTAACTGACAGATTACTAAAAAATACGTATCTTGCATTCTGCCAACCAAGCTGGTATCCTGTTTCTGTCCATCTTACATCACAAAATCAGGTCAAGAAACAGTACTTGCAAACCTCCTCTGTTCATAGCTGGTTTTGCTTCCATTACTAATAAAAGTAATTGTTTTGGCTAGTAAAAACTAATTGTAGAGTCAAGCCTTCTGATATAAAAACATGCACAAAGCAAAGCATTGAAACTAAAAGGGGGAGGGAGGAGCAGAATGCAGTAAGGAGCAATCCAGTGGTTTGGATAAACAGTCGTGATCCATCTGTGACCCAGGTTCAAATTCCTTCTTTGCTGTTTTTCTTTTGCCTGGTAATAGCAGAGCTGTTTCAGCAACGGGCAGTCTCCGAAGCACAGGTCTCATTTTTTAGCTAATTTGTTTAAATAAACTCATTTTTTTAGACCAAGACTCTGTTCTGATCCTTGATGAGTGTTTTGATCAGCATGCTAGAAGGTAATACAGCATGTAAAGATTGTTCTCTGTGACAAAAGTGCTAGTAAGGATCTAGAAAAGCTTTACAATGAATGTAAAATCAAAATCGATATGTTCCCAAATATGATTTCTATCTCAATAATCCAACACTATCCAAAAAAGAAACACCCTACTGAAATTATAAGTATTCCAAACTGGTGAGACAGTCCTTCTAGCTTTTTGGAACTGCTTTTTGTTAAGCATTTAGCAATAGGAAATATACTTAACATACACTGCAGAACATGTATGTCTTACACCACAGAACATTTAGACCAAGATGATCCCATATGAACAAAAGTTTTGGGAATTATTTAGGCTACTTCAAAAGAAGTGAGATGATAAAATGGAAGTCACGTGGGGAAAGTAGATTTAAATAATTTTTTTGAAAAGTAAATAAAAATATTACAGAAGCCTAATGGAAGCATGAGATGTGAGCAAGAAGTTCTCTTTGAAGTATAATGTTTAAAACTTACTTAAGCACAAAAATGATGAATTAGAAACAATATCAATGACATTACTATGAGAAAATCTTTGAACTTTTTATTTGAATTTTATGAATAACCAACAGAGTACCTCTTCAAAAACAGAGGCTGTATCAAAGCCTACAAATTATGCTGAGAACAGCTTAAATATCTAATTTTGCTTTTTGAGCTTAGGAAAATTATAGGTGCGTCACTGAAAATATGACAATATGAATCTCTAATATTTTGCTCTTTCATCCCAACAGAAACATTAATTATCATCTAAAAAGTGCACAGTATTTGAAAAGCATGCAAAGATACCAAAATTTCCAGTGATGGAAACTGTCTTCTACAAATGTTACATTATGTTTATGTGACACATAAGATTTAAGTTGTATGACTTGACTGTTTATCAGTTCTAAGTAGTGTTTTAGGATTTTGTGGAAAGATTGGGTTTTGTTGTTAAAAAAGTTTGTCCAAAACTCAACCAGCTAGAATAATTTGTTACAAAGTCCAGTGAAGCATAGTTAACACACAGCATCTTTCAATGTGTGCCTCCAGAGTTTGGGTTTTGTAATATAATTGTTCACAGCATTTCACTCCAATCCTCAGGGGTTTTGCTGTTCAGGCTTGAAGGAGTTAAATCTTATAGCTCTTCAACAGAAAAACAATTACATGTTTTTGCAGAATAATATCACATGCTGATAGTGAATAATTAAACGCTCAAACCAAAGAGAAATGAACTATTTCTGTGATGTATGTTTTGAACTTCTAATAGCTAGTTTGATTCTTCAGAATAATATCTGTGTTAGACTCAAGAAGGACACTAATGGTGAATGAAGAAGAGTATGAAAGAATAATGCATTTAATATGAAGAACAATGAAGAAACAGAGTAAATCCAACTGATATTTTTGTTTGCAATGATAACCCAGAGTGTCATGGACATTTATGTAAAGGAAAGTTATTCATTGTACACTTTGACCTTCTAAGGTTATTTAATGTTTTGATTTTGTGCAAAACTTCACCAAAACAGAAACTGCACCTTGCAGGACTAGGTCCTAGATGCAGAACAAGAAAATAGTGAAATCCAAATGGAAAAAGCCCTTTAAAACACCATCAGAGTATAGTAAGTCAGTGCAACACCTTTCCAACACAGGAAATTGAGAGTTAACCAATGTACCCTTTTCTTTTTTCTTTTTTTTAGGAGGAAAAATTCTGCTATAGGGAACTGGTTTGATAGACCTTTGAAGGTCTTCAAAACTCTCACTAATATGTTATTCTCTAAAAAATATTCCCATAATTCTGCTGTCTCCCATCATTCCTTGCCTCGAGATTCATCTGTCAACTTTGATGCATCTTTTAAAGTTCCCCTCCAAGCCTAAAAACCATGACTACAGACCACAGAAGAGAACTCTTTGCTTTGAAACTATCTGATCAATCAGAAGATCATTTACCTGCAAGCATTATTTGGTGAAGCTAAAGCGGCACATCAACCGGCAGCATCTGAAGGCTGAGGCAGCAAAACGTCAACAACAAATTGTCATTGGCATTCCATTTATGAACCTTCAAACAGCATCAGATCTTTTCCATGGGAAACCAGATCAGGTCAGACTGGAGCTGAATATTTCTTAACAAGCTAACCATCAAAAGAACTTACGTTTTGAATAAAAAGGCTATCATTTGTTGATTTGAATATCAAAGGGATCCACTGCAAACTCCCAGTCTAGAAAAACCTCCCTAAGCTACACCAGACAGGTGTTTAATAATCTATTATTAAGGCACTATTTTAGGTTACTCAGAATCATAAAAAATAGCTGTAACTGTGAAGCTGCAAATGGGACTGCACAAAGAAATGAATGCTATTAACATACTATTAACAATTCAAAAGAATGAGTTGACATACCAATCAAACTTGTTAATTGACTGTCAATGGCCTGTCCCTGAATATACAACATGACTGCATTATATATTTCAAATGCTGACAGGAAGACAGTTTCATTTGCATTAACTTCATAAACTGATCAACAACCAAACTGCCACATACATTTATAATGGGAAGCTGAATCATTTCAATATTCATGCAGCTCTGTAATTGTAAATTAGGTGCTGGCAAACAATACAATACTGTACATACTCTAAAATATCCTAAATTTCTCTGACCTACTTTCTTTTTTTATTTTAAAAGAACAGTGGAGAAAAGTTGTCTCTTACAGAGATGATTATTACTTTAATTTATGGTTCATGCCTTAGGCAAAATTTGTTTGCAACCTAGTTCGCAAGGATAGTTTATAACTCTGCTCTAGATGCATAACTGGTCCCAATATATGAGGCACGCAAGGTGATGTAAAATTTTTCTTGCTTTAGTTCTGTGAAATGTAAATACCATGAAACTACAGTGTAAATCTGTTAAAAAAAAAAAAAAATCTGTACTTTTTCCCTGCTATGACACAAAGCAGATGTCGGCAATGAAACCACAGAAACTTTCTAATTAGACACTGAAACATCTAATTTAAAGTGGAAAGTATTGTTCTTGCACATCCTCCTCTATGTCCTGGAATTTATTGCCCTCAGAGGTCCTGTCTATATAAAGTATGTTTCCTAAAAATACCTCATAATTACACCCATTTGGTTTCATTGGGACTGACAGTGATAACGGCTGTGATAGTGCTGCCATTTGGGCCAAATGGTTAGTCAGACATTCTCTGAGCAAAGTCACAAATCACAAGAGTTGAGAGCAGAAGTGCTTGTGGTTCTTCGGTATTTCTGCACATATTTATCAATCTGGTGGAAATGACCACGGGCTGATAATAGGAGGAAAATGACAGAAAAAAAATCCCAAGAAAAGGCACAAGCTAACATTCTTCACTTTTCCCATTTAGGATCTCCTCCCGCAACATTTACTATCTGGCACTCCTGCTTACTGAAAAATACAATTCCAGCTAAACTCACAGAGAAGCCTTCAAATGTTGTCATGAACGACTCTGTGTATCAGTATCTATTTGTAAGGTTTAACTGTGCTGGGTGGATGTGAAAGAAGAAATTTGTTTTTGTTTGTTCCTGAAGTGCTATAGGCATATTTATCACCGTTTATATAGAAATAATAATATCTCAGTCACTCTGAGAACTGGAGAAATGAAACTAATGCCACAAATGAGGATTAAGTCCTGAGGAGTCTGGAAGCCTTCCACTGAAGGCTAAGTAGCAACTGATCAGAAATTCTGAAGTTGTTGGGTCAGTTGCCTTCCCTCTGTATTTGTATGACCTGGAGGAAATGTAAGCAAGTTTTAAATGTCTCAAGTATAAATGCATGTTGTCTTCTTTCCCCCTCTTTCATTATTAGTACTTTCATCCTGTCCATCTACCAGTCACTTCCCTGGCTTTAAAGTTATTGCAAGAGCCTATCACTATACACTAGCGTAACCATACAGGTATCACATAAATGTCCAATAAATCTGCAGTCATGACAATCTTCTCCTACATTTCCTTCAGATAAAGCATATCAGAGAAGAATTTCGGTGAACTGCTATATTTTAGACTTTATTGTTTGTAGTGTAGATGTGAGAGGCAGAAGCAAAAAATATTCACATTTATTGTTCTAGCAACTGCAATTGAAGAGTAGAAAGACTAACAAATGGAAATATAAAGCCTTTAGAAAAGCTGAATATAGCAGAGCCACTGGGGTGATGCCAGTCCCAAATCATCCTAACTGGTAATCATGAAAGATTACTTATAGTACAAACTAGATATTAGCTTTGATATCTTCCCTGAAGTATAAGCTGAGTAACTGTCATACTGAATAACATCATATGATGGGTACTGCTAAGTTCTTACACTGACAAAACAGGGATCATTAAAGCTTCAACATTCTTTCAGGTAATCAATGTAATATAAGCAGTGTGTGATTAAAAGCATTTAAGACATGAAAAGTGTCAAGGTAAAGAACAGCTCATTACTCAAAGGACATAGTATATAAAACCAGCCATCACAGAAAAAGATGGTCATTTATTACCAGTGTTAATAGTAACCCACAAGTACAGTGAATTCAGTAATTCATGCTCCTAGATTTACATATACATATATACATAAAAACAGCTGAATAGATATACATACATGCATATATACAGCTGAAGTATTTGCACACGTACATATTACTGTAACAGCAATGATGTGATGTATGTTCGTGTTTCAAAAAGACCCTAGATTAATTTTAAGAAGCTACAGGAGCTGTACTCCTTCAAAATTTACATTTGACATAGTCACGTTCTAATTTACTCAGACACATTTTCAATTAAATTTTCACTATCTTAGTGGAAATCTCCTGTGACCAGTATAATTTTTGTAGTTTCTGACCTTGAAAGAATGAAATTTTCTATCACACAGGTAGAAGCCCCATCCACGTGGGAAACAGAGCTTTCTTGGAGATCATTATGATTCTACTTTGTCCAATAAACTTGATTATCACAGAACTCATGATCATTGTCTTTCAATAGGAAGCCAGGCTTCTCAAACTTTGCTGTCTTTGGAAATCTCACAAACACATTTTAGTCATTTTTTAAGGCAAAAGGATTAAGCAAAACACTTCCAACCAGGGCACAGCTGCACATCCACCGTTTGTTTTGGATGAGGATGGTGTATACAACAAACGTGTAAGCAGTACTTTTGCTGAATGCATTACTGTCAGTTGCTTGGTGATTAATGGCAAGGTCAGGACTTGTATTATATTGTACTGCAAAGGGAGAAGGGTTCAAGAAACCAATCCCATTCCAAGTTCATAATTGAACAATGAGCAGCTTAACACAAACCTGTCTGTATTTCCTCTTTTAATAAGGAAAAATAGAGATGAACAAATTAAAAAAATTATTGTCAATTACTGAGAAAAAATTCAGTGTATTAAAAGCCTAACAAAAATATTCTAGATTCCATTACAGTCCTGTTTCCAGTCTCACAGAAGGAATATCATTCTGAGGTCTCCTTTAGTCTGAATTGCTAATATAGTTCTTAAAAATAGAGTAACTAAGAATCAGCCAGATGGATTGAAAAGATGATATTAAAGGGTTAAGGTGTTCCATACTCCTGAGCGTTTGTGCAATATCTATGTTTATTTTGTGTGGGAAAGTGTAACAATATTAGCATTGGCTTGTTTTAACTTCTCACAGACAGGTGCCAAGAAAAATGCCAGAGGAAAAAGAAGCAATTGCATAAATCTAGAATATGCCTTGTATGAAACGTGTAGTTCTAATATCAGTCTGATTACTACACAGTGGCATAACAAGGAAGCTAATTTATTACTGATTTTAACTTCAGGTTTAGTATTACCATACAAGGAGATGCATAAACAAATATGCACATATAGGTAATATTAACATGTCAGAGATGAGAAACTTTATATATATTTGATTGTAAAGTGAAATATACATACTTTTACATTAAAAAAGCACATTTATATTTAAGAAGATGAACCTGAACTTTTTTTCAGGATGTTCAGAATTATGACAAACACATTAGAGCAACATTAACAGACTTTTTGCAATGCTGTATTCCTTAATTTTAACATTAGAAGAATTTCTGCTTTTCAAGCAAGCTGGTGCTTTCTTGATATTGCTTTCCAATTACTTTACTTAACCTTCATAGTATATAAAGGGATTTTTCCTGAAAGAAGTTACAAAAAAGGAAGTTTGAATTTTCTACCTGAAGTTTCTCATTTACATTATGTGGCAAATCTGTTACACTTTTCCTGATGAAAGTGTTTTCCTCTGCAGCTTACCTCATAGGTAAAATGTTTTTTCTTTTTTCCCTGAAATTTGCTCAACAATTATGGGAAGTAAACAAACAATAAATTTCAGCCAATGATTTTTTTTTTCTTAATGTCTCAGGCATTAAAGGATAAAGTTGAGAGAATTAATGTTCAGTAACCACAAAACCCCCACCATTTACAGAATTCAAATTTATTGCTACCTTTTCAGAATTTAGGAAAAACCAAAACAAAAAAACCCCAAAACAAAACCTTGCAGATTCATTACTGTTACAAAGAAGAAAGCTGGATCTTCAGGCAATGTGAGCTGCAGACAGACTGGAATAAGATACTTCAGGCACTTCCTCATACACAGAATAAGATCTGACAGATTTCTTCACATGAGGGGCAGGCCCAGAAAGAGGATGTTTGGCGAATATTTAGTGACCTGCCCATTCAAGGAGCATCCTAAGCCTTTGCATCCCACCAGCAGAAGACTGCAGCTATTGTCTCCAGAGCACTCAGTCACAAATAAACATAACTTGCTGTAGAACTCTCTTTGTAATATTGTGTGCTTTTTATCCAAGGGCTGAGATAACAAGATGAAGTATGCCATGTAATTTACAACACCTAATTCACCAAACTCATATGCTAGCTATTATAAAGCAAAACTATAGTACAACTGTACAGTTGATCTTTAAAGGTGAAGCTTAAAAGTTTGTTTAAAAGTTTACTAGAATAGTAAATTAGGAATACAATACCAATGATGCAACAGCACCCCAGCATCACCACCCAGAAATAAAATCACCAGAAACAGCTTTTTTTCTGTTTCAGTCTGAGGTAAGTGTATAGCAAAAACCATGGTGCAACGATCTAATGTCATGTTTATACCATGTACCTCATAACTCCTGAAGCCTCCCAGAAGGCGGAAGTAACCTGTTCCAGTGCCTCATCACCCCCACAGTAAAGAGTTTTTCCTTCCATCTAATATAAATTTACCCTCTTTTTGTTTAAAAACATTACCCCTTTTCCTATTACTACATGCCCTTTATAATTAATTCTTTACATAATCACCTCTGCATTCTATATGGGAGTCCCATTTCATTTAGTAAGCAGATGTTTACAGATTAGAAGGTTGGCTTCTTTCATTTTTAAAACTTCTATGTAGCTAAATCTATGTTTTCTTCTTTAAGCCACTACATGGTATCCAGCTTTGAATGGTCTCCCAGACAGGGATCTCTCACCTTCTGGTAGTTCCACCTTCCTTGACCCATTCACATCGCTCTACCACTGTTCTCCTGAGAAAGCAAGGACTGTGCCTCATTTCATCCCCCTGACACTCTAAATCAGGAAGACCAGAGGGTACCTGTTGTGTGCCACCGGTCTCCCTAAAATATCTGGGTCACTAATTTGAAAGAGTATGGAATTGGCAGGTGTCTGGAGACTGAGAAAAAGATGAGGAAAGACAGCGCTGTTGTCCTCAGAGAGGATTCAGTATCTCTCAGAAAAAACAGGAGCATAATTTTCTCTAGCACTAAAGTTACAAACACAAGTTACAAGATAGTGAACTGCAGCATTAATCATTCTCCATGCACACAAATTCCACGATTCCAGAGTTCTGAGACACGACAGGAAAAAAAAATGAGAGCAATACAATACTAATTTACAGATAAAGAACTGAGACCTAGTACAATTAAACAATTTGCTCAGGTTTGCTAAGGAAGTCTAGTATGCGAAACAGATATTCAGATGCTGTTTCAGTAATCATCACAAGATCTCTCTACTTTTCATGCCCCACACTGACCTGTTATGCTTTAGATCTTTTAGTCCAGCCTGAATTTTAAATGAAACAATGCATATGGATGTATAATATAGATCCAGTAACAGTAACACCATGTCTTTTGAAACACAGTGGGTGACATTTCTAATCAAATGTTTTCATGAATATTGTTTTTATTCTCAAAAATATTTTTAATTTTAATTTATCCAAGTATATTAAAAAGTATTTTAATTCATAGTCAGGAGGTTGTTCCTGAAGGGTATGTGACTAATAGCTTTGAAGGCTTAAAATGTTTATTTACAAAAGTACAGGGCATCACCCAGAGCTCCTGGAAGTCACTCTGTCAGTAAAGCTTAAAGTTATTCTGGGGGGACACCAGAGTTTAGTCTCCAGGACAGCTGAGTCATCTGCTTCGCAGCTGACAGAGTACTGGAGGACAGTTAGGTCAAAATTGTTACACATAGCAAGAGCAGTCACATAGTTTGGAAAAAAGGACGTAACATACTGGTTTTAAAACTTTTTATAGGAACGCAGTAGAAGTAAACAAAAAGTCCTGTAATGATAAAGCCCCAAACCATGCAATATCGAAGTGCCTCTTGAATAATGAATGGATCCAACAGCGCGATCTCTCTGAAATACTATTGCACTGCTCCTAAACCCAGAACACTGATGTGCTAAAATGCAACCCCAGAAATTATACTGGTGCCTATCAGTTTGATCATCCTGATACCTGAGGCTTAGAATCCATTACTAAAATAATACCTAATATTAACCTATGGAAATACACACAATAATATTGCCAAGCATGTATCTCAAGCGTGCCTTTAGCAGAAATGAAAGACTATTACACTTGAAATTCCTGCCCAAAGTCCTAAGTGAGAGTAAGTTTTTATAGTAAATTTCCATCAGTACTTAAGGTTTTTCTTACACATATGGACAGGACCTGTCCATGCTGCACATCTCTGGACATTTCCCACATCAAAGTGTGGATAACCCACAAACCCGGAGTTCTCTAAGTCTGAGAAAGTTCTCTTAACTGCCACAATCCTGTCACAATATGGTTCTTTGTTCAGCTGGCTTTAGAGAACTTAATACAAGATACTACAAGACAGTGGACCAGAGAAACCCAACTTAAAGTTGAGTCCGTCCTGTAGCAATTCCACGGAGAAACTGTCTTTGGTAAAGTTGCTTTTCCAACTGGGACAAAAAAAATTAAATAGTTGCAGACAATGGAACAAAGATTACAACTGTGGCATCACCTAGGAGAATGCCACAGGGAGGTTTCATCTGCATCTCTACAGAGATTTAATCTCTTAAGTGAGTGCTATGAGGAATTTCTTTCAAACTGATAAAACATTTTTAATTGCAAACATGCACTTCTTGAAACAATACATATTAATGGATTAACCAGATTTTTCAAGTTTGTTACACTTAATTGTTATAATGCCATAAGCTCTTGATCTGGAAGCTAAAGCAAAGGCTAAAGATGGAATAGAAATTTCAGTTTTTCCCTAATCATGAGTAGCTTTTCAAAGTGCAGTTTAAACAAAGTAACTTTCTGGATCTTCCATGTACTGTTTATTTTAATAGATTTTAAAGGCAGTATCTTTCACACCTCTACAGCTGAAACTAATCTCTACCTGTCTTGAGCGCTTTTAACTACTTTTCTTGAGGGCTGACTTGCATCAAGACATATTCATAATAAAAATCTTAAATTGGGCAGCTATCAGAAAACCTGCAGTCATAACAGACAATATTTTAAGTCTTCCTGTGGGAGAAACGGGGCCCACAAACATGAAAAGATAAATCTGAAAGAAAACTGTAACAGATTTCTCATTCTGGAGCTATTATTAAGCCCCTAACCGCTAAGTGCATTTTTTTCTGAGAAAACAATCTCTCTTGTCAAAAAACATTCACAACTATCCGAGGTCCTAAAGCACTGAGGAGAGAAGAATTGGTTTCCTAGTTGAAATTCCTCTGAATTTTCAGAAGGCTCTGGATATAAGGAACTTACAGTGATTCACAGGTTGGTATAAATTTCAGAAGTCTATGCAAGTCAACGTAAACTATGGGGAGCTGGAAGAAGAGCTTGTGATTTGCAGCTGTTATTTATGTGCATGGTGTTTTAAAGCACAGTAAAGAGACGAGACAAATCACTTCCTTTGATTCAATTCTCAGTTTGGTTTTATATGCTTAAAATAAAGCAGAGACTCAGGATAGGAGCTGGAAGATGCATGCCAAGCTTCTAATCAACATAATTGACTAATAATACTTAACAACCTCAGTAACTACCTGATTACTTTTTGCAACTAGCCAATGAAAATTAATAGCCTTCAGAGCCAAGTATATAATAATTGAAAAACCGAATATAAGCACGCAAATTAAAAATACCATTTAAAACAGAAAATCATGCGGTTTCAACATGAGGGGGACAATAAGGAAAACCAAGTTGCATAAACAGTCCTACCATTTTTAGCTTATTTCACTTCACTTTCTCCCATCCATAAATAGTATTCTGCGTTTATCTCTGGACATTTGGCCCCTTCTCCAGAGTAGAGACTTCAAACGCACGTGTGAATATCCACATCTCAGACACGTTCACCACACAAGTACCCACTGATCCTACGGTGTACATGCAGCAAACTAACACTTCAACTACAAGCCTTCCCTGTTACTTAAGAACTGTGCACATGACAGGAGTCCTTCACGTTTATTTTAAAGTTATTTGAAATTCTTTTTTATGGGGTTGCCTTCAACTTGACCTTCAAGCATATTTGCATGTTTAATGGACTACATTTAAATGAAAAATCTATTTAGAAAATAAAGATTAGGTAAATAAATAAAAATCCTGAAAAATATCTCAGTAAAGCGAGTCCTTTTGTAATTACTGCTATAATCTTTCAGTTTAAGTGCAATCAGTGTATCATACAAGGCTAAAATATGAGTATGAGGCAAATAAAACCCAACACTATCCTATTTGTCTTTCACCGGTTGTTTCTGCCTATACCTTCCTGGATCTTTTAATGGCTACATTCAATTTTTGCATCTCAGCATTCTCTGGACTCTGTTTTCACATGGGAAACAATAGTATTTTCAAGGTGGCACTTCATGAACATTATTAGCATCTCATAGCAAATTGTAATTGCAGTCACTAAAAAGATTCTCATACCTCAGGGAAATTTCTTACCCTACCACTGCTCAGTATATCAATATTGTCTGTTTAGGAACATAATTGCAATGTAACAGAGCAAAGTTTCACTCTAAGTGTACATACATAAGTTTAACTTAGAGTAGAATTTTATTATCAAGTAACATTTAATATCCAGAAGTGCAGGTGTATTGATGATGAATAAAATGAAAGATAAATGACCACAATAACTGCTCATATGGTTATTCAACTTCTATATAAAATTACATTTTCAGAAAATTTCAGTAGCTTTATTATATACGCATCCTTCCAACATTTTGAGTCTCCCTTACACAATCAAATTTTCAAAATTGCTCAACAGGTAGCAGCTCCCACGGGGGTACCTAGAGCACAGAAAAATAGAAAATCCTATGAACTACAATCTTTGTATGAAAATACAGTTAGTTAACTACAACTATAATGAAAATAAAGGATTTTTATTTTACAGTACTGTCACGCTGAGCCCTCCTGAACACTGGTTAAATGATGTAGTTAATTTTTTTTTTTCAAAGAGAATAATTTTCTATAATCAGAAGAAAAAAAATCATAAACACAGGAATAAAAACTGTGTGTAAGGCTAGCAGACAACTATTATGAACAGCCACCTTTCCTGCTTAGCATAGAAGACTGAATTGCAAGCAGTCATACAGTATAAAGCTAAAATAAAGAAGAATGGCACAAACAGTGGTGAGGTGCCAAGGCAGACTACCAGTGTTTCAGACCCACCTCCATGATTTACATGGATCAAGGCATTGTATATACTTTTTGTAAATGACAGTAATTAACTTTTTGGTACTCTGAACAGGAGGGAAGGCTGGAAAAGCACACAGACATAGAGGGATTCAGCTGAGAATGTAATAAACTGAACTAATCACTTGGAACACGCTCATCTTTAATCCGCTTTGGTTCTTCCTTTTGGGAAGGGAAAACCCCACCAGTCATACTGGAGGTCTCACTCATCCATAGCTCTCTCCTGCTTTCCCGTCTTAACTTCTTTTCAATTTATGGTCCCCCAAGCCCTACATCAAGTACTTTTCAGGATAACACTTTTGAATCAGCAAATGACATGTCTGCAAGTATTCTTGACATCCTTAATGTCCCACAACATTGTTTTTGAGAAAAAAAATAATTATGGCTTAGCCATTAAAAATAAAGTGGCTATTTTTTTTCTGGAAATTTCTTTCAAAATTTTAAATTTAAGAAAAACATGCAAGTTCTGAAAAAAAAAAAGTAGCAGCTTTCTAAAAATGGTAGCAAATTAAACCTTGGCAATACTTGCTACTTTCCTACAAATTCTGAAATGTTAAATTAAAAACATATCTAAAACACTTCAATCAATTTACTTTTTGCACAGATTTTATACAGTTTACTTAAACAAGCATAAATGTTGAAAATGTTCTTTTTGCTATGTCACAGAGCTGTATCATTCAATTTTTTTAACGATATTTATTTTTCCCTTTTTGTTTGAGAACACAGGGAGATCTGTGGGGAAGGGACATTTTGCACTGCTTGAGAGGCTGGGCAGATTCTTTACTTTTCAAAAAATTGCAGTAACAACAACGTGGAAATGAGCATACTGAAGTTTATAAAGGCCTCATATAATAATACAAATTTAAAGAAAGAGTTTTTCTGCACTTTTCCTTTGTTTCATCACTTTCTTTTACTTTTTAATTTTTTTTTAAATCTTGAAATTTTGCTTTCCTTTGTTCTGTAGTTCAGAGTTCTCATTAGGATGGGGAAATCAGGCTGGATTTGACAGCCCAGATGCTGCTGCAGCTCCATGCCCCAGAACCAATGCTTAGTGATGCTGAGCACCTACTCCCAGCAGGTACATGTATACAGATCATGTGTGTGTGCCATGTATGTGCAAATATATGTGGCCAGCCATAGCAATCAATGCAGTCAGAAACACTGAGCACTCACATGAACAGACACAGCACCAAAAGTCTCATCCTGCTGTCCTCCCTGGCTGATCAGGATGGCGGTACCCTACTAAGAATATAAGTACACACACGTACAACGTGGATCCCTCCAGCAGCCGGGCTCAGACATTCAGTGTCCAACAGCTGTCCCTCGTTCCCAGTCTCTCCAGTTGCAGTCAAATCTACACATGAGCCCCTGAGGCTGCAGCCCCACTCCAGTCACTGGTGCATACTCTGTACTCACACACAGATATGTACATGCACAAGTACACCTCCCCCCCTCCATCACACTCCTCTTCCCCCCCAAGCTGGCCTTGATTTCACTCACTCCAGTCTCTCCAGTTGCCACCACCCAGGCCCACAGGCTCCCTGACCCATGGGCTGACTCCAGCTGCCAGCACCCAAAGGTCACCCCCAGACACACTCTGTAGAGTCCCTCACCCAGAAAAAAGTTAAGAGAGAAACTGAATATGAAAATAGGACAGACTGAGTTTCTATGATGAAATGACTGTCCTCACAGATGAGGGAGAAGCAGTGCATATTGTGTACCTGGACTTCAGTAAGGCTTTTGACACTGTCTTCCATAACACCCTCACAGAGAAGCTGGGTTGGATCAGCAGACAGTGAGATGGACTAAAAACTAGCTGGATGACTAAGTCCAGAGGGTGCGGACCAGTGGCACAAAGTCATTTGCTTGTACATGGCCAGTAACAAGCAGTGTAGCCCAGGAGTCTATACTGGGACCAATCCTGTTCAAAATCTTTATTAATAATTTGGAAAATGGGGAAAAATACACTCTTGGCAAGTCTGCAGATGGCAAGTCTGCAAGGAGCGCCTGATATACCAGAGAGTCACGCTGACATCCAGAAGGACCTGTGGAGGCATGGGCTGACAGGAACTGCATGACATTCAACAAGTAATAGAAAATCCTGCACCAGGGAAGGAGCAAATTCATGCTTGATGCCTGACTGTCTGGAAAGCAGCTTTGTAGAAAAGCACCTTGAGGTCCTGGTAGACACCAAGTTCACCATGAGCCAGCAAATGCAGCATAGAGAGTGACAGTATCTTGGGCTGCATTCAGAGAGTTACTGGCAGGTCAAGGGAGGTGATCCTTCTCCAAGACTCGGCACTGGTGTGGCCACGCTTGGAGTGCTGTGTCTGGTTCTGGGTTCCTCTGTACAAGAGACAGGGTGCTCGTGGGCCACTAAGATGATTAAGAGACTGGAGTATTTCAGCTACCAGGAAAGACTGAGAGAACTTGGACCGGTTTGCTTTTAGAGAATAGAAGGCTCAAGGAGGGTTTTTTCATTAGTGTATATATAAATAATTGGAGGGAAGCTCCAAAGAGACAGAGATGGTGCTTTCTCAGGGGTGCCCAGTGATAGGACCAGAGGCAAGAGGCACCAGGTGAAACACAGGAGGTTTCCTCTGAACATCAAGAAACACTTTTTTACTGTGAGGGTGACTAAGCATTGGCTCAGGTTGCCAAAAGAAGTTGTGGAGTCTCCATCTGTGGAGATATTCAAAAGCTGTCTGGTCACAGTTGTGTACAAACTGCTCTAGGTGGCCCTGCTTGAGCAAGGGGGCTGGGCAAGATGGCCTCTAGATGTCCCTTCCAGCGAAATGTAAGCACAGACAGGCACATAAGAAGGACATTCTATAGTGTAATTAACAGCTACATCCTACACACGAATGAATGTGCTTTAGACATTCCCAGTTACTAACAAAAGTTCAACATCTGTTTTCCTTGGCCATTTGCTCTGCCTCTCAGTGTTAACCTTTTCTATTCTTTCATCATTCTCCTCACTTGCTCAGAATGCAATACAGAAGTAGCTGAAATGCCAACAGACTGACCACAGTACAATTTATCTGGGTGACTGCAGTATAGACATGCTCCAACTCAATTTCCAATCTACAGTATCTTTGCAGTCCCAGATTCTCTAAGCATAATGTAGTCAGAGTACTGCACTCACCCTGTGTCCCAAATGATACTACTCCTGCATTCCTATTTCTTCTTCTCTCAATCCTTTTCCAATTTTTACAGACCAATAGAAAACAAGATGCAGAGGACACAAACTCATTGTAAAGCAAAGACTGACTTTACAGCACTTTTCTTCTGCATCTGCCAAAACGGGAATCAGTATCTCCTCCCCTATTACTAAGCCTAAACACTATAGCAATAGGTTTTATAAAATATTATGCTACATTTCTAGATAATTCACAAATGGCCTAGAAAATTTTAAAACAGATGCTTTAGTTATTAATGTCCAATAAAGAAAGTTACTTATTTCGGGTCTCTTTCATATTTTATATTAGTTACATAATTACAGGGCAGAAAACGGTTATTATTTATATAAATTGAAAAAACTGACTTGTTATATGACATCAAAAAGTTTCAGATTTACATTCCCTAATAGGACATCAAAACAAGTAATAAAGATCCACACCTTACCCCTGCACTGGGCATGTTTTGCACTACTTTGTTTTTACAGAGAGTTAAAATGTTTGGCTGGCAAAGGATTGAGCCCAGTCAACCCTCACTGGTCAGGAACATGAAGTCCAGTAAAATACCTATCTCCTGATAAATATAAGGGCTTCTTTCTCCCTGCATAATTTTTGTTCTCTTGCCTTGCATTCTCTCTGCCTTCTCTTGAGTTGGGTAACTAGCACATCCTACTGAGGATGTTAAAACTACAGACTTTTCCTATCTCTGCCTTCGGACATGGGATTTTCATTATCTTCAGGCTAACTCCTCATTCAGAAGTTCAGAACTACATAGGAAGCTCTAAGTAATCAGAAGGAGACAGGGATACATAGCTGCATATTACAGCAGAATTGAATCTGGAGAATCTTTTTAGTTGATAACTGTAAGAATAGAAACAACTTGGATCAAACAGCAATTCCTAGATTGAACTTGTGGTATGAATGACTGGAAAACCAAACCTGTGCCTTTTTGTACATGCAAAATATCTTTGTCAAAGTTATTTTCAAAGAATAACACTTAATATGCACATGCAAAGTACTGTCTCCATTAATTTCTCTGAAGATTTTCAGATATGAAAGAAATGCATGGAAAAAGGTAATGAAAACATTGAGGAGAAAACCTACTTTGGAGTATGTGTTCTCTCTGAAATCCTTATAAATCTAGAAAAAAGTCCCCAGTTCTCTTCTTACGGTCTCCTCTCCTTCCTTTAAAGCAACATCATTTCTTTCATGTTAGTAGTTTCAGTAGGGTATGGGATCACAGAAAAGAATTAAGATTTTTAATAACTTCACACATAGTGTATTAACTACTAACTACAAAAGCATGCTCTTCAGACAGAGCATTCTTTATTTCAGCATTTTATTATTTTAAGAATGTCTCTTTTTTAAATGATGGTGACACCAAGTAACTCATATCACATACTGCCTTTCTCCAGAGGTCACCAAAAAACGAAATGTGTGAATTATACCCAGCATAATATCACGTGGACCCTATAAAAAGTGGTAAATTAACTCTGATTACTACCCATTTCTCATTGTTGAGGCAGGCAGTGATGAAATCTCTCGAAGAAGTCTCAAGTCTGTAAAGTATCAAAAGAGAATTCAGGGGTTTAGGGAGGCTGATTGAGGGAGGGGGAGTGCAAGTGGTGTTTTCTTCTGTCCCATTTGGGGCAGCGAAGAACACGAACTGTGCTAAGAAAGTAGAGGTTTTGAACAGGTGGCTGAGGGGCTGGTGCCACCTTAGGAACTTCGGGTTTTTCAATCATGGGGCGGTTTACTCAGTGCTTGGCCTGATAGCAGCAGATGGGTGCCACCTGCCTCTAAGAGGGAAAAGAATCCTAGCTCAAGAGCTGGCAGGCCTCATTGACAGGCCTTTAAACTAGTTAGGAAGAGGGGAGGGCATATAGTGAGGCTTGCTAGGGTAGAGCAAGTAGCCTCTAGCTTTATACTAGATTCGAAGGGTGAAGAGGGTTAAATTCAACAAGATAGAGAAGGGTTTGGGGATGCTGACATTCTACAAGACTGTAGGGAAATACCTTTAAAGTGTTCCATAGGAACTTCTGGGGACTCCTCAGAGGAGGTAGAATTGCTGAGCCTCCTCCCGCACCCTTCTAATATCTCTCTAGGATGCAGTGGGGGAAAACTTCAGATTCCTCCCAGAGGTTTGAGGGAGGGCTCCTCAGAAAAGGTATTGAGCCAGAAAGCCCAGCTGAAGTGTCTTTACACGAACGTGCGCAACATGGGTAATAAGCAGGAGGAATTGGAAACCGTGATGTCACTGGAAAATTATGATCTAGTTGCAATCACGGAAACATGGTGGGAGGATTCCCACAGCTGGAATACCCCTGTAGAAGGGTATTGCCTTTTTAGAAGGGATAGGTTAGGTAGGAAGGGTGGGGGAGTTGCCCTCTATGTTAAAAAGTGGATAGACGGTGAGGAGCTCTCTCTGAGAAGTGGTCAGGAGCAGGTTGAGAGCCTGTGGGTCAAGATTAGGGATGGGACTAATAAAGAACAGCTGGTGATAGGGGTCTACTACAGGCCACCTGATCAAAGAGAGACTACTGACGAGGCCTTCCTCCTTCAGCTGCAGAAGGCACCATGGTCACAGACACTCATCCTGATGGGGGACTTTAACCACCTGGATATCTGCTGGGAAAACCACATGGCGAGCTGCGAGAGATCCAGAAGACTCCTGGAGTCTATAGATGACAACTTTCTGGTTCAGGTATTGGACAGACAGACCAGAGGTGATGCGTTGCTGGACCTGGTGCTCCCCAATGTGGAGGAGATCATTAAAGGTGTTAAGGTTGGAGACAGCCTGGGCTGCAGTGACCATGACCTAGTCGAGTTTGCGATCTCAAGGAATGTGGGCCTGGCAAAGAGTGGGATCAGGATCCTGAACTTTAGGAGAGCAAACTTTAGGCTGTTTAAGGACTTGTTGGCTGAGATCTCCTGGGAGGTGGTCCTTAGAGACAGAAATGTTGAGGAAAGTCGGTTATTCTTTAAGGATGCCTTTTGGAGAGCTCAAGAGCTCTCTGTCCCTCTGAACAAGAAAGTGGGCAGGAGGGGCAGGAAACAAGCATGGCTAGGCAAGGACCTGCTGGTCAAACTGAGGGAAAAGAAATACAAGCTCTGGAAACAAAGGTGTGTTGCCTGGAAAGAATTCATGGATGCTGTTTGGAATTGCAGAGATGGGATCAGGAAAGCCAAGGCACAGATGGAACTGAACTTGGCGAGGGGTGCTAAAAACAACAAGAAGGGATTTTACAGGTACATTGGCCAGAAGAGACAGGCCAAAGAGAGCATACCCCCTTTGGTAAATGAGAAAGGAGAATTGGCTGCAACTGATGTGGAGAAGGCTGAGGTACTGAATGAGTTCTTTGCCTCAGTCATCTCTGGCAGCCAGGATTCTCATAATTCTGAAGTCCCAGAACCTTGCATCCCTGGACCTCTAAGTGGAAAATGGGGGAGTAAATCCCCCCACACTGTAAGGGCAGATCAAGTCTGAGCCCACCTCACGAGACTGAAAGTCTACAAGTGTATGGGGCAGGATGACATGCATCCCAGGGTCCTGAAGGAGCTGGCTGATGTGGTTGCCGAGCCGCTCTCCATCATATTTGAAAAGTGGTTGCTGTCAGGAGAGGTCCCCAGGGACTGAAAAAAAAGTCATGTCACTCCCATTGATAAGAAAGGAAGCAAGGAAGACCCAGGGAATTACAGGCCAGTGAGCCTCACCTCTGTGACTGGGAAGATCATGGAACAGATTCTCCTGGATGACATGTTGGAGCACATGAGGGATGAGCGTGTGATCCAGGACAGCAAGCACGGCTTCACCAAGGGACGGTCGTGCCTTACCAATCTGGTGACCTTCTATGATGGAGTGACAGCATCAGTAGATAAAGGGAAGGCAACCAATGTTATCTACCTGGACTTGTGCAAGGCCTTTGACACAGTCCCCCACCACATCCTTATCTCTAAATTGGAGATATGTGGATTTGATGGGTGGACCATCCAGTGGATAAGAAACTGGTTGAAAGAATGTAAACAAAAAGTGGTGGCCAATGGGTCTGTGTCCAGGTGCAGGCTGGTGACAAGCAGGGTCCCCCAGGGGTCTGTCTTGGGACTGGTTCTCTTTAACATCTTTATCAATGACATCGATGATGGAATTGAGTGCACCCTCAGCAAGTTTGCGGATGACACCAAGCTGAGTGGTGTGGTTGACACAATAGAAGAAAAGGAAGCCATCCAGAGGGATCTTGACAGGCTGGAAAGGTGGGCCTGGGTGAACTGAAGTGTAAGGTGTTTAATAAGCATTTAATAATGTAAATATTTGACACAGTTCCCATTATCAGAAAGGGGAATCCTATGGTCATGTTAAAAATGCATCACCACATACTAGAATTAAACTTTACAAATAAGTCCAATGTATGAATATTGATGGAAAATTATTAGTCAAAATTAAATTAATAATTAAACTTTAACGGTAAATAAAAAATTTCAAGGCTATTATGTTTTTATACATGTTTTCTACGCTTTGAGCTCGGCTTTCATATAACCAGACATTGTATTACAATATTCTATAATTCAGTCACACAGGAAATAACAATCCATTGTGATTCTTTGCTAAGGTTTCAAATGATTACTTAATAAATCAAAGTTGTTCACCCATCACCATCAGTCCTCAAAATTCAAAGTCAAGCTATATGACCAAAGTGAAATGGCTAGCAGAGAGTAAAAAACATTTTCTGAGAAACGCCAGCAAAGAAATTATAGACAATCTGAACACTTGTTGCTTTTCACTTAAAAGTTGCGCAAATATATCTTAGGAATAAAATATTAACCACCTTTAAGTACAGAGATTCAAGGATTATTTGCTTTGTCATTTAAAAAATATAATCAGCATATATCACCCAGCAAAGTAATAAAAGCTCACTCTGACTTCTAAATACTGTTTTTCTTTACCATGTATAGTGCAACACTAAATAATAGAGGATCTGGGATTCCAATGCAATAAAAGACATACTTCATTTTTTGTAATCTTTAGACAAGATGTAGGAACCCTTTCTTTTTGCAGAAATCATATTTTTTCTTCACTGGTACCACACATCAATTATGATCTCTGACTAGCAAAGCACTTCGTCTGAAAACTTAATCAAAGCTGTAAACTAAGGAAAAGAAAGAGATCAAGAACTCAGAACCTACACAGAGAACTACTATTTTGCATATAAAAAAGCATTTCAAATGGTTTGGGCTGACATTATTAAAATGTGGTTTTTACGCAGAACCTTATAAATACTTTCTTCCAAAAAACCCACACCAACACACTTGATCAAATTGTAACTGTGCAGTCTTATTAGTTTCAGATGTATCTTTATTCTACGAACTGGGTGTTGAAAGGTTTATTTATGTTGAGTTGTACCCTAAGGTAATTCAGTTTTCAAAAATCAGAATTCTACAGTAATAACCATCTGAAAGACAGCAGCCTGACGATCAACCTCAGGTAGGAAGAATTATTTGAATCCCACGGACAGTAAAGTAGGTCCTTAGAAGTGACAATTTCCTTTTTATTTTTCCCTTCTTATTTTGATTTTGTTATTAAACCCTCAACTCGCAAATGCTCAACTGTCACAAAAGATCAGTGTTACTGAACCACCGGCATTAATCTGTTGTTTGAAATGTATAAAGAAAGACAAATAAAGGAGACATTGCAAAATGTCTTCCTCAAGTAGAACCAGATATTGAAACGATAAATAACATAACCTATGAGCACTAGTTATAATGTTCTTGGGCAGAATAGATTTCTAAATATCAAAGACTGTTGCTTCATTGTCAGATGGTCCATAAATAAACCATGGTCAATTCATGACATTGGACCTTTTCTTCTTGCTATGCTACTGTAAATAAGTGTGTTCCCCTTGCCTGTCTGAATTCTACATGCCTATTTCCAGAAATGCCGCAGCATATAAGTAACACTGTCATGTCCGTTTTGTCAACTACATGCTGATTATCCTTTTCTATCTGCAGTTTGAGAACATTATCAAGGTCAGAAGCAATCGCTCAGAAAACTGATCCTGAAGCTCTCGTGTCTGATAATTTCTGTAAGGAATTTTAATAAATAAACCTTATAATGCAATTAGTGGGAGATCTACCTCTTATCATACTGTAGAAACAAAAATCGCACCAGTAACCTGTGTAGTACCTAGTCAGTGTCTTCCTTTATTACATATAATCATGTCTTATTCCAAAATGACACAAGTCTAATTTACCATTACCATATATCTAACTTCCATGTGTGTCTGGGCAAACGCCCACCTCCTTCAACTCTCCTGACCTCCACTCCCCACCCCCCTTTTCTTTTTTTTTTTTTTCTTTTTTTGACAAATTGGTTATGAGGCATTTACAACTGATGCACATATCGCAAAATTATTTCTGCCAAGCTTCCTCCATGACCTGCCCGTGGGACATGACATGCTCTGAGATGCATCGCTCTATCAAACTGAATCTTTCCAGGACAATGCAAATTATGACAAATTCCATCATCCCGCATTATGCGCTTCATGCTAATCTTCCTAATTCGAGAAAATCAGAAGGGCTTGCTGTTCTGCTGAAGGGCACGTTGTCTGAATGAATGATGGTGAAAGAACATTCGCAATCCCCTTCATCTTCTAATCCCAGCTGTGGCCACCTCTGCCCTAAAACCACTGAGCAACCTTTCCTTCTATGTAATTCTTGCATCAGAATTAACTCAGGATCAGTCTTTTGACAGAGTATAGAGAATAAGAACGATTTTTGTTGTTGTTGTTGTTGTTGTTCTGGACGTCAATGGTAGGACATCTTTAGAAAAGCCTTTTCAACACATTTTTTTCCCAGTAGACTTTTTCTGTCTATTTCTTCTCGTCTGCCAGACTTTCACAGTAGGAGTGCAATCTCCATGAAAAGTTAAATTACCTCCCAGAGTGGATTTCGAAACGATTTCAGCAATAGATTTTAGGCAATTTCTTGTCTCGAGTACTTTTGGCTTCAGGAGGTTATGCTGCTGACTCAAAGCGAACAACCAACCTGCAAGACATTTTTCAGAAAGTCCCTGGGATAGAGAACAGCTCCATCTCTGAACCATTCTTCACTGGCTCAGAAGGTGGCAGTATTACTGCATGAAAGAAATTTGCCATCTGCCTAGTATTCCATATCCACATTGCTGAAATAAACATGTTTAATTCCCAAAGAAGCATATATTTTATCCTGTGGCATAATTTACTTATAACATTAAAACTCAAACATGGAGCAATTTGTAGCAATAACTATGATTATGCTGTTAGTGGCCCAAATGTCACTGTCTAGATTAGGCTAAATGATACCTAGCACCAAAGAGCTTCTGTGATTTATTTTTTATTATCACTGGTAGAACTTGCATGCTTAAAAGGCTCCCCATTCAAATAATTCAGTCTTCCTGATGACTGAGGTAATCATACAAAATCTTGTAAGAAAGGATATAAGTTTTAAATCACAGCCATGCTTAAAATATAAACATTTTCGGCAGGCAGATACGTTGTTATAGATCTAAAAATAAAACTTCCTGATAAAAATACAATGCATGCTGCAGAAGGAGAATGAAAATGTACCACAGCTTTTGCAATCTGCAAGAATTAAAATTAAAGGGGTTTTGAATTAAGAAAAAAAAATCACTTCATGAAATCAAAAGTATGTTTTAAAATTTTTCTCAGAAATATTAATAAATGTATTTCTGAAGCTGTTTCGTTGAAAAAGAGAGAACGTTAGGACTTTTAATTAGCTCTTGCTGTAATTTACATCTCACCTAATTGGATCCTCTTCTTCCCTATTTATATAGCCAGAACATTTCAACCTACAGGAACTCTGGCAAAATTACAGATAATATTTATTTTATACCATTACTTTAAATTAGAACAGAATTTTTATTTATGAAAAATGAAGTGTAAGCCATACTTTCTAGTTGAATAAGCTTTTCAGAATGAATAAACAAACACTTAGTAACTAAAATGCAGACAAGTTTTATTCCTCATTTACACTCTATGCTTTAATGGAATCTTGCATAATTGGCTTGATGCTTTACTGAGTCTTCATACATGCCTAATAAGTACATAGCACAGATCCACATTAAAGTATTACTAAGAAGAGACAGGAAGATCTTTAGCTTTATACTTCATTCCCAGTGAGACCCAAACCCTCAGAGGTAAATGACTATGTGAGCATCATTTCAGCAAAAGGCACCGGGCACACCCTGTGCATGCTGCGGCTTGTTGACATGAACCAGGGCAGGCAGACACCAATAATACATGAAGTGCGGTTCAGAGGCAATTAGGATCAGTTGTCAAGGCCAGGCCATTAATGAAAGAACATGTCAGAGGAGCTGGAGACTTCAATGGTTGAGGGCAAGAAGGCGATTTAGTGTGACAGATCGAGTCCTTCCAATGTCCTCAGTGGTACATGCTAATACCAGCCTTAACAACCTTTTGTGGCAGTGTATAATGCGACTAACATGGACTTTGATTCAGCAAAATGACTGCTGCCACTGTTAGTCTGTCTCATTCCAACAACAGTAAAAGCACTGCTACAAATAATTACCCACTTCCTTCTCCCTGCCCCCCCACTCCATTTAATGCAGCAGTCCTTTATGCATGCCATACTGTTTCTTGCTAGAAGGTCACAACGTTTATCACACTGCTTTCTTTTCTTTCTATTTCTTTCTCTGTCATGCACTTTCTATTTGTTAATATAATCTGAAATTATCCTGTAAAACAGTTTTGTTCAAGTAAAAGGAAATTAACTGCAAATCCAACATTATCTCATGTGCCTAATAAAAAAATAGAAAAAGAGCAAACCAAAATGGTCTAAATGATTCACTACCTGTTCTGTCAATTATTCAAGGAAAATGCTGCAACATGAGATAATTATTAACATAATCTAGCAGATCTAAAATATATGGCAACTTTAATCTCCACAAAATTAATATCCTTGAAGCTTTATATATAACTTGGTATTTTGTTGGTTTTCTTGTTGTTATTGTCAGCACTACCAAGCACTAATTTCTATAAAAAGATGCAGACCTCAAATTCCTACCACTCAATTACAGAATGAAAGGAAGCATAAATGTAGAAAGAAAAACCTGAAACAGGAGTTCTACTGTAGACAGAGTACTGAAGTCAGGAGATGCATCTTCTCTGAAACAAGACAGTGTGGTTATAGAGGATGTGATCTGCTTTACTTCACACACCATTTTTAAACTACATGACCTAATTTCTAAAGTATGATTCTGATCTTCGGTACCTCTTCCAATACCTACTTCTTTCTAAAGCTTCAACATACGGGGCACCTGAGAGTATGCTACGCTATGTATTTACGTGTGAGAAAATTGTGACTCCACAAATGTCAGGAAAACAAAAAAAGGTAAGCCATATTCACCAGAACTCCCCACAAATTTCAAGGGGGAATTCATAGATTTGTCAAAGTAAACACTGTCCTATCGATGATAAAAAGTACATCTTCAGCCCTATTTTACTCACCTTATATCAGATGATGTGGTTCTCCCCTATCACTTCTGTCACTTGGCAATGCCTGAACTGACCTTTCTAGAGGCAATACTTATCTGTGAGTGACAGGAGAAACTATCTCCAGAAGGATGAATTTCCTTCTCTCTCTTCATTTCTCTCCACTTTGCCTACTTTCTGTCTGACTCGTTTTAGTTTCTCTCTTCTTTTTTTTTGATCTCTTTTTTTTAAGCTAACCTCTTCTTAACCGACCTTCGCCAACATTCCCTTTTCAACCCATAGCTTTAACCTTTCTAACATTTCCTTTATTTCATTTATTTTACCATTGTCTGTTTCTTCCTTTGCAACCTTCTCCCTCTTAATTTCATTCTTTGCTATTTTCCTTTCCTCTTGCACCTTTGTCATCTCCTGAATGCACTGAAGTTAACTGAAAAATCCCACTGACTACAATACGAGTATGTGCTACAGCAAGTATTTAGCCCTGGATAGAATACCAACATCTGTGTGTCCAACACAAGTAGCAATTGTTGGCATTTAACATGATTAGTAGTGCTGGTACTTTTTTATGGAGTACCTCACAAAGGAAAGGATTACAGTAATTCTTACACTGTACAACAGTTACAGGTGCACTATCAAGAACATTAAGCAGAAATATAATTGAAGACGGCAGTGATCTAATATAATTTATCTACAACTATTGATTATTTTTGATTGTAGTAAGTATGTAAAAAGGCTACATCTAACTCTTGGCATATACACTAAGAATTAACATTAAATTAAAAGTAATGCATGTGGCTAACCTAGTTCATCCTTAAGATTTGGGTTCAGATTGGCATTAAAATTCTATCTTAAAGATTGTTACCTCTACATATATGCCAGTGATTATCCTATTCTTCTTTACCAAGAGTCTTGATTTAAAAGAAAAAAGAAAAATCAAACAAAATCAAAGATGGAGAGTATCATCGTAGGAGCATTTTTAAAAATAATCATTACAATGTATTGCCATATGTTGTAAAGAGCGGTAAAATCCCCAGGAAACATAAAAGATGGGGACACGCACATTTAAAGGATATTTTCATTGTCCTGTGTAATTTTTCTGGTTTCTGTAACACTTCTCTTCCTTTTGTGCAACTATTATGACTTTTTAAAAATTAATTTTAAACATTTGATTCAAATTATTCTTCTCTTTTTGTATGAAATATTTCCTGCACAATTAAACAGTGTTTTTCATTTACTAACTGAAGTTTTAATGATATGTTACTGCATGGTTTGGTAATAATTATCATAAACACAGGAATCAATGATCATCAGGTATGTAGATGACAGACACAATTACCTAAAAAAATCTTAATCACAAATATTTAATGTGAAACTCTGAAATTGTACCAAAATTTTTAGATATACTAATAATCCATGGAATTATAATAATTTTTTTCATAGAAAAGAATTAGGCTTTAACAGTAAATACGAATATCTTTAAAGTAAGCCAGAGAACTGAACACAAATAAAATTATATCAACATATTAGACACTAGTGTATCTAAACTGGAGCTATTTTCACTATCCACTCATGTATGTATACATGCTTCTCTTCTGTTTGCTACCAATTCATTTTAGCTGCCTGGAAAAATCAAAATGCATTCCAATAGATGCCTTATAATACAAACCTTGTGGCTGTAAGGAAAAAAGCTTGCTTGTTCAGGACTGTCCCTCTCTTTTTAATTACTAAAGACAAGGAATAAAATGAGAAAGAGAGAAAGAAAGAGAGAAAAAGAGAAAGAGAGAGAGAGAAAGAGAGAGAGAGAAAGAGAAAGAGAAAGAGAGAAAGAGAAAGCAATATATTATACCAGTAAAAAAAACCCTTTCTCACCAAATGTGCTATGTATTGCAGCAAAGCAAATGTAAGAAGTAATTAGAAATTAAAATAACTTGTCTGACTAATACTAACAAACCATCTTACATTTTACACAGTACCTTTCATGTCCATAGACCACAAATATTTCACAATTAGCTTTTAGGGTATTTAGAGGAAAATTAATTCAATACTGATATACAGCTCAACTGCACAGAGAAGCAGCAGGTCACACTACCATATAATATCTGGGAGAAAAATAATCTTACCTAGTGGACAGCGAGTGTGTGATATTCCCTATAAAGGTATCTTAATTATACAACATGAACATGACGAGAATTTCAGAGCCAAAGCTCTTGTTTTTGAACCCTGACTGGACTGCAATCACAAGTTACAAAAGTTTCAATTTTATTTCCTACTGAAAAAGAGAAGTGGTTCAGGAAGCAATGCATGAAAAAATGTCATATACAACGTGCTTTCATATATTAACATGCCAGAATCAGGTACAACAGAAGACAAGTAACCAGAAATTAACTTCAAGTGAGTAACATCCATGGAGGAAATATATGTAAACCTTTGTAAAAACCTTGGAAACAAACAAAAAAAAGATGTCAAAAATTGCTCTCTGGTGCAGAGATATCAAAACCTGGACTCCTTGAGCCTAAAGCAAGTAAATCTCTTGGCAAAGGCATACATGTAAGCTTGGCTTTTCCATTTTAAGCTGCCTTAAAATGCAACAGTCAGGTTGACATTTTCCTTGTTTTGAAAATGTTGTCCTGTCTCATTACAAAGAGCTACTAAGAGAATGTTCTGAAACAGAATTCTCTCACAGGATTTCAAGTTTGGCTTTTTCTTAGGCTGACAGAGTCTGTGGTGAGAAACAGTACAAGTGAACTCAGGGATAAAATGTGTTCAATCTCTGAAATGTTACCTAGGTTTGAGCTGCAAGCTGTGCCCCTTAAACAATGGACAGCAGATGATAACGCTGTCTTTAAAGAATCTCTTTTTTTTCCCAAGTTCTTATAGTAGTAAAAGGAAACTTGGACAACAGAAATAAAAGGATAAAAGTGATCTGTGGTCACTTAGATTCCAAAAGAAAGGGTGGGAAAACAGCTGATAATCTATGTCTTTAAAAGGCGGATGATCGTACCAAAAATAACCCATGTGGGCTCTGAAGACAACTACCATGTTGGCTTGTGCTGCCTGAGGGAGACAGATGCCATGCAATTTACGTTCAGTGAAAGACTGCAAGAAGGAAATCAGTCTGAAGAGCAGTACAGTGCTTCCAATTGAATTCCCCAACTCAACTGACTGGTTTCGGCCATAAAACCCCAGCTAAAACCAAAGAGCTTTCACACTTAAAATAGATGCTAGAACTGGAATATCAAAACCTGTTGGAAAAAAGCATTTTGATATATTTTTTGAGGTTCAATACTATTTCAGCACGTAATGATACAGAGGACACCAGTTTATCTTAAGCAGTTCATCTTGACCTTACTTTCAGTAATACAGAAAAAAATATAGGTATGCTTATCAAGAAACGGTGGAGTCTCAGTAGAAGAGTACTTCTGCAGACATGTACAAGTGGAGAAATTACTAACTTGATGTATTGTAATATTTTTCAAGTTTTGGACACCTTTCCATATAAACATAAAACTGGACTCCAGCAGAAGGTGTCTATTGTAAACATAAAAGCTTAAGGATAGCTGTAGGAAACAAGTAAGGAGGAAAGAATAGTTTGTCCTTGTGAGTGTCCCAGTAGGTACCCAGTAACACAAGGTGTCCTTACAAGTGCAATTTGGGCAAGCCTAGTCTGAAGAACCACCAGCTACACAAAGAACCAAGACTATTTATTTCTGTATATGTTAGAGAATATTTAGGGATGAATTATCTAGGGCATGGCATGGCTCACAAAGAGTTAACCTAGTGAAAATTCAAAGAGAAAGAACATGAACACTTCAAACCTGTCACAATAATCACATAACTGAACCTCTAGAGAAAGAGACAATGTTTCAGTTACTGAGCTCAACCCTCAGGCTCTCATGCATCAAATTCACAAATGAAAACAAACTGGGATGGGGGATGGAAAAATTTGTGGTGCCAAAATGCCAAGATAATGTAGCGGACCCAAATAAATTTGCCAGTTGTGAATATGTGATTTTTAAAATGTATGTCTGAACTCTGATTAGGTCCCTCCCTTAAACATACTGAAGCAGAAGGTGAAGAAGCTGCAAAAAATATGAATAATGGTGTGTTGATAAGAAATAATGCCGGTGATCAGCCTAGAACAAATGCAACAGCTTTTGAAGTTAAACACAGGGTGAGAAGAACTACTGTATTATCAATTGTGGTATCTTTATAAGAAAATGGAAACTATGGAGGAGAGGAGATTTCAGGAGAGGTCAAGGGGGGGGGAAATAGAAAATACTACTCAGAAGAGACACTGAGACGGGTAGGTTATACTCTCTAAAGCACTGGCAAGAAGATCATAGCGCACAATAAAATCACGCTTAAATTTAGTAGAATTGCTTTTAAAAAAGTAGAGTAGAATTATTTATTCTCATTTTCTGAAGATATTTTTGTGAGTTTCCCTTCAGGATCAGGACTGCGAGATCATGGAATGATTATTCGAAATGTCTATCTGGAAAACTTTTGTTCATTACAGACTTTCTGTACCATTCAGTCTGGAGCATACTGGTGGCTGAGTTTCACTTGCAAAGTTACCATGAAAGCACTTGAAATATATTATGACCCTGGAGTCTGTTGTAGGGATTATTTACTATAGAGATGTCTTGGCAAGTTTTCCATTTCATGCTCTGGCAAACTCTTGATCCATTAAGTGCATTTGGTATTGCACAGCGTTTGCTTCTACCAATAAGCTCTGCAAGGTGAGAGGGATGTTTGAACACTGGGATTGGTGGTTCGGAGAAGATTTTTATTTTTTCAAAGTATGATCTTCTTTCTGTTATAGGCTGTAACTCTAATGATGTTCTAAAACTTCCACAGATGGATGGTGATAGATAAGCATTTAAGATCAGCAATAGCATTTTCTTACCAGTAGGTTAATTCCTAACATTGTATTTGGGTAGCTGTTTTCACAGCGTGTTTCTATTAATTAAAACCTCTCTTTAGATGATTGAGATAAGCATATGAAGTGTTCTGGTAAGAACAAATATCCTATTTAAGAATCTGATTGTATATTACATCTTTTAACAGTTTGGTTCCAGGTTCCCTTGTTTAATGGATCCAAGGGAACTAGTAAGTAATCCAAAGGATAAGGGAGGAGTTGAAAGTCAGAATAAATACTTTGAACTCAAAAGGAAGTGAAATGATGATATCTTTGAACACTCTTTTTGGGAGCTTTTGACATTAGTATTAGCCTCATTTATGCAGTCCTCTTGGTTTATGATTACTACAACTGTGCTTTTTGTTATTTCCGGCTTAATCACTACTTGGATGTTGAATCTTATGGATTCTAAAGCACTCCTCTCTGTGACAGATTCCAACTGTGGTATTTCTTGACGTTTGTTACATAGCCATATCTTTTCCTAAGACAGTCAGTACACAGTTGAAGGCATGATTTTGTCTATTATATTTAATCCTATGTTTTTAATGACACTGGTGATCTTCTGGTATTTGCCACATGAAGCAATAGCCTTAGGAATGGATTAAAAACATTTTTTTTTTAGAACATGGTGAAAAACAATTCTCTCATTGTCTGCCT